>NC_057864.1:20780341-21110341 GCF_019393635.1 Dromiciops gliroides | reverse complement strand
AAGATGAAGTGTTCAGTGTGAGGATATTGAAAAGGCCAGTGTTGCTGGAACATCCAGCTTTTGTAGGAGAGTAAAAGGCAAAAAGACTGGGAAGGAAAGAACAAGCCATCCTGTACAACAATCTCTAACATATCCCTCAAGTAGTCATCCAACCTCTGCTTGAAGGTCTTTAAGAAAGCAGAACCTCTAACTTCTCAAGGCAACTATTCCCACTTTTCTCATTGTTAGGAAGGAAGCTTGTACTGACATCAAGCCTAACTCGAAAAAATGCCAAGATAGCTTAAGGATGGCCCCCTACAGAGCTGTATGGACTCTATCTGCTGGATTTGGGAGAGGACCATGAGAGCTGCAAAAGATGGACAGACATGGATAGGTTTTGATCTTCTCATGTGGCAAGGATACTTAAGATAACTAGACTGCAGATGTGCGTAGCAAAGAGAAACTTCTGTAGAACCCATTTAGGGAAGAGAGAGGCAAAGAGTGGAGAGGCATGTTTGCTTTCCATTTACATGACAGCCTGAAGGCAGACTATTGGCTGAAGTTCATAGCAAGGATGGACAGTGAGCAAATGAATAAATTATTTCCTATTTACCCTTCAAATAAACAAACTAATGATTGATTTGACTGGTTGCGTGCCTCTATTCTATTACAGTCCATTATGAAATGAAATTCTTCTTGGATCTCAGAAGTCTGTGGGAATTTCCTATAGTGCAGGAAGCCAAATTCAGCCCACATCTGCCTAAGCCAAATGTGAATGTTTCATGCATATACAAATATTCAAATTCATCTGTAAGCTCATCTATGTGAATATTCCCTCCAGCAATGTAGATCACAACATATATATCCATGCCTGCCATTATCCCTCATCCACACTCTCCCATGACTTCAGCACAGGGGTTCAATCAATGTGCTGGAGAGCCTTTATTTTTCCTGGCATTAGAAGGATATCAGTGGAGGATTTCTCATGAAGGATGAGATAGGGAAAGGAGGAAAAGGAAAAGAAGAAGAGATGGGACAGAAGGGAAGAGAAAAAAGTAGAGAAGGCAGAAGAAGAGGTATGAGAAGGGGGAAGGAAGAAGGAAGAGAAAGTAGAAGAGAAAGTAGCATACGCTTAATATTTTAAATGCATTTTACAGAAATGACCTTATTTGAATCTCCCTAAAATCTCTAGGAGAAAAGTTTTAGATGTATTATTATTTCCATTTCTTAGATGTAGAAACTGAGAATACAAGAGGTTAAGTGACTTGCTCATAATGGACAACAGTAATTCAAAGCCGTCTGTGTGTAAGGGGCAGAGTTAAGATCTGGGAATAAAAGAAAATCTTTTTTTTTTTTTTTTTTTTTTTGTGAGGCAATTGGGGTTAAGTGACTTGCCCAGGGTCACACAGCCAGTAAGTGTTAAGTGTCTGAGACCGGATTTGAACTCAGGTCCTCCTGACTCCAGAGCCGGTGCTCTATCCACTGCGCCATCTAGCTGCCCCAAAAGAAAATCTTAAAAGCTACAACTTGTTTTGGAGGAGTGTACATCATACTGAGGGATAAATAGATGATGGTTAGAGAAACAGATATACCCCATTATCTGGCATCTGGCTCTTTCCTTCTACTCAGGTACCACCCTAATTAAGGTTTTGTCATCTCTTTCCCGCAATAATGAAAAAAAGTCTAACTTACTTCTGTGTATCTGATGTCTCTCACTGACTTTCCTCTTCATGTTCACCATGAAGCCCAGAGAACAAACAGTAGAATGCCTTTATTTTACATTTGAGGAAGCAGAGTCTCCCAGGGAGGTAACATGATTTCAACATAGTCATTCTTGAAGTAAGTTATGGACCTGGGATGGGAAACCAAATCCTCTGACTCCCAGAATCTTAAGATCTCCAAATTGGAAAAGACCTCAGAGATCATTTAGTCCAGTTTCTAGGAGGAAACTGATTCCTGTAGAAGGAAATTGGTACTTCTGTTAGCTTCTATGGCATTTTAAGAGATACGGAACATTTCCTCCACAGAAACGCTGAGGGCTCTGCAATACAAGGATTCTCTTTCTCAATTTACAAAGAATCTTAAAAGTAACTTGTTTGTCCTAGGTCACCCATGAAATAAGAGGTGAAGTCAAAATTTGTTTCTCAGTCTTCTAATTTCAAAGCCAGGGCTTTCTGATTAAATTCAGACATGTATTCAGCATATATTATGTGTCACACACCACGCTAGTATAATAGGGGTTTGAGAACTGTCTGGCATCATGGAATGTCAAGGCAAATATTAACTCTCAACCACACAAGCAATTTAGGACTATTATAACCTTTGGGTGGAAGGATGAATTGAGTAATAAGCCAATGTCTTTTAAAAGAGGTACATAGTGTCTGTGAGAGGCAGACTGAGATAAAGAAGGGGAATTTAAAGAGCTGAGTTGGAAATGATAAACAAACATGGGCAACAGGTGAAAGAAGTAAAAATTGGGCTCAATTGTGAGATAAGATTGGTCAAGGAAGGCCACTGACCCCTACACACATCCCAGGATAGAAGAATCACACTAAAGCTATTGATGGTATCTACCTCTTCAAGGTCTGATGGAAAATTGAAGAAAAAGTCTACATTTTCCCCAACTTCTTCTCCTGGTACCTTTCTATTAACAGACACTATAACATAATCTACTCATTTATTTATCTCAATGTTTCTATTAACCTGAATTTTTGCCTAAACTACAAAAAGGTCAGAATTTGACTAGAAATAAACATTTACATAAATTTTACAAAAAGTGAAAATGCTGCCTAAATGTTAGGATTTTTTTTTTCTAACTGGGGGCTCTGAGCTAATGTGATTGTAATAAATTTCCTTTTAATATAAAATTATAAATCAGCAGAGCAGGAGGGACCTCTAGGCTAAAAAGAAAACTAATTATTTTTTAAATAATGGGACTGATGACATCCCCAGACACAGAGTGGGAAGGGAGGAGAAGAGGGGCTTCCTATTAACACCAACAATCACCAGATTTACACTAGGTAGTGGGGAAACAGGGAGTAAAACAAAATAGTTCCTACCCTCAAGGAGATTACACTATCCTTGTTGGGGATGGGGAGATTATACAATGTGTAGACAAATAAATACAGAGCAATTTTAAGAAAGAGAGAGTGGTAATAAGTAAGGGAATTGGGAAATGTCTCATTAGGAGGGAATGATTGAACTTAACTTCGAAGGGAGCTAAGATCTCTAGAAGGCTGACTTGAGGAGGGTGCACATAATCAATCCCCTTATGCCTTTATCACAGTACCACGAACAGTTAGGTCCCAATTAGTGTGAATAATGAATTCCCCTAAAGTCATCAAATTATTTGAATTTACAGTGCATATTTCCATTGGGCTAGAACCAATTACCATACTTTACATTACTATATTTTCTTTAATTTTTTTTTTTTTTTTTAGTGAGGCAATTGGGGTTAAGTGACTTGCCCAGGGTCACATAGCCAGATTTGAACTCAGGTCCTCCTGACTCCAGGGCCGGTGCTCTATCCACTGTACCACCTAGCTGCTCCAATAGTGCAAATTCAAATATACATGATCTCTTCAGGAAATACATTATTTGCACTAATAGGGACAAGGCTGCATGTAGAAATAGAGTTTGTGAATTTGCTTCCTACTTTTTTTCCTTAATAAGAATGTCTTTTCCCTCTACATTTTGTGTTGATTTTGTGCTTGGGCATCACTGGGCTGCTGAGGTGAGGGTGGTACTTAAGCTTCCCCACTATCTAAATATACATCCTACTCCCCAATCACCTGATTGCCATGAGCATCTCTCTGATCCTTAATATTGGCCATATCTGTATTTAGCTAATTAGCCATTTTTCTTCCTTAAATGCAGGAATCTGATTAGTGATTAGATCACACAGCCTTTACTTACTGCAATTAGAGCAAACATGCCATCTTTGTTTCACTAGGCAGGGTTTAGGCTCTGGTATCATTCGGAGAAGAACAAAAAAACTTCAAAAGAGATCAAGGCTGATCTTTTCCTTCAGCCTTGGCTCCTAACTCCTTCAAGGACAAATGGGAGATGATCCTTGCTGAAACTTTCTGTTCATTTTTTCAGTTGACAGTATTTCCTGTCTTATCATGGTTTTCTCTAGGACTTAGGCTGAATTTCTGTTTGGTGTTACTCCTAAAAGGCATTTATGAGCTGCATGACGATGCCCCAGTCACTCCCTTCATTGAACCTCAGTGTTTTCATCTGTAAAATGGGGATAATGAATATTATATCTATGCCAGTTGTTATGATATCTCAAAACTTTAAACATGACAAAAGCTAGAATTTCTGTAGCACCTTAAAGTTTGCAAAGCATTTTACTGCTATCTCAGGTGATCCTCACAATAACCCTGAGATGTTGGCAATATTATTAATCCTATTTCACAGATGAAGAAACTGAGGCTGAAAGATGACAGTCCATATGAGACAGCCAGTTAACATGAGGAGAAATTTGAACTCAGACCTTTATAATTCCAAGTCTAGTGCTCCATGCATTGTGTCACCTACAAATATATCCTATTGATGTATCCCTATTTTTTTTGAGGCAATTGGGGCTAAGTGACTTGCCCAGGGTCACACAGCTAGTAAGTGTTAAGTGTCTGAGGCCAGATTTGAACTCAGGTCCTCCTAAATCCAAGGCCAGTGCTCTATCCACTGTGCCACCTAGCTGCCCCGATGTATTCCTATTTTTAAAGCATACTAAGGGCTTCCAATCACTCTATATGGATTGTGTGTATGTGTGTGTGTGTATATATATATATATATATATATATATATACACACACATACATATATATACATATATACACACATACATACATATACATATATGTATATTCTTTTAGCCCTGTGAGGGAAGTGTTCTTATTATCTCCACTTTACAATTGGGGAAACTGAGGTTCAGAGATATTATAACCTGTCCAGGATTGCATAGTTACTATTGAGTTCCTAAGGCATGATTTGAATCTATGTCTCCCTGACTCCAAGTCTCTCAACTACTGCCTTGCCATCTCTTATAAAAACAATTCAAGAAGAATGTCATTTGTATTCAATATTTTTCTGCTCTTAGAGTAAGAAACAGATGACCTTCCCCCTACCTTTTTATAGATACACATAGCATATCTAATCTGGCTACAAAGTGCCAGAGATCATATGGAATATAATTTGAATGCTCCTGAGCAGGAGAACAGAGCACAGGACGGATGATCTATGAAGTCTGGAGAATTCATCATGTTCAGTGGCTTTTATTAACCTGCTTCATATTCCAAGGCCACATGACACAACTGTAAAAATAGGCCACAGAAATACAGGATCCAGTTTTCCAAGTTAAAAATATCCCAAATGTCACCCTGGCAATATAAGAAGCCAATGTGCTTCTATTCAATACAGGCATATAGGCAGAAGGTCACAAGGGGTTGGGAAGAGGAACACTCAGGTTTTTGTCTCCTTGTGGTGGTTATTGGCAGAATACGGTTTCCTTCTGGCCCAGGAGGATGGGAACATTTCAAATATTTTTCACATTCCTGCCTTGTGGGTAGTTGATCGGGTAATGGGAATATACCCTGGAAGAGATGATTGGGTCAATGCCTTCCGTTCAAGTCTCTATCACATTTACATACCTCCACAAGCACCTCAAAATATTCAGTGCTCTCCTCAACACTTTCTCATAGGGCAAGGCAGGTGGTGAAAGGAACCCATTAAAACTACAGAAAGAAGTCACATGCAAAATAAGTGAGTGGCCTCCATTGTATCCCCAATGAGGCATCACAAAGACAGCCACCATTAGCTTGATTTCCCTTCATGTTTCTTCCCCTTTTTGGCAAAGTCTATCCATTTTAGTGGGCTAGATAAGAAGACCAGGTAGGGCTTTGGTTTTAACTATTGGAATATGTATAAAGACATCCCTCCCCCTCACGTATTTCCTCATTAGTTTTTTTTTTTTAATTTTTATCTTTCTACTCCATCACCTAGCACTTAATATATGCTTATTGATTGATTAGCCGTTTAACCCCTGCAGTTGCCATCACAGGGATTTTCAAAAGGGGTATATAAATGTTTGGGGTTTTTTTACTATATTTTGAGTTTCCTGAATATTTAAATCCCCAGCAATAATCACAGAATCAAAAAGTGTCATAATTTGGAAGGAATCTCAGAGTCCATCTAATCCAGGGGTTGTTAACCATTGTTGTCACATGGACTTCTAGGCAATGAGTCTGCTAAAAGCTAGAGACCACTTCTCATGTGGTTTTTAAATGCATAAAATGCTACATATAGTATTACAAAGGAAAATAGTTCTATTGAAATAGATATATCTGTATCATCTGTATTGACAGTGATACCACCATCTATATCTCTGTCATCCACATCTGTCTCAGTTTCTAGCTATCTACAGAGATACACACACAAGCTCATGGACCCTAGTAAGAGCCCCTGATGTAGTCCAACTGATACTCCTATGATAATCATTTTCCCAACATACTGGAAATGTGTCCAACTATCCTTTGTTGACTAAGCTCCAGTCTCTCCAGAGGGAACAAACTCTCTACAGAGATATCCCATTCTACTTTGAAGAGAACTCTGGCTTTCAGGAAGATTTTTCTGGACGTCAAACCTATATCCCTCTAAAAGACTTTTTTCCCCCAATATCCACCCAAGACTTGTTCATTCCTCCTTAAAGAGCCAAACAGAAAAAAATAAAACAAACAAAAACCCAACAACATCATTTTCTTGTGATCCATAGGAAGTTTTCTTTCCCTTCCCTTATGGTATGTGTATCTTTCTCTTTCTCTCTCTCTCTCTCTCTCTCTCTCTCTCTCTCTCTGATTCTAGAACAAGTAAAAAAGATGATCAAGAGAGTGAGGTGAATAGTATATATGCTATATGCAATGTGCATGAAAAAAATTCTAAATAGTTCAGCCTATCTAGAAATGGAATGGATGTTTTCAGAAGCCATGAGTTCCTATTACTTGATGGTCCCTTCCAGCCCTGGCATTTTAAGAACTTTGTGGAATATGGGTTTGAATATATCTGGGGTCCCCTTAATTTTCCATATTCTAAGGTTTCTTTAAGCTTTTATATTATATACACTAAATTATATTATTACATATATACATATAACATACATACATATATTACATATACATGCATACATACATATATACATATATATATATAAAACCATTTATGTTCTAAGGTCCCTTTCAGTTCATTAAGTAAATCAACATTACCGTGCCTTGAAAGGATATGTTAGTCATTTGTCTTTACTCAGCATCCCTCTGATTTCTTAGACCAAAAAATTATACCTTGGCCACCACTCCCCTTTGGGTCCTCTCACCAAAAAGAGAAAATAAGTTCTATGAGTTCAGGGAAAGGACCATTTCATTCTACTAGCCCATATTCTATGTCTAAGGTCAATTCCAGCTCTCACCTTCTATGTTCTGTGGTCTGTTCTGGTCCTGATATTCTATCTTCTAAGGTCCTTCCAGCTCTGATATTTTATTTTCTAAAGCCCTTTTCTTAATTGATATACCATATTCTAAGACCCCTCCCAGCTGTTGCAATCCACGTTCTGTTTGGGGGTTTTTTGTTTGTTTTGTTTTGTTTTTTTGCGAGGCACTGAGGGTTAAGTGACTTGCCCAGGGTCACACAGCTAGTAAGTGTCAAGTGTCTGAGGTCAGATTTGAACTCAGGTCTTCCTGACTCCAGAACTGGTACTCTATCCACTGTGTCATATAGCTGCCCTGTTTTGTCTTTGTTGGGCAATGGGGGTTAAGTGACTTGCCCAGGGTCACACAGCTAGCAGGTGTCAAGTGTCTGAGATGGATTTGAACTCAGGTCCTCCTGAATCCAGGGCCACAGCTTTATATACTGCACCACCTGGCTGCCCCCTAACATTCCTTTCCAACTCTGATATGCTCTGCTCCAAGACCCCTTCTGGCTATGTTACTCTGTGTTCCCCGGGGTCCTTTCACTCCTAACATTCCTTTTCTTTCTAAGATGTGTCTGAGCTCTGACTTTCTATTCTAACACTCCCCCTGCCCCCAGGTACCCTCTAGCTCTGTCCCTGGTATAATGAGAAGCATTCCTGGCCTGAGAGGCTGATATTGGGCGATTCATTTGCACTTTTCTGCTCAGATTCTACAAGGACCAGCTTCCAGACCTGGCGTTTGAAAAGCAGACTCCATTTCCAACTTTATTATGGGCTGATGCTAAGCATTTCCAGTGGCAACTGGATAATCAGAATATGTCTAATAACTGCAATCAGATTCTGAAAGCAATATATTTAAAACAGCAGAGCAGCGAGGGAACCCAAATTGCCCACAGCTTGTAGTCTCCCAGGCCCCACAGCTGCGGCTCTATCCCAGATGGCTTTCTGTAGTCCCTGAAGCACTGAGCTCCTGGAAGGAATTACTAAACTCAATTTGCCCTTGTATACCTAAGGCACATTTCCCTGAAGATCATGACCCAACCCATTTTATGCTGTCTTTTCCTCTGAGGTTTAAAAATATTTACATGTATACAACCACCAAAACTGAAGTCCTAACTCTGCCTTCTCTCTCGGAGAATGCATAATTTGCATTTCATCAATGAAGTATTTTGCCAGACATTAAAAAACTTGAATCAAAAAATGAGACTCCTCCTTAGGGTTGCTTTTTATGGGAAGTTGAACCCTATTGGTCATCTAGTTTAACTTCCCACTCAATCCAACCCACTTCAACTCCATCTGCACTTAACTGACTACAACATGCTGCACAGGTGAGGGGTTGTGACCTCAGATTCAAGAAGATCTGGTTTCTAGTCCTACCTCAGATACATACGGGCTATGTGACTCTGGGTAAGTCACTTAGCTGCTCAGTACACAAATAACCCTTCTCAGACCATAAATGGAAGAACTGGTGCGGATCTCCTTTGGTACAGGGGATTTTCTCTATCAATCAGATTACAAGTCTAATAGAAAAGAATAATGTCAGGCATTATGCTGGCCCTGGGGGAGAAAAGGGAAATAAAGATTCTTCTGCCCCTTAGGAGTTTAGATTCTTTGGGAAACCAAAGATGTCCCAATATGAATTCTACTACTGTTACTGCTGTTGCTGTTATCATTATTAGACAAGATAAAGAGGGAACTAACAACTAGGGGGATCAGCTTTGAGTGACTTCATGGTGTATTGTCGAAAGTATTGAATTTGTATTTGAATTGATTGGGGTTCAAATCCCAACCAGGCATTATTAATGGGGTTTTCTTAGGATAAGTCACAATTTCTATCTGCCTCAGTTTCTTCATATGTAAACAACAATAAATATTATTAAATACTTATTATGTTGTCTAACCACTGTGCAAAGCCCTAGGGAACACAAAGAAAAGCACCCACTAAGTGAAGGAATTATATTTGATTACTGTTAATGGCCCCATTAGCTGGAAATCATTGATGCTATGCAAGGCTTCATATGGGATGAAGATCATAGAGGGATTATATGGGCAGAAGAAAAGGAGTCAGTGGCATGGGTGATAAAAGCCTGTTCAAAGGCTATTCCCAGGAGAGGAAGGAGAGGGGAAGCTGAGTTAGAGGAATAACAAATAAGACTCAAACATGAAGTATGTAAAGTAGAATAATATGGAAAAGATCTGGCAAGGTGGGCCATAGCCAAATTATGAGGGACTTTCAACATCAATTTGAGATGTTCTGGTTTTCTCCTAGAGCAGCTATTGAAACTTCTTAAAAGAAAGAAATGGTCAGACTTGGGCTTTAGAAAGATGATTTGAGCAGCTAAGTAGGCCAGGGATCTAAAAGGCACAAGACTGGAGGCAGGAAGAACCACTATGATGCTATTGTGATAAAGGCCTGACTCAGGGCAGGAGTTGCAGGAGTAGAAAGAAGGGAATGGATATGAATGATGTTGAGAGCCTGGCTGGAGTCTGTGTTTGATCTTAACTGGAGCTCAAAGTCAAAGTGGGGGAAATAGTTGCAGTAGGAAAAAAGTGAGACCAGCTGGTCCATTGATTTAACTATACTTGGCCTAGAAGCAGTTTCCTGGAAAGTCTAAGTCAACTATCTTATAGAAACTATCTACATGATTTTAAGTGTACTCAGAGATTTACTACTATTCCATGAAAAATGAGGGGGAGAAAAATAGGACTGGGAATCAGGAGACCTGGAATCGAATCCTGTATCAGATACTAACTGTGTAACCCCAAGCAAGGTATCTTCCCACTCTGAACCACAATTTCCTCATCTATAAAATGAGACCTCTAGAGACCTCTAGATTGCCACAAGAACAGTATTATGTAAATCTTAACATGTTCAAGAAATATGAACTATTTCCTAAAATCAGAGAGTGCCTGTGCCGGAAGATCATGTAATCCATTTTCTATTCAGACAGAAGGTACTAACACAACTGAGGACTGGAACATGCTTCTGACAGAAGACAGAACTTTAGGAAACACTTGAAAGAAGTCAGGGAGCTAGGATGCAGAGACAATGAAAGACAGAGTTCCAGGAATAGGGAACAGTTAGTGAAAATGCTCAAAATTAGGAGATGGAGGATCTTGGGGTGAAAGTAGGAAAGGGAAGGAGAGGGGATGGGAGGAGAGGGGAAGGGAGGGGAGGAGAGGAATTCCTTCTCAGGCTCTAACTTTGGATTTGGCATTTTCTGCTCCTGAATTTAGAGTCCTCTACAGGTAAACTGTTTTACTGCTTGACTGAGCTCACTGATGATCCAGAGGTGTTATCTGATTTTTTATCCAATCAAAAGATGCTGTTAGTCATCATCTGCTCTTATCCAATGGCCCAAACTCCTCTAATACTTCCACAGTGATTAAGGATCTTTTTACACATACATAGTGAGGTTTTAAGAAATTTTCTTAAGATACTAAATTCATTCTGTTGATTAACTGATCAGTTCAATTGATATTTTGGGGGCCTTTGGTGATTAAATTAATTAAGAAATAGGGATGGAGGGGGAAGCTAGGTGCTACAGTGGACAAAGCACTGGCTCTGGATTCAGGAGGACTTGAGTTCAAATCTGGCCTCAGATACTTGACACTTACTAGCTGTGTGACCCTGGCCAAATCACTTAACCCTCATTGCCCTGCAAAAAAAAGGAAAAGAAAGAAATAGAGATGGAACTCCACCCTTATAATTGCATCAAGTCAAAAATTTTTGTGCAGGTTGGATAAGTATCCCATCAATTTTTAGTTAAGAAAACAGTAGGTGGTATAGCAGGTTGAGGGTTAGCCCTGGAATCAGGAACATCTGAATTAAAATCTGACATCAGTGTGACCTCTGTGTGACCCTGGGTAAGAAACTTATCCTCTATCTTAGTTTCATCATCTGTCAAATGGGGATAATAATAGCCTCTACCTCACAGGGTTATTGTGCAGATCAGGTGGGCTGATCATTGTAAAGTGCCAGACACATAGCAAATGTGACATAAATGTTGTTGCTGCTGCTATTTTGAATCACATCTGTAAGTGCACAGGACTTGAATTCAGGAGGATCTGAATTCTAATCGTGTTTCTGACATTTACTAGCCATGTAACTTTGGGCAAGTCACTCTCTGAAATGAAGTTTCTCCATAAAATTGATATATCTCCTACCTCACAGGATTGCTATGCGGGGAAAAAATGAGATGATTTAAACACATTGTAGATGGCAGAGCCCCCTTTGATATTAGCCCTTGATGTTGCTTTCACTATTATTTCTATTGAGTAGTTTTTTGCAAGTGGGAGCCCTAGGACCATAAATCTAAAGCTGAAGGGACATTCAAAGTCATATCCCCATCATTTTTCATTTGGGGAAACTGAGGCCTAAAGGGGTTAATCATATGATTGTAGATTTAAAGCTAGAAAGCACCTTAGAGGCCATCTAGTCCCATCACACCCTTTTACAGATGAGGCAACTGAGGCCCAGCAAGGTGAAGTCACTGCCCAAGGATACAGTTAGTAGTGAATCCAGGAACTGAATCCATCATTTCTGGTTAAAACCCAGTGCTTTCTGTTGCAACATATGGGCTTTCTAGGTGTGCCTGGACATCTCATTGCTTCCAGCTTTTTTTTTTGCTGGGCAATGGACTTGCCCAGGGTCACACAGCTAGTAAGTGTCAAATGTCTGAATCCAGATTTGAACTCAGGTCCTCCTGAATCCAGGGCCAGTGCTTTATCCACTATGCTACCTAACTGCCCGTGCTTCCAGTTTCTAATCTTAACTCTTTCCTTTTTATGGCCAGTGCTTAGCCCATTACCTAGCACATAGTAAATACTTGATGTTTAATGAATGACTGATTGACCTCATTGCCCTTCTCCCTCTACCATTACCCAAATTCTACTGCTTTTTACTTCTATCATAGGGCCAAGTGTATGTGTAGAGAGAACTGATCTCATTTCCATCTCCCCCCTTCCATGCTTTTCCTCCTCTTTTTTCCACTGGACTCACTATTTATGTATAGGAAATATATGACACATTTCATGAAGATTTGTTTTCTTGCAAAATTCAGTTTCTCCAAAACCAGTACTCATTTTTCCCATTCTCTGAATTTATGACCTGTCTTTCCCCAACATATAACTCTCCAATGGCCTCCTTATCCTACTTCATGACAGAAGGGAATGACTTTCCTTACTTTTGATTAAGCCTGAATAGTGAATTCCATTTACCATGTATACCCATCCTAGACCCAGTAAGGTCGTATTCACATTGGTCAAATAAAGGGATATGCCAACATGATATAGGAGGAAGAACACTTCTTTAGAAATGAGGAATATTTGGAATTATGTGCTGAATTCCCCAGGTACCAGTCCTTTGACCTAGGGTAAGTTTTTTTAGCTTTTCTGAGTATCAGTTATTACACCTGTATAATCCTAATCCTAATTAAATAGGGCCAAATGAGAGCCCCCTCCTCCACTTGCTACTCTCACCAACTCATTCTTTTTTTGTGTGTGTGAGGCAATTGGGGTTAAGTGACTTGCCCAGGGTCACACAGCTAGTAAGTGTTAAGTGTCTGAGGCCAGATTTGAACTCAGCTCCTCCTGAATCCAGGACCGGTGCTCTATCCACTGTGCCACCTAGCTGCCCCTCACCAACTCATTCTTCACATATGAACAAATAATCTTCTCAAGGCAGAACTTTTGATTCACACCCTCCCCTTTGGATTCTGTTGTTTTTCATTTAAATATCACAATAACTTTGGAAAGGACAGGGCAGGGGGTCATCAGCCACCCCATTTTAATCATCAGCAGTACTCAAACTCAAGTATTCTGGATCCATTATACTTCCCATTATACTACACTGCATTAATTGCCTTCACACAGTCTCAGAATTGGAAGAGATTTCAGTAGCAATCTAACACAGCTAACTTTAACAGAATTCCTTTTCTATCATCATTGATAAAGTAGGCAATGACTTTCCTTTCAATCCCTCCAATGAAGGAGAATCTGCTCCCTCCTGAAGTAGCCTGCGTTTGGATAGCTCTCCTTGTGGAAGCTGTGGATTCCACTGAATGGCAATTGTCTGCTCTGTGATTTCTGTGTACAGCTCTTATTTCTTTCCTTTACAGCCAATCCATCAACAGATATTTATCATGTTCCAGGAAATGCACCAGGCACTGGGGATACAAAGAGAAAAGCACAATAATACCTGACCTCAAGGAAGTTCCATTTCAACTGGAGAGGAAATGTGTAGAAATATTGGGATGTGCAAAATATGCATATGGCTATATATGGAACACCTATAAAGGGTATACAAGGGAACCCTTCAGGAGGAGACAGAAGAGTTCCAATGACTCTTCATTTGCTCAAAGATTGTTGGGAAATGAAGCAAAGATTCTGGGATGCAATGAGATAACACAGAGATGCAGTATGGGAACATGAAGGTCGATCTGAAGAAATCTAGTCTAGTGATAATTATTACTAGGTCAGAATCTAATGATATTTTCATGGAATGAATTTGATCCAAGGGTTATTTCATATCCAGTGAAACTTATAAAGATCAGGGCCAGTGGGTTGAGGGAAATGCTCTGACTTTTTAATAATCAGCTGGTACCTCAATTCTGCTTACCTTCAGTCTCATACCAAGGCAATGTTTTAGAACTCCATTTCTGTTAGGCCAACAACTGTGAATGATCCGCCACTGCATGCAGCATCACATTTAAATTCCTTAGCTCAGCATTCAAGGCTTCCCATAAATAGGTCTTAACTCTTTAACTTTGCCTCTCACTTCTTCCCTCTGTGATGTCTTTTGCTTAACTATTTATTTGCCTTTCATTCAAAATGCTGTCATTTGTTTAAAAAAAAATCTATGAAATTCGAGAGAGACCCGCATTGAAGTTGTACTTTAGTTATTCATTAGCCACATGAATGTGGGGATTTCATTCCTCCTCTGTGATTCTCAATTGCACCAACTGTAAAATGAAGGGAGCTGAATTTCAAGCTTTTCAATGTTCATTAACCCTTATTCTTTGCCTTTCCTTAGACCTTTCTTTACTTGAAATGCTTTCCTCCTGTTCATCCTTTATGGGACATTTCTTCTCATGTCTCTGATAATCTCCTTCCTTACTCCTAGGCACCATGGCTTCTCCATCTTTTAAATCCCATAGGCATATGTCAGAATGTTATCATGTCTTGTTCCATACTGGGATTGAAGTTTTGATGTGTCTATGCCAGGTCTTCACAACCAGAACAAGAGATTTGTGTGGTTAGAGCTGGTGGATTTCTATTCTCCCTATCTCTCCCTATCTCTCCCAGCACCTAGCTCAGTGCTAGGGACATAGTAGGGCTCTGTAAAGACTGGTTAAGTTTAAGGAATTGTCTGGATATATTAGACATTGAATTAGCAGGTATGCCAATAACATGCTATAATTCAGTGACCTCTGTCGATTCTTGACTTATCTCCATGATTTCCTCTCTCTGATTGAACATTAGTATACAAAAGTAACATGGCAGAGATTGATCCTTCCTTCCCTCCCCTGCTCCTTGTCTTCCCTCCCCTCAAAGAGGCTGGAACCAGGAAAAGGAGATAGGCCATGAAGTATTTTTCCATTTAAGGAGGTCATGCCTTGGTGCTGCAGGTATTGAGTCCCCTCTCCAGTGTCTTCACTCAATACTTGCCTCTCCTGCTTTCTTAATGACAGTGGTAATTGGGTGTGCATAACCAGAAATCATTACAGTAAATGGATTGATTTTTTTCAGAGGCTCAAATACCCACCATCAGCAATATAAAATGGTGTAGTCAACAGAGAGTGGGGGGGGAGGGATAGTAAAGACCAAACTATTAAAATTATCACAAAGAGCTCTAAAAAGAAGAAAATTTCAAGAGAAACTTGTACAGTTGGTTATAGGAATGGTGAAACAATATGGTGGCTGTTCACTTATTTATTTCTATTCAACAAATATATATTAAGCTCCCAAGATGTATAAAAATATGTGCTAGACACCAGGGTTGGAAGCAGTTGGGAAGGTAAGTAAAACATAATGACTTCCCTCAGCAAGTTCACAGTTTAGTGAAGGGAATAAACATACACAAATAAATGTCAAAAGCTATTTCTAAAACATAGGGCCATATCCTTCTCTTACTAATGATCTTCAGTGAATCCAGTGCATGCTTTTTTTGGGGGTGGGGCAGGGCAGTGAGGTTAAATGACTTGCCCAGAGTCATACAGCTAGTAAGTGTCAAGTGTCTGAGGTGGGATTTGAACTCAGGTCTTTCTAAATCCAGGACTGGTGCTTTATCTACTACACCACCTAGCTGCCCCCAGTGGATCCCTTTTGAGGATGATGTTTTTAAAGGGATAAAATAAAACACATAGGATTAAAAAGGAAACTAATTCTATGGAAATCCAAATATCAAAATTAGAGAAAAAGTGTTCATTGACTCTAGGTCAAGAACTCCCTGCCTATGATAAAATACACATTTTCCAGTATGGTATCTAAAATCTTTAAGACTACAACTTCCAACTAACTTTCCTGTTTTGTTTCATATTATTCTCATTTTGTTAATAATACTCTAAATCATTTGTATACTCCCTCTCTTGGCTAATCTGATAATGGTCTGTAAAATGGGTTGGAGACAACTGATCCTTGGAATAGTGCTACTTGGTAGGCAAAACAATGATTATTTCTATTTTTAAAATGAACAAATTGTCTTAAGAGGGGATGCTATATCCTTGAGTGACCCTCAGAGGAGGGGCCAGAACTTATTTGAGACAAAGCTGTAATAAGAAATTTGGATGCTGGAAGGCAAACTTCACAAAATATTTTGTTCAGTTGTTTTCAGTCATGTCTGACTCTGTGTCTCCAGTTGGGGTTTTCTTGGCAAAGATACTGGAGTGACTGGCCATTTTCTTCTCTAGATCTTTTTAAAGATGAGAAAACTGAGGCAAACAGGGTTAAGTAACTTGCCCAGGGTCATACAGCTAGTAAATATGAGACCAGATTGGAGCACAGGAAGATGAATCTTCTGGACTCAAGACCCCAAACTCTACCCACTTTGTCACATAGCCACCCCTCACAGAATATATTTTTGTTCTTATTTAATTGTTTTGGTTATGACCACCACTTCATGACCACATTTGGGATTTTCTTGGTAAAGATACTAGGATGGTTTTGCCATTTCTTTCTCCAGTGGATGCATTTTGTCAGGCAATCAGAAGTTAAATGACTTGTCTATGGTCACATAACTAGGAATTATCTGAGGCTGGATTTGAACTCAGGTCTTCTTAACTCCAGGCCAGGTACTTTATCTACTGAGAAACAGGCTGCCTTGAAAATATAATTTCTAATTAACTTTCTAAAAAATTCAACCATTGTGGGGTGATATCTTACAAGACATAAGTTTCCATGGTTATACTCTACAGGATTCCATGATGTCATTGTTGAAAGGCTACTGATGAATGTACAGAATGTTTTCCTGGATAGGAAGAGATGAAAGAGTAGTACAGGGACCAGCACATTTTTAAGTGTTTGTTGTTGAATGCATTAAGCTCATGCAGGGTGTGGTGACCAATGGCAGACATAAAAGATCACCACTTGTTAGCTTCTTATTTTTACTAATTATTCTTGACAATTAGGTGTAAATACTAATTTCAGTTAGTTCTATGATTTAGAAGGAACATAAATTTCCTAAATGTTGATGCCCTGTGGTAAGGCTAAATTGCTCTGCCTTAGTTACCACTCAAGTGAGCTTCAAAAGTGCCAAAGTAACCATAATCTAGAAATAACCTTTGACAGCTCTTTGGGAACATGTCTTATTATCCCCATTAGACTGTGAACTTCTTGAGAACAGCTACTGTGTTCTTTGTTCCCTGCTTTTCACATTCCTCTTTCACTGTCTAAGAAAGAAATAGATAGGAGATGTGACTGAAGTCCACTGATGTTAGCATCTAACTTCATGGGCCACTTGACTCCTATTAGAATGAGCATGGTATTGTTTGTAAGAAGATATGAGTTTAGAGAAACTTTGACACTTCCCAGCTGAGTGACCTTGGTCAACTTGCTAACCCTCCTTGGTTCTTATTTTTCCATCTTTAAAATGAGGGCCTTGAACTAGAAGCACCTTGGCATGATAAATAGAGTGCCTGACTTGGCATAAGGAAGACCTGAGTTTTAATCGTGCCTCAGTTGTTACTTGCAAAACTCCAGCAAGATATCCCACCTCTTTAAGCCTTACTTTCCTCAACAGCATAATGGGAATAACAATAACAACTACTTCCTAGGGTTGTTGTCAGAATCAAATGAGACAACACGTGCAAAGACTTTTGCAGACTTTAAAGTGTGACTATTCAGTAATCTCCAAAGTCCCATGCAGTTCTAAAATCAGGACTCTGTGTCTATTGTCCTCTCACTGAGAGAGAAGAGCAATACCTTAAACATTTTAGAATCAGGTTGATCCCTCCTTGAGAGAAAGGCCCTGGGAGTGAGAGAGGAAGCAGAGGGACTGACTATTAAAGATGTTAAGGGAGCCTTTTCCATGTGGTATACTTTTTCCAAGACGTGCTTTGTTTCTCCTAGTTCACTTCACAAGACCTTTCACTTCATAGATAAATGGATGGATAGACAGATGATAGAAGGATAAACAAAGAGATAGACAGACAGACTGATAGATAGGCAGGTAGGCAGACAGACAAGACAAGAGATAACACATTCATTAAAAGTTTCCTATGTGCCATGGACTGTGCTAAGGGCTAGAGACATAAATACAATTAACTCTTAAATCATTTACCTTCTAATGGAGAAAGACTAGGCATCCAGAGGACTGAAATGAGGTGGGGGAAAAGAACTACTTCGGTAAAGATGACATCCTAGTTTCCATAGGACTGAGATGCTGGGAGGGTAGAGCTATGTGACAGTGGCCAAAAAGATTGGCTGTATCATTGAAATGCTAATTAGAGATGCTTCTCCATCAGCTTGTACTAGATTCAGCTTTTCTATTGGAGAATCTCACCTACTACTGCACATGTGCGGGCACACACATGTCAGTGTCTTCTGCTGTGTTTTTCGATATATGCAGTCCAGCCAGGCCAGCTGCTCCTGAGGGTGATTGTCTCAGTTCTTTAGAGCACCATAGCAATTAGCCTGGATGAGGAACAGGCTGCCTTGATGGAGGAGGGGAATTTGGGTCTTTCAGGCCATGGGCCAGCAGAACTGGGGCCTCCTTTCAGGCCAGGCTCCAGCTACTGGCTGTTTCCTGTGTATTTCTGGGATGCCTTGTCATGCTGAACTTGGCCAGGTGGCCTGAGCCAGGGCCAGGGTCAGGCATGTACCCCTCTAGAGACAAGGAAAAGAAGACTTTTTCTCTTATTTTTTTTTCAAGTTAATCTGAAGAAAAGGGAAGGGGATTGTGGGAAGATTGACCAGGCATGTGCCAAGAGGTGCCACAGAACCCCTCAGTGCATCCTAGGTGCCTGTCTCTAGGTAAGGATGATGATGTGTACTGGCATAGCAAGAAACAAGTGGTAAACTTTGCAGTGACCACTCCCCCTCATTGTGCCCCAGTAAAATGGGAACTGCTGGACACTGAGAACATTTTCATTTTTATCTTTGTATGGCCAGACCTCAGCACAGAGCCTGGTACATAGAAGGTAATTAATCAGTGCTTTGTGATCTACATCAATAGAATTAAAGCATGTTATGACATGGAGAATTTCATTTCTATAGGTCTGTCTAGCACCTTGGACAGCGTCTGACACAAAGCAAGTGGTGAGAGTCAGTAGCCTTTTTAGTGGCATCAACCTGAGAACAGGGGATAAAAATTAGTACATGTTCTCTTTTAGTACCTTCTCTATTGGAAAGCTTACTATTTTCTGTTTCATCCCATCTAGTAAGATCTTCACTTGGTTTAGCCCTTAGGAGGGGGTGGACTAGGAAGGGAATAAGCACTTATTAAACACCACTCTGCCAGTGGGTGCCAGGAAGCACTTTACAATTTTGTCTCTTTTAAACCTCACAACAACCCTGTGAGGTAGGTGTATTATTAAACCAATTTTGCAATTGAGGAAACTGAGGCAAACAGAAGGTAAGTGACTTGCTCAAGGTCACAGAGTCTTAACTCTGGGTCTAATGCTCTATCCACTGAATCACCTAGCTGCCTATTACTATGGAAGAGAAAGCTTGAGCATAAGGATAAGGGGAATGGGAGAGGGTGTATTCATACACAGGTAATGAATTTGATTCATTTGAAAATTAATTAAAGCCCCATTTGTAAAGGAATTAGCCAAATCATGGATTCCGTTTTCTGCTGGTAGCGATTTATTTACTTGTTTCTTCTCTCTTCCTATACCTTATTCTTTACTTGTGTATTCTCTGATTGAGTGACACTGCTTTGCTTTTCACTGGCAGCTATGACTTCCTAACTCTCTCCCCATCCCCACTTCCACACTTCCCTGGCTTCCCTCAAGTCTCAGTTAAAATCCAACCTTCTTCAAGGAACATTTCTCAGATCTCCTTATTGCTAGTGGCTTCCTTATGAGATTACCTCCCTTTTATCCTGCAGATATCTTCATACATTTTCTTGTGCATGTTGCCCCCCCATTAGACTATGTGCTCATTGATGAAAGAGATTTTTTTTGCATTTCATTGTATCCCAAACTCCTAACAGTGTCTAGAACACAGTAGGTGCTTAATTAAATGCTCATTAATTTAATCTTTCTATGTATATAGCATATGCACACTGTCCACACACCAGATCTCCAACTTTATTTTCCGTCCTAAGGTAGAATTTCTGAGACCTCAAGTCCCTTTCCCGAGACTTCTCAAATGGAGTTAACAACTTCTTAGCTACAAGATCATGGGCAAAGCATATGACCTCTCTGGTTCTTAGTTTCCTTATCAGTTCAGCAAAAGTTCAGCTCAATAGACTCTAAATTCCCATCTAGCTGTGGATCCATGAGCTTATGTCTCTAAGAACCTTGATTTCCTTAGGCCTCAGTTTCCGCATCTACAAACTGAGGAGGCTGGACGAAAGACTCTCTGTCATCTCCCCCAGCTCTACTTTATAATTCTATGATCACCTACAGATGGCTTGAAATATTTTGAGGCCTTGATTCCTGAATTAAAGGATATCATTCTAGTGAATTATGAAACAAGAACATAGAAGATTAAAATATATAATAATAGGTCAATAATGTGATTTTGAGATGTACAAACGAAGGGCTCTGAGATGTCTAAGGCAGGGAAAGCGTTTCCTGACAAATCAGGGAAGACTTCCAGGAGAAGGGGATATTGAGAATAAGCTTTAAAGGATAGATAAGCATAAAGTCCATCAGGATGGCACAGTGAAGTGTCCTTGTTTGCATCCTTTTAATCTATAACCAAGGGCTCTTTTCCTCTTCCTCAGGAAATTTATGTCAGTTCCTAGCATTCATCTACCAACTGCATTGGTTGATGGTCACTGAGTGAAAAATGAATACATACACACACACACACACACACACACACATATAAATGTATATGTGAATATCTCCTTTCTCCCAATAAATAACACCGGGCACCTCTTCCATCCTGGACTTATTTGGCATGTACTTGAAAAACCTCATACTATTTATCTCTGTCTTCTCCACAACCCTCCTCACAGTTCATGCTTTGGCTTATTAATGTGGAATCATTCTTACATTTACTTTAATCTTGCCAGGTTTTCTGGGTGGCTTGAACTTTATGCTGACTTCTTTCTTTCCTTTTTTTAAAAAATTTTTCCTTGTTTCTATAGACTGGATTTATTTATTTTTATTCCTGGCATATTTATTGCTGGATGGCAGACAATTTCTACACATCAATCACTTTATCTTTGACTACTTTTGCCAGCTCTGTTTGTCCTTCCCGTTTATTTTTTTTAATCACACTTGTTTTCCAGGGACTGTACTCATGAAACTTTTGCTCAAATTTCTCAGGTATTTATACACTGAAAAACATCTGAAGGAAGCTGAAATATAGATGTAAAAGAGACTAGAAGTAATGTCACATGAAAACTGATTGATTGAAGGAGTCCAACATGGTTACCTGGAAAAGACATGTGTGACTTTTGATAAATTCATTGATACTTCTCTTTGCCTCAGTTTCCTCATGTGTCAAATGAAAGCATTAGACTGGCATCACAGGATCATGGATTTCATGCTGGAAAGTACCTCAAAGACCACTGAGTCCAATCCCTCCATTAAATAGATGAGAAAACTGAAATTCAGTTTAAATGACTTAAGATCACAAGACATAGATTTTGAGGTGGGAAAGATTCTAGGAGTCTCCAGGTTCCACTGAGAGAGTAAATGACTCACAGGACAATGAGATGGAAGGGAACATTGAGGTCATCTAGTTCAACCTCTTCATTTTAAAGATGATGGCAGTGAGGTCCTGAAAGGATGTGACTTTTCCAAGGTCACACAGATAAGAAGCAGGGCTTAAATGAGAACCCTGGTCCTTTTATTCAAAATCCATCATATTTTCACAGTTCCATGCTGACTTTTTCCCAGGATCATATGACTGTTCAGTGACTGAGGCAGAATTTGAATCCAGGTCTTCTTGCCTCTAAGTTCAGCCCTCTATCCACTTCATCATGCTGCCTCATTATGAGATGGGCTCTAAAGTTCTTCTCAATCCTAAATTTATACTCCTATTATTCTAGTACCCTCATGAGCTCATGCTTGGACAATTACTGGTCTTCCTGCCTCAAGCCTCTCCCTACTCCAATCCATGCTCCATTAAGACCATAAAGCCATATTCCCAAAACACAGGTCTAATCATGTCTCTCTCTCACACACACACACACACACACGGAAACATATACTGACTCAATTAAAAATAAACACGAGCGAAAAAAATAAATAAATAGGGGACTTCCCATTGCTTCCAGAAACAAATACAAAAATCCTCTGCTTGGAGTTGCAAATCCTTCATAAACTAGCCCCTGTCTACCGTTCCAACCCCTCACTCCCCAACACATATCCCTCATGGCCTCTTGGCTGTTCAACAAACAAGACCCTCCATGTCTTGAGCTATTTTCTCTGTCTGAGTACCTTGACTAGAACACACACACTCTCTCTCTCTCTCTCTCTCTCTCTCTCTCTCTCTCTCTCTCTCTCTCTCTCACTCCTCTGCCCTGACTACTGGCTGTCCTGGCTTCCTTTAAGTCCCAGCTCAAACCACATCTTCTACAGGAAGCCTTCACTAATCTCTCTTCATGCCGGTGCTTCCCTTTGATAATTATTTCCTATTTCCCCTCCATCTACCTTGTCTTGTATATATTTGTTTACATGTTGTCTCCTCTATTAGATTATATACTCCTTGAGGGCAGGGATGGTCTTCTGCTTCTGCCTGGTACATAGTAGGTACTTAATAAATGCTGAATGATTGATTTCTATTGACATAATAACTATGTTTAAGACTATAGGATCAAATCCTACTTCTTTTACTGTCTTCTGACGCTGGGCAAATCACTTTATCTCTATGGGTCTCAGTTCAATTCCCTCATATGTAAAATGAAGGTGTTGGACTAGATGATCTCTAAGGTCTAAAATCCCATGCTGTTGCTCAGTCCCTTTCAGTTATATCTATTTGTTGTGACCACATTATGGGGTTTTCTTTCTTTCTTCTTTCTTTTCCTTCCTTCCTTCCTTCCTTCCTTCCTTTCCTTCTTTCTTTCTTTTTTGGTGAGGCAGTTGGGGTTGAATGACTTGCCCAGGGTCACACAGCTAGTAAGTATTAAATGTCTGAGGCTGGATTTGAACTCAGGTCCTCCTGAATCCAGGGCTAGGGCTTTATGCACTGTGCCACCTAGCTGCCCCTGGGGTTTTCTTGATAATTCCTTCTCCAGTTCATTTTACAGATGAGGAAACTTAGGCAAATGGGTATAAGTGACTTGTCCAAGGTCACACAGCTAGTAACTGTTTGAGGCCAGGTTTGAACTCAGGAAGATGAGTCTTCCTGACTCAAGGCTTAGTGCTCTATGCACTCCATCACCTATCTGCCCTAAGATCTAGCCTAATTACAACTTCCAAAGAGAGACAAGGAAATAGGCATTATCTATCTAGACTGAGTTGGTAAATGGAAGAAAGGAACTTATTGGCATCATTACTTGAACTGAGCATGTAGAGCTTAATAAATAACCAATGTGTCAGTGTGGTATGATGGCTAAATTGTTGACTTATATTTAGGGAAACTTTGTGGGAATTCTAGGTCCAATACTCACTGGCAATGTGACCTTAGGAAAATGAATCGATGACTCTGAAACTCAATTTTTTCACTTATAAAACAGGCTAAAAATGATTGCATTAGCTCTATCACAAGGTTGTTGTGGAAGAAGTATTTGCATACCCTGCAATGCTATTGAAATGTGAGGTTTTGTTTTTTTTTTAAAGAAAAGAAATGTGAGTTATTATAGTGGTTGAGATTTTCTGAAGATACAGTAAACAAAATTACCAATGCACCAGGGAAAGGATACTCTATGCAAAAGAAAAAGATATTAGGTACAGGGAATTGGAATCCTGAGCTTTGCCTGGAGTTTTCTCTATAACCTTATGATATAATCCCTTCAATGTTGTTACCTTACAACATGGATTGTTTGCCTATAATTCCCCCAATGGAATATTAGATGACTAATGATACAATCAGTACATGACACTGTGAGTCTTTTGCAGGGAGGTATCTTATGAATTTAGAATGTATTATTTTTCCACTAGAGACTTGCCAATCTCTGAGGTGGGAGGGACCCTGGAATCCAGCTAGTCCAACTGATGCCTGAAAGAGAATTTCCCTTATATCCTCAGCAATTGACCTCTGTTTAAACACCTTTAAGAGGAGATAATTCACCAACCCCATTGTGGAACAGCTCTTGTGGTTAGGAATGTTTGTCTCTTTGTTTCTTTCTTCATTGAGTCTAAATTTCTTCTTTACTAATTCGACCCATAACTCCTAGTTCTGCCCTCCAGGGCCAAGCAAAGCAAATCTAATCCCTCTTCCACTGTGAAAATTGTCTTTCAAATAATTGAAGAGAGGTATCATGTTTCCACTAAGTTCTCTTCTCCAAGTTAAACACCCCAATTCCTTTTATAGATCCTTATATTGCATAGAATTGAGACCCTCCACCCTCCTGGTTGCTTTCCTTGTGATAGTACCTGGTTGTCAGTGGCCATCCTAAACCACAGTGCTCAAAACTAAATAAATGTCAGATGTAGTCACTCAAGCCAAGCACAGAAGGATGAGTATCTTCTTAGATTCTGAGGATCAGTGGTCAGGAGGGAGAAGGGACCTCAGAAACCTCCTTGTAGATTCTGCATTTTTATTCATTCATTCATTCATTCATTCATTCATTCATTCATTCATTCATTCATTCATTCATTCATTCATTCATTTGCAGGAGAGGATGCTGAGCCAAAGGGAGCTTAATTGAACTGTCCACATTTGTTGAGGTCATAAGCATCATGGGGGACAGGTCAAATCAAGTCCCTTTGACATTTGAGCCACTATTCTTGCCACTGTGATACCCTACACTCTCCTGAGTTCTAAAGCAGACCATCAGTCTCTGAAGGAAGATCTTCAAGAGGGCTACAAGTAACCCTGCAGAGTACAAGGAAGGGAAAGAGACCAAAGGACAAAGGATGGAAAATGCAATAGGAATGAAAGGTAAATAACCCAGACAAGCTGGCCGTAATACAATGAGCCTCCAGGAGGGTGGATATCATGTTCCTACTGACACTGATAATTTCCCATGTTTCTTATATTCAGTATTCAATGTTCTTCATGGTTATATTGGACTATATCTCACATACATTAATTTCTCTGAAATATGATCACCTAGAATATATACTGCATATTATAGATGTATATTATACATGTACACACATACAAACACATGCACATATACATGCATATAACCTTCTGCTCTCTTGCCCTTTCTCTTTTACTATCTCCCCCTCTCTCTCTCCCTCATTTCCTCTACCCCTTTCTATTTCTCCTTCCTTCACTCTACCCCTCTTCTATTTCTATCTATTTTATTTTGTTTTTCCTTTCTCTTTCCTTTAATCTTTCTTGCTCTCTTTCTTCCTATCCTTTTTCTCACTCCTTCACTCCATCTTTGTTCCCTCAGAAATTCAGAATATAGGTGTGTACATATGTGTGTATGTATCTATACATAGATACATACATGTGTATACATTGGTAACATATAAAACATATACATATGTACAGGTATATAAAAATATAATTATAAACATCTATATACACACAGTAATTTACTGATAGAACTGAAACAAACATACTAAAAACAATGCCTCTATCTAGCCCAATAAAATTAAAAAACACTCCACTTAGAATCTTTCATTGCATAGAAAGTTAATGCTGGAACACATAAATCATTCCAGTAATAATTTAGTCCAATCTATTAATTTTCTTTTTTTTTTCTATTTTTCTTTGATTCTATTTTTCAATAATAAAACATTTATATTCTTTGTTTCTGCACACCCCAATTAGAAATCATTAAACATACATCCATTGTCAAGCAAAATTAATTCCCTCATTGTCTATGTACAAAAATGTCATATGTCCATTCTGCATCCTGCGTGCACCACCTCTCTGGCAGGAAGAGGTAGCATGTTTTATCATCATTCTTTTAGAATGGTACTGGTCACTGTCCAAAGGAGAACATGTGCCCCAGACTTGTTAAGGGAGTTGTCCCAGAAGACATATTGGTAAAGGATAGAACTAATACTTATAGTTCATAAATTTAGAACCAGAAGTGCGATTGGAGGGCATTGTATCCAACCTTTCATTTTATAGATTAATATACTAAGAGTCCTGGGAAGGTTAAGTGCATTGCCTGGGGCCAGAGGGTCAATGTGTATGAGGTGGAATTAAGACCCTGAGGCCAACATTTTCTCTATTCCATCACCCTAAATCCCAGGTTTTCTGACTCCAACTCCAGGGCTCTCTCCATTGCTTCCCCTTTTCCTGATTTTCTCCAAGATTCAACTCAAATAGCCCCTTCCTTCCCACTGGGTCATCACTGGTTACTTTGACTTTTGTCACCAGACTCCAATGATTCTGGAGGAAAGAAGGAAACTGATGACTTTGCTCACCTCTGCCTCACTTCAGTCCCATTCACTTGCAAGTCAAGACATCAGACTCTGATGTCATTGGTCGTCTTTGAGAATGAAGGACAAAAACATCAAGAATCCCCTTCAACATGAAATCATTCCTGATTCCCTGCTCCTCAACCCCCACCTGCTAGTGCCTTCCCTCCAAATGTCAACAAAGCATTTAAGTGTTTGTCATGTGCCAGGGGCTATGTGAAGCTGTCAAAACTACCTTGTATTTATTCTGTATGTGGTGTTTACAGTATACTACAGTGTGTGTGTTTGTGTGTATAGTGCAATGCATACATAGTAGTGTATAAATGTAGACTATGGAACTGTACATATGTGTATATACATATGTATATGTATATAAATTTGTGTGCCTGTGTTTTCTCTTCTATTAGACTTCAAGCTCTTTGAAGGTAAGGACTTTTGGCTTTCTCTCTGTAGCCCAGTGCCTAGGCCATAGTAGAAATAATAAATGTCTGATGAATGTCTAATGTAGAAATATTTTCTGCATGACTTCACATATATAATTGCCTTCTCAATTGGATAGGGAAAGGGTAAAAGGGAGGGAGAGAATTTGGAACTCAGCTTCTTAAAGAATTGAATGTTAAAATAAACAAATACATAAATAACTGTTTTACATGCTTGTAGATTGCATTCCTATTAGACTGATTCCCAACAACTCTGTGAGCTGGATAAGCATAACAATATCCATTGAACCAATGAATAAAATTCATCTTCAGAGACTAATACAAGATTATACTTCTCAGATGGCAGCCCAATTTGCTTTCCTGCAGGTCCTCAGTGCTCTCGCTGGAACACCAAGCTGACTTCTATAATAGTAGGTCAGATCTGCAGTGATTCTTCAAGGGATAAGCCTTTTTCAAAGAATTTTGTCAGTACAATATAAAAAGAAACACAACAGCTACCAAAACCTATAGTTAAAAGGCACAGGAAACCTCTCTAACAAAGTCTGCATTTAATATGGACTTTGTTGGGTTGCAAAAAGTTAACTATTCTGAGTTACTCCTGAATACTTTCAAGGTTTCTTAGCATCCTCCCCAGATAAACAGGGCAGCTAATTCCTATTAGCAGCTTTTCCCTACCAGGATCAAACATACTCTTCTCTGACAACAATGCACCAGGATGCGACATTTTTAATGTGATCCATCTTTCACTCAGATTAATCTAGACTCTGAGTTGCTTCATCTCTCCAGGTCTGGGCTTGCATTCAAGACTATCTACAAAGATTAGAGTATGTAAGGTTTTCCATAGGTGGATAAGGTTGCCTTCTTCCCTTCCATTATCATTTGGGTTGACAGATGAAGGGAACATTTCAATTCATGGAAACACATCTATCTATCTATCTATCTATCTATCTATCTATCTATCTATCTATCTATCTATCTATCTATCCATCTATCTATCTAGTTATCTATCTATCTAGTTATCTATCTATCCATCTATCTATCCATCTATCTATCTATCTAGTTATCTATCTATCTATCTAGTTATCTATCTAGTTATCTGTCTATCTATCGAGTTATCTATCAATCGAGTTATCTATTGAGTTATCTATCTATCTAGTTATCTCTCTAGTTACCTATCTAGTTATATCTACCTGTCTATCTCATATAGAGGTAGAGATAGAGAAAGATATATCTATATCTATATCCCAATGTCTATTCTTTGTTAGACAAAGAGCCTTTTGACAGATGGCCACTGATGAAGCATTATAAATACACACCAAAACTCTCATTCGTTTTTACTGTTCAGTTCAGTCAGTTACTTTTTTTTTCTGTCACATCCGACTTTTTGTGACCCCATGTGGGGTTTTCTTGGCAGAGATACTGGAGGAGTTTGCCATTTACTTCTCCAGCTCATTTTACAGAAGTAAAGAAGAATAATGACTAAGAAGTCATCACTGAATTGAGTGATACATAAATCACTGGGGATCTTGGAGAGCAGTTTCAATCAAGTGGTGGTGATGGAGGCCATGTTGAAAGGGGCTAAATGAATGGGAATTGAGCAAGAGGAGTCATAAGTGTAGACAGATTTTTTTTCTATGAAATTATCTGGGGGGCAGCTAGGTGAGACAGTGAATAAAGCACTGGCCCTGGATTCAGGAGGACCTGATTTCAAATCTGGCCTCAGACACTTGACACTTACTAACTGGGTGATGCTGGTCAAATCACTTAACCTTCATTGCTCTGAAAAAAAATAGCTGGAAAAAGGAGGAGATATAGGAAAATTTCTTGAGCGGATACCAGGGTTAGGTGAGTAGTTAAACTTTTATTTCTATTTTTAGATTGAGTGACATAGTAGGGAATAGAAAAGGAATCCATGGTTAAGGAGGGGTTGAGAATTATGGACTATGAAGAAGTAAGTGAGGGAGCCAAACTGACAGAGGAGATGAGAGAGACTGAGATCAGTAGTATAAATAAAAAGAATGGGATTAACAAGGAGAAGCACCACCTCATCCTTTGAGATTGGCATAAAGAAGTAAGGAATGGAGATGATATCAAGGTGATGCAAAGTGTGGAATTGGGGTGGAGAGGGTGATCAGGATGGTTGGCCTCTATTCTCCTAAATAAAGGATGATATAAGGTCCTACATTGGGAGGAGTAAGAATATAGCATAGGCAGCTGTAAAGAAGGAAAAGGTTTGGAATAAATTATAGAGTAGTATAATAAAGAGGTTTTCAGGGGAGAGAAAAAGTACCAGGCATTCTATTCCACTTTGGAATAATTCTATCTGAAAATAGAAGATGCATGTTCCAATCCCAGTTCTGCCATCACCTAGCTTTGTGATCTTGTTGGACCTCAGTCACATTTGCAAAATGCAAGAGTTGAAATTTTTTTATTGCTAAGATCAAATCGCCTATAGTCCTTAGCTTTCATATTTAAGTCAATTGTCAGCATTCTTTCTCCTCAAAGTATCTTGTACTGACTTATCTGTAATGTAAGCTACTTCAGGACAGGGATTACATTTCCCCTTTGTCTTTGTATGCCAGTACCTCATACAGTCCTGGAACATAATGAGCATTTATTCCAAATCTCAGTTACCCCCACCCCACAGGTAAGGGAACTGAGGTCCATATCAGTAAAAAGGGGAGAGGCAAGGTTCATACTAAGATTCATTCACTCCAAACCCAAAGCTTTTCTGCCATATCACACTGCCTCCTATAGGAATTTAAACGGAATTGTTAGATTGAATTGAATTTCCATTATCAGAGGCTTTGAGCCAATAACCTAATAACTCATTGTATTCCATCCAAACCATTTCAGACTCATTCCTTTCTATGTAATTAGTCCTCTGCTTTGCTGCCTTTAAGAGAGAAGACAGGGATGCCCGTGCATTCCCAATTTAGGGTGCTCATTTGGGGTGACACCTACATCTAAACACTAGATCTGGGTGACATGCCACCAATAGGAGCTCCTTATTATTTGAAAGCATGTGGACATGATTCCCCTTAGTTAAGCTGCCAGACTCAGAGCATTCCTCACAGTCCCATTCTCCCTTCACTCTTGATCTGGTAATTGTACCACTTGGGTTCCCTAGTGCTCACTTGAAACCTGGAAATTTGTCAAATATCTTCCTGGTAAAATAGAAGTTAAGAACTGCAAGGTCCCAGTTCATTTTTCAGGGGAAATGGAAAATGCATATTTAAGATATGGTTCCAGGAAGAAATTCATCAAACTGCTTGGTACTGTGAGTTAATGGCAATTTGAAGTTAATTCCAATCAAGTCTCCCCACTCTACCCCAGACTAGTCAACTTATTTTACAGGATCAGGTTTACAAAGTCTTCACTGCCTGAGTAAAATTAGAGGTTTGAGGAACTGGCTAAGATGAAATATCGTGAGTATGGGGAATCAGTGTGATTGACCCGCAGTCCCAACTACTAATACCAGGAGAGGCTGCATCCACCAAATGGTAGCTTGTGGTGGGGTGTAAGGGTGTTCATGGAAGACTAGTACTTCTGAGGCCTGTTCAAGTTTGCTTCCCACCTTTGGTGTCCATTTGATTTACTAAGTTCTCCCTTGTGGCTTCAAGAAGCTGTTAGCATGTGCATCAGCCACACCCGAGTAACCTGTCTTGCTCAACTCCTGGCATGAGGAAGGGGCTAGAAAAGGTGCCTGAAAATGGTCTGATTCACCCAACCCTGGCCTGCTTACAGTGGCAGGTGGGGATCCTATCCTGCTGTCAAAACATAGGAAAATGTCCAAAAACTTTTGCAAAGATGATTCCATTCCCTATCAGTACACAGATTGTGTGTACACTTATGGACAACAAAAACCCAGTAGACGTGAAAGATGAACAGTGCTTGTGAGAGAGCTCAGCAGGTATCAAGTCCAAATAGCAGCCCTGGGTGAAACAAGGATGGCGAATAAAGGCCCACTTATTGAAGTTGGAACTAGGTGCATGGTTTTTTTTCTTGAATGGCTGCAGTGAAGTACCATGAAGGGAGAGCCATGGAGCTAGCATAGATTTCACAATAAGAACTAATCTAGTCAATGAGCTTGGATGCCCACAAAAGGAGTGGATCATAGGCTTATGATAACGCAATTGCCATTTGCAGGAAAGTGCCACGCTACTATCATCAGTGCCTATGCTTCCACCATGACAACCTCTGATGAGGTCAAAGACAAATGTTATGCAGACCTAGAGACTCCTATCATCAATATGCTGAAAGAAGAACTTGAAATTCTGAATGACCTTAATGCCAGAGTAGCCTAGACTATCAGACATGACAAGGAGTCCTTGGGAAGAATGGAGTCAGAAACAGCAACAGCAATGGTTACTTGGTACTGAAGACCTGTGTGTCTCATGACCTTTTTGGCACCAACAGTGTCTTCCATTTTCCTAAATTTCATAGATGCATTTGCACAACAAACAATGGCACTTAATAAATGATATCATTATAGAGAGAAGAGACAGAAAGGATATGAGAGGGACAAAGGCAATATGTGGCACAGAATACTGGACTGATCATAGACTTATCCTCTCCAAGATAAACATTCACATTCAACAAAAGCAGTGGCCCCAAGGAAAAATGACTATCAGAAAACTTGAGGTCAGTAGATTAGAGTGCTTCTTTGAGTGTGAACAGCTTGTTGCTAAATTGGAGGGAAAGCTGACCCAACGGTGAAAAAGAAAAGGAATGGGCAGCTTTTAGAGATTTGGTGTACAGCATTGCATTTACTCAACTGGGTCAGAACACTTGCAAACATAAAGACTGGTTTGGTAGAGGGTCATCTACCTGAAAGCTAGTGTGGCTTCAGAAAAGGCCGAGGGAATGATCAATGTGGTGTTTGCTCCCTGACAATTCTAGGAGATATGCCAGAAGCAGAAGAGGTCTGTACACAATATTCAACACTCTGATCACAGCCTTTGATACTGTCAATTATGAGGGCTTGTGTAAAATCATGGCAAGATTAGGTTGCCCACAGAAGTTCATCAGTATTCTATGCCAGTTCCATGACAGTCTGCTTGCATGTTCTCCCTCTTGCCCAGTTAGCCATGGAGTGAAGCAGGTCTGTGTGCTTGCTCCCATGTTTTTTAGTATGAGATTTTCAGCAATGTTGTCAGTTACCTTCAAAGAGGACAAAAATGGCATCAAGGTCAGCTACTGTAGTAGCTGACGGTAAATTATTTAACTTGAAAAAGCTACAAGCCCAGAATAAAGTGGAGGGAGAATTGGTGAGTGATTTTTTGTTTGCAGATGATTGTGCATTCAATGAACCTCTGAGGCTGAGACACAACAACATCGATGGATTCTCAGCTACTTGTGCTGATTTTGGCCTGATGATTAATTCCAAGAAAACATATTCTCCAGCCCACTCATTTTATTGAAATGAAAACTGGGACAGGTTCAGAAAATATAGGTGCCTTGTTAAAGGTCACACATGTGGTACATATTAGAGGTGGAATTTGAGCTCAGGTTTTCTGATTCTAAATCCTGGTTTCTTTCCATTGTACCATGCTCTTCCCTCTTGAAATGTAAAGTTACAAATATCTTTTTTGCTCCAAGACAATGTAATAGAAGTTGGGGAAAGGGAGGTAGATTTAAATTCTAATAAAAATAACAACATATATAATATTTGTAGTACTTTAAGGTTTCAAAACATTTTATAAATGCTATCTCATTTGATCCTTACAACAGCTCTTGGAGCCAGGTGTGTTTTTTATTCCCATTTTACAGTTGAGGAAACTGAGGCTGATAGAGATGAAGTGACTTGCCTAGAGTAACACAGCTAGTGAGTGCCTATTGTAGAATTTGAACTCAGGTCTTTCTGATTCCAAACACAGCATTCTATAGGCAATATTAATCTGCCTTTCCTATTGTGCCCTCAGGAAAATCATTTCCGCTTCTCTTGGGCTTAGTGTCTGCCTGTACAAAATGATAGATTTGGACCAGATCTCTCTTAAAGTCTCAGATCTAAATTCTCAAGATCCTTTAAGCTATAACCTCCACCCCCACACAGTCTCAGTCTCTCTCTCTCTCTCTCTCTCTCTCTCTCTCTCTCTCTCTCTCTCTCTCTCTCTCTCTCTCTCTCTCTCATTATCAAGACAAAGAAGTAAAATGGTCTCTCCTTCCTTTGACTAAAATATGGGAAGTGGGAGTGTAAGACAACCTGGAACATAGTATCATTAATGCCTCCCTATAGCTCTTCACCCTAGAGAGATCCTGGCTCAGGCCTCTTTTCCACTGAGGCCTTTAAACCCCTCAAAACGGACATTCACAAAGAGTATTGAGATGGTTGTCAGTCTCTTTCCTCCATCATTATAATTATATTAAGAATGCAGTATCCTGGGTGCCTGGGTTAGGACTATGAGCTTATAATTGCTTTGGGTGATTAAGAGTTAACACTGCTGACCTACCCAGAGGGATCTTGCAGGGAATTACCAATTAGGGGCTGCCAGCCTTTTTGAAAGTATTAACTGCAACAGGAGTGCTTAATAACAATAATAATAATTGTATATATTTTGTAGGGCTCTGAGCCATTTCTTACCAACGGAAACTTTCTTTGCCAGTGCATGCATCCCTGTAATTATTCAAATTGAAGATATTCTCTCTCTCTCTCTCTCTCTCTCTCTCTCTCTCTCTCTCTCTCTCTCTCTCTCTCTCTCTCTCTCTCTTATTTGCCATGGCCTCTCAGGTGGAAAAAGGACACAGCAAGCCATCCCAGAGGGGACCAAAATCAATCCCAGCTGCTCATTAAAAGGTAAACCGTCAATAATCTTTGTCAGGCCTTTTTATCTTGGGCTTTAGTACACGATGATCCCGGAGGCAGCAGGGGTATTGAGATTTAAAATGGCTCCTGATTTTCACATCTCCATTGGTTGGGGGATTAACCCTCTGCACACTGCCCCCATCTTCATGCCCCTTCCAGCTGTATCTTGTTTTGTAGCATTCTGCATTCTAAGGCCCTCTCAGCTCTAATATTCCATGTTCTACAGTGGGTTGTTCTTCATTCTAAGTGCTTCCCATTTCTAATATTCTACATTCTACATGATGACATGGTGTTCTAAGCCTCTCCTAACTCTAATATTTTATCTTCAATATGATACCATTCTGCCTTCTAAGTCTCTTCCAACTCCAATATTCTATATTTTCTATGTTCTAAGTCTCTTCCAATTGTGAAGTTGTAGATTCTACATTGTAACAGTCTATGTTATAATTTTTCGATCGCTTCCACATTTTAAACAATATGCCTCGATGTCTAATTAGACATCTAACGGTCTAATTAGAACTCTATTCTACCTCATTTTGCCATAACTCTGTGGAAAGACAAGCTATTGCTATCCTAAAGAAACCTTATGTAAATGTGTTCCCATGGGAGTATATTCTGTCTCTAGGTAGAACAACGAAAATTGTCTGCTGGTCTTATAGTCATTGTTTCTAGAATGTTCAAATCTCACCTCTGTCACTCACTATACTTTTGATTAACAATACTTTAGTTGCCTAAGTCTGTACCTCCCTCTCCCAGATTTACCATTACCCCATTCAGTTTGCAATTCTGTACCACTTCCAGTTAATCATTTTTTAATATTTAATTCTGCTGCAAGACCATTCATTGGCCAACCATACTCTGCTAGTTTGGGGAACATGGCTGTGAAGAATTCCTTTTATATCTGTGTTCAGTTTTCATCCTGGATCACAATTAATAAATATTTCCTGGGGTAAAACAACAAAAATCCAGAGACACTGAAGGTAGAGGTTAAATGATTTACCCAGGGTCACAGAGCTAGTAAATGCCTGATGCTGGATGCGAATTCAAATTCTTCAAATCAGTCTAAGATTACATTATAATGTGGTGTTCCTTTATTACTGTAGCCTCATAGCAAGCTCCCTAAAGAGTTCTATTCAGTCCAAATCAGGCCCCTAAAAAGCACTGGCTCTTGATAGCATAAGATGAACTTGGTAATCTCAGGTAAATATAGACTTGCGGGGAATCTACAACCAGGTAAAGGAGGAAAGGGCACACTGATTCCCAAAGATGGGCAAAACTTATAGCCAAGTGAGATTTGGTGGAAGAAGCCTAAGATCAGGGTACTGGTATGGGGATTCTGCCACTAATTTATTGTATGACCGTGGCCAAATGTTTGAAATATATGGCCTCAGCTTTTCTCATCTGTAACTGCTAGTGCCTTCTCCCAGTCTTTTCCTCTTTCTCTTTCTTTTTTTTTCTTTCCCTTTCTTTCTTTCTTTCTTTCTTTCTTTCTTTCTTTCTTTCTTTCTTTCTTTCTTTCTTTCCTTCTTTCCTTCTTTCCTTCTTTCCTTCTTTCTTTCTTTCCTTCCTTCCTTCCTCCCGTTTTTCTTTTTCTTTCTCTTTCTTTGTCTGTCTGTCATTCTATCGTTCCATCTATATATACATATCCATCCATCTATACACATACATTTCATATATACATATATACTATATATATGTATATATGCTCTCTACATAAATATATACTACTATATATACATACATATACTATAAAACAGAAAATACCATATATGTGTGTATACACAGATAGATAAAAATGGATAGATGATAGCTAGATAGACAGATAGATAGATGGATAGATAGACAGACATATAGTGTTTTGTGGTCTAGTTGTTTCAATCTTGTCTGACTTTTCATGACCCCGATTGGGATTTTCTTGCCAGAGATCCTAGAATGGTTTGCCCTTTCCTTCTCCAGCTCCTTTTACAGATGAGGAAACTGAGGTAATCAGGGTGATGTGATTTGCCCAGGGTCACAGAGCTAGTAAATGTCTGAGGCCAGATTTAAACTCAGGAAGATGAATATTACTGACTCCAGACCCAAAGCTCTATCTGCTGTGCCACATAACTGCTCTTTGTTTTGTCTATACTTTCTAAGTACTTAAAAGTTGTCCCTTCCCCCATGAAAATGCAAGTTACATGAAGGCAGAATTGTTTCTTTTGTATGTTTATTTCAGCGTCTGGCACATAGGAGATTCGTAAAAATGCTTCTTCAATGGTGGATTAATTCTCCTAAGGGCTCTGCCTAAAATACCTTTAAGGTCCTTCAAGCTGACATTCTAAGAATCCCTTTCTAAGCAGCTGATTCACACTGTCACTGAGAGAGCCCTGAACCTGAACTGGGGAAAATTTGAATTCAAATCCAGCATCAGACACTAGCTCAATGACCCTGGCCAAGTCATTTAACCTCTATCTGCCTCAATTTTTTCATTGGTAAATGGGGATGATGATAGCACCCACCTTCCAGGGTGTGAGAATAAAATGATATAATAACTTTAAATCACTTAGCAAATCTAAAAATGCAATATAAATTCTAGTCCATCATCATCGTCATTGTTCTGGGGCTTGGGGAGGGGGGATAAGAAGGTAGAAAAGGGATAGAGGGGGGAAAGAGAAAATAGGTTCTAGAGTGGCCCTGAGATTCAGTGGATTGAAGTTGATAAATGAATGTTTAGACTACTATCTCCTGACCCTCACCCACAAGCTCAAGCAAATAAATTCAGGCAATACCTCTGAATGCTTTCTATGCACAAACCCTCATCTGATTGGAAGGATTTCTAACAATAGGAATTCTCTTCATTTGTAGAGAGCTTGTAAACCTAGGGGCTCAATTATGAGAAATATTTTTGGCCTGATACAACAACATGAGAAAAACATACTCAACAGCAATCAGTCCCCTTTTCTACCAAAGAACCCACTAAGTTTCATCCAGGTTTCTCAGCCAGTATCACTAAATGTTGTTTGACTCAGTAAAACTGCCCTGTTTTATTATCTTTGTCTCTCTTGGATCATGGAAAGGGGAATTGATTGCTCTGGTTCTGTGTCAGCAAAATAGCTCTCCTTGTTTGACTCAATTTGAAGGGAAAGAACCTATTCTGTGCAGAATCAGACACAGATAATAGACCCACAACCCCCTCTAAGCTTTACCTTTCCAAAGAAGGCAGGATTCCCTCTCCAATTCAGCTTTCTCTCTCTGACTTGCTACATCATGGGTAGAGATTTGAAGCCTGGGAATATGGAGGCATTCAGGGTGAAAGGATGCATGCTATATTTTTGGTATTTGAATAGTTTGTAGTAAACTTCAGTGAATAAAGAAAAAGCCTTCTCCACAGTGAAGTCAAACCCAGCTAGATAAATTACAGCATTATGTTGTTATTGCTGGTGCTGTTGTTTGTGTTTCATTCTCAAAGAGGACTATTAGATCAGGGTGATGTCACGACTTACTTTAAATTGGATTTAAGTGAGGGATGGCTTTACCAGGTTACTAGCCTCACTCTTTCTTCCAGAGCCATCTGGGTCCTGTGGCAAGATATACATCAGGACAACTGGAGATAGCCCCAGATGTTTAAGGTAATTGGAGTTAAGTGACTTGCCCAAGTCACACAACTAGTAAGTGTCTGAGATGATATTTGAACTCGGTTCCTCTTGATTCCACTGCCAGCATTCTATCCACTGTGCCACCTACCCCACTATGTTATAACATCTTACTTGGAGTCAAAAGATTCCCATTTTTGTTATTCACTAACTGCATGACCTTGAACAAGTCACTTAATGTCTATAAGCCTTCACTTCTGCGTCTGTAAAGTAGGAAGGTTGGATTAATTAACCTCTGAGTTCCCTTCCAATCCTAAAGCCATGATCTCATTTTTGGACTAAGAGACCTCTAATGTAGGAGAAATTCCAGGAAAAAAAGTTGCCTCTACCAAAGCAGATTGACAACTGATCCATAACTTACCATCTTAGAGAGCTGTCTTGGGGGACTGATCGAGTAGGTGACTTAGCTAGGTTCCATGGCCAGTATGTGTCAGCAGGACTTGAACTCTATCCACTAGGTCAGGATATCTGTGGTCTTAGGTCAATTTCTCTCTGTTGTTTATTTCCTCCCTTATAAATGGAGAGTTTAGACTATAAAAAGGCCTTTAAGCTCCCTTCCACCTTTAGTATTCTATAAGAAATATATTAGGTAATTTTAGAGGCAGCATATTACTGCAGAAAGAATATTGGAAAGTGATTCATTAAAATGGAGATTCAAATCCCACCCTAAACACTTATTAGCTGTGTGACCTTGGATATACTTTTCCTCTCAGAGGCTTATTTTCCTCATGTATAAAATGTGGATAATAATACCTGTAGCCCATGTAACTATTAGCTAACATCTAGTCAACAGAAGAGGCACCAAACCTGGAGTCAGGAAAACCTTAGTTCAGTTCTGGCCTCAGACACTTACTATCTGTGTCACCTTATGTAAGTCATTTAACTTCTACCTGTTTGTTTCTTCAACTGTAAAATGATGATAATCATGGCACCTACCTCCCAGGGTTCTTATGAAGATGTAATGAAATTATATATATGTATGTGTGTGTATATTATATGTATATATATATATATATGTGTGTATATGTATATATATATATACACACACACCTATTACATACACACATATACACACACATACATACATATATATGTAATTTTTTTTACGAGGCAATGAGGGTTAATTGACTTGCCCAGGGTCACACAGCTAGCATGTGTCAAGTGTGTCTGAGGCCAGATTTGAATTCAGGTCCTCCTGAATCTAGGGCCAGTGCTTTATTCATTGAACCACCCCATGAAAAAATATTCTTAAAGTGCTTAGCACATAGTAGGCACTTAATATATGCTCGTTTATTTTTCTTCCTTAATATGTGCAGGGGCCTTTGCTTAGTTCTAGGTATATAAGAGGGGGGAAAAACCCCAAAAGTTAACACTTCTAATTCACTGTAATATGGTACCACAAATAATTTATAATGCAATAATTGTGTGTGAACTGGGTTAATAGACACTGAAAACAATTATTATCTAAGATTAGATACGATATAGTACACAGAAAAGAGTGGTAGAAGGTTGGGTATGATAGGGCAAAGGAGAGATCTAGACAAAGTACACTAGGAAAATTTAAGGAAGGAAAAAAAACCAAAACTATCTGAACATATCCCCAGGGCTAAGACAGTGTCTGATCAAGAATAGATGCTTAATAAATGCTCTTTAATTAGTTGATTAATTTAAAGGATCATAGAAGGGCTTCATGAAAGAGGTGTAATCTGATTAGGACCTTGAAGACAGAATAATTTTGAGAGGTAGAGGTGAGAAAGGAGCATATATCATGGACAAAGAATGACTAGGTTGAAAGCAAGAAGGGAAAAAGCTTACGGATAAAATCTGGAAAGAACTAGCAGTTTATTTTGGTTGGGAGGTAGAGTGTGTAAAAGAGAACAGTCTGAAATATGAATAGGAAGTTAGGATAGAACCAAGTACTGCAGTCACAGGCTGAGAAGCTTGTATTTTTTGCTATAGTTAATAGGGAGCCCAGGAAGGTCATTGAGCAAGGAAGTAATATGATCAGACCTATGCCATAAAAAGATCACTTTTCATTCTATAAAAAAAAGTATTTGAGAATGGAGAAGCTGAATATAGGGAAACCATCCTGGAGTCTAAAAGAAAGTTATTGAGAGATTTTATTAGGGTGGTGGTAGTTTGGATATATGGAAGGGGACAGATGTAAAAGACAGCTTTCGGGGCAGCTAGGTGACTCAGTGCATAAAGCACTGGCCTTGGATTCAGGAGGACCTGAGTTCAAATCCAGCCTCAGACACTTGACACTTGCTAGCTGTGTGACCCTGGGCAAGTCACTTAACCCCAATTGCCTCATCAAAAAACAAACAAACAAAAAGATAGCTTTCAAAAGTTCAATTTACAGCATGGCATTTGGTTGGAAGACACAAGGTAAAGGAATAATTAAGGATGACTCCAGTGATGGTAGTACCATCAAGAAAAGAATCAAATTTATGCAGAAGGAAAAGGTAAAATTAGGGTTTTTAAAAGGGGCATAAGTTAAAAAAAACTATCATAAGTATCAGGCACTTAATTTATAGGAAGCTCCTCACTTCTCACTCAGAAATTACTGACTCTTAGTTGGCATACAATTCTTACATAACTGACTTTATCAAATTACCCAGACCACTGAAGATAGGTAGGTAATGAGAATAGAGAGGAAGAGTGCTATGCATAGGGCACCTCAATCCTCTGATCAAGAAGGCAAGGGAATCTGAAAGGTTTTCGTCAAAAAGTGCTATCTTGAAAAGTTTTTACTAATAAAGCAGTAGATTTTAGTTAACTAAAAAGTTAATAAGTAGAACACCTCATTCCCCAATGATTTCCAGCAAGGGGGACTGTAGTAACTACAGTCACCCACCCTGATTAGAACTGAGATGTTTAGCCATTCATAATATTTGAAAAATCATGCAACTACACACACACACACACACACACACTTGTAGACACAGGCAGTCAGCCTGTGCACATTTTATACAAGATTTCTCTTATAGTAACTCAAGGCATTTAATCAGTAGTGGGAAAGCACTAGATTTAGAATTAGAATTAAGTTCAAATGTTGCTTTTAATACCTCTTAGCTTTCTCACCTCAACAAGATACTTCAAGGCTTTGAGACCCACTTTCTTCATATGCAAAATGGGGATGATAAAAAGACCTCACTCAAAAGACTGTTGTAAAGCCCAAATGGAATGGTCTGTAAAGTGCTTTGCAAATCATAATACCTTATGTAAATACTACTAGGATACTACTAGCAGCATTAATATGACTATCACTACTATTATGCTTGGAAGAGACAGATGATATTCTTTATCTACAAGTATTTAGAGTCTGTGGTTGTATGGAATTTATTGAGGGGGGACACAGTTGAGAGAAAGATGGATTGTATCTGAGCTGAAGCTCTCTACATGTTCAAACTTAAAAGTGTAGCATAAGGCATGAGAGAAATTGGGATTTTTTTATATACCTCAATACCGTAGTTTCCCCATCACCAAATTCCTCATTCCCAATTATAGAAATTTGTTTCTACCTGGTTTCCATGAATATGGTTAGGGTCCTGGTTCTAAACTCCATCTCTCTTTGAAAAATACTGCTGACTGACCTATATAGCTCAGTGGCCAAAAGCTGTAGCTCATGAGTGATTTCTGCTCTGGATTTCACTTTCGCCTAACCATATCATTCATATCTATTTCTCTGCTCACCAAGTGAAACCTCTTCCTTATAATCCCAGTGTTAAGCTTTTAAGTTAATACCAAAGAGATGTCTTGCACTGAAGTATTCAGGAAGTTAACAAGAGAGATACAAGTAGAGGACTGATACTTTTCATCTGGGTTGATCAAGGGAAAGTTTTAGGTATTAAAAAAATGGCACTAGACTTAGGTCTCAAAAGAAGGGAAAGATGAATTCTATTATTTCATTATCAGAAGAATTGGCATAGTAGTAACAACTCTATATTATTGTGTGTTTTTTAAGTTCCTGACTCTCTGTACTTTCCCACTTCTAAACTAATAGCTTCCTCACTCTAGAGATGCTTCTGCCCCTGTGTCCCTCTCCTTATATTGGTGAGTTCCTTCTTGGAAGCACCATTTCAGAAAATGTCTCGGCCATCCATCTTTAACTCTCTGCTGGCTCCACTACTGATTCTCTGACTTGTTCCCGAGCATATACCCTTCCCCAGATCCCTACTTTTTAACTCCTTTTATTGGTGGTCTTCCTCTGTTAGGATGTAAACTCTGTGAAGAAAGGGTCTGTCTTACTTTCCTTGTATTTGTTTATATTGCTAGTACTGATCACAGTGCCTACCATAGAGTAAACATTTAATAATTATTTGATATAAGGGAAATAATACCTAACAAGATTCAACAAACATTTATTAATTACTACTTGATTTGGCATTTAAAGGTTATGAATTCTGGCTGCAACCCATCTTTCCAAATAAATTATACATTGCTTCCCTTCTTATTCTATATTCTGGTGAAATTGATTTATAGCATTTGCTATTTCCTATATGCTACATTCTATTTCCCACCTCCATTTCTTTTCAACTCTGTCTTGGATGTTTAGAAAGTCCTCTCTCTGCTCCTGTGCCTTATGAAATGTCTAGGATCTCCCTGAGACTCAGCTCAAATGTCACTCACCTCAAGTAGATTTTTCTGATCACAAATTTTAATCTTTTTCTCCCCCCAAAAGTTTTGCATTTACTTTGTATACCTTTTGTATTTATTTGGCTGCATATTGTATTTTCCTACAGTGGAATGGAAACTTCCTGAGGGCAGACTTTTCCTTTTTTATATATATCGTTTTATCCCCATAAATTTGCATTTTCATGAAGCTAAGCGAATGTTTATTGATTCAATTCAAGTCCTATACATTGTGGTAGACAACAACTGAAAGAATGAAAAAATGAGTAATATACAGTCCCTGCCTTCAAGAAGCAATGATTGATGGAATGAAAAGTGGATTTCTGACTCCCAGTCAAGAACACATGTTCAAACCCCACCTCAGATGCTCATGAACTCTAAGCTTCTGGCTGAGATAAATGGCCTATCTTGACCTTCTGTGTAAACTAGGCATAATAATAGCATCTATATCATAGTCATTGTGAAAACCAAATGATAGAATCAATTTGGTAAAAGAAAAAAAGGAATTGGCTAATCTTAAATAACTATAAAAATGGGTTATTAAATGAGTTGTCTTTTATACTATATTTGAAGAAAACATCAGTTAATCAAATAGTTGTTTTATTGACATAGAATGGGAGAGTGTTAGAATGGTAGGATGCTGTGACTAGAAGAGGACTTAGAAAATGAGTTTTTAATTTGGGCTCCATGGACCCCTATGAGTTCCTATGAGCTTGGATAGGAAAAATCACATCTTTATTTCTTTTCCAAGCCTATGTATGGTATATTGGGTTTTTAAAAACATTTTTTTCCTGGAAAGGCTTTTATAAGCTTCACCAGACTGCCAAAAGGGGCCCACTATAAAGAAAAGGTTATGAATCCCTGCCTTAGAATAAAGAGCACCAGTTCTGAAAGGGAGCTTTGAACACAAAATATCAGAGTTGGGAGGGACCGTAGAAAATGCAATTTTAGAGCTGGAAGTGCATAGAACAGGGAATGCTGGCACTACAAGAGACCTTAAAACACAGCAAGTTAGCATATGAACTACTAGAGCAGGAAGACTTCTTAGAATATAGGGTGCTTGAATACAGACTGTTGGAATTTGGATTGTAGAATATTATAGCAAGGGAAAGGACTTTAGTGGTCATGTACTTCAACCCTTTCATTTCTATAGAAGTGGAAAAAAAAAAACCTGAGCTATGATACTAGTAATCATTTTCACTGAATTGAATGATGTGTGTGTGTGTGTGTGTGTGCATGTGTGCGTGTGTTTCTGAAGTGGCAGAATCAACTGGTTGTTTTAATGACATAAAGACACAGCTCATAAAATTCCCCATGACAACCCACAGTGAGTGGGAAGAGATCTGAGATCAGAGTCCCTTACCCCTGGCTATTATCCAGGGCTTCTTTGCTACCTAGAATCCATGCCTCCAAACCTTTTGCAACTAAAAAAGCCCTTTTGAACGCATAAGTGTCTATTTCTTTCCTTGGATGTTTTAACCAGAAATTGTACATTCTTTTGAGTTGTGGAGGTAGCCATATAACCTGTTAATACTCCTTTCCTCAACTGTATTTTGTAATCATGTGATTCTCCCAATCAACAAATTTGCTTCCCTTCTCAGATAAATAGCATTTTATAGTGAATGCAGTGCTAGATTTGGAATCAGATATACCTGGTTTTGATTTTTGTCTCTAATATACATTTGCCATGTGGCTTTGAGCAATTTACTTAGCCTCTAACAGTGTCAGTTTCCTCATTTGTAAAATGGGTGTGCAATGCCCATAACACAAATCTTAAAGGGCCAATGGGAATATGAGTGAAATAGTAATTTGAACCTTAAGTCTTTATATAAATATCAACTATTTTTATTCACTACAGGTTATCATTTTATGGGCCTAGTGAGGAGAAACTATACAAAAGATATATCTAGATTCAGTAGCAAGGATGTACTTCTTACATTACCTTGCAAATGGAAGTAAATATGAATTAAGAAAATGTAAAGGAAGAGAAATAAAGCCCTGAGGAAGAAGGACAAAGGAAAGTGACTGCATGAGATTCTTTGATAAGGCAGATTTGGGACTATCAAGAAGTTATAGAAAGCGTGTTTTGAAAAAAATATAGGAGGTAGGAAATAGTGATTAGTAAAGTAAAAAGACAATAATTGAAGAAAAAATAATTCAAAATGGTTCATGTAGTGTGTATATTACTTATAAATGTAAAAAAGTGATGGTTTGGGTTGCTGGTGAGCAAATTGTAAAATAAAAAATACTTTGTACTTAAAAAAGAAAATGGAAGTAAAGTTCTTTTCTTCTTTTGGAAGTAAAGAGTTCTTCAAAGATACATTCACTTCATGTTTAGGTATTAGGATAGAGGTCATACAGCTGAACTCCTATCTATAATATTCAGTTCACTTCCATAAATACATATTATTACATATATACTGTGTTTGGGGCACTAAGCTAGATGCTAGATGTACAGAAACAAAAATGAAATCATCCTTGCCCTCAAGGAGATTACATTCTATTTGGAAGATGTGATGGGTGCATATATAAGTACAGCAGAAGCAAAGTTGAGGAGGGAGAGCAAAAGCACCAAAAATGGGGAACTCAGGAAAGATTTCATGGAAGAGACAGAACCTGATTTGACCACTGAAGAAAGACAAAAATACTAACAGGGGGAGATGAAGAGGGTGTGTATTTGGGGCAGAAAAAATGGATTATGTGAATGCATCAAAGCAAGAGACAGAGTAGGGCATCCAGGAACTCCAGAAATGTTTGTTCGGTCTTCCATTATAAAATTAAGGAATTAGGGTAGATGGCATCTGAAGCTCTAAAATTCTATGATCCTAAAACAACCTGGCTCTGATCTGGGTGATCAGGACCCTTCCCTGGACAGCTCCTCAGCTTCTAGTTGGCTCTCAAGAGCCCTCATCTAAGTAAGGCCTATTTAGAAACAAAAGTGAAAAGGATCAGTCACACATGGAAACTTAAGTTGGGGAAGGGGAAAAGGCTAACAAAGGAACTAGGCAGGAGGAGGGCACACACACAGAATGGAATTTGGCACATGAGTTTTGCAGCTGCCAGGAAAGGGAGAATGCATTCAACACACAGGGAGGAGGGAAAAAGCCAGTGCCAGAGCCCCTCTCCACACTAAGTCTTGTGCCAGGGGCCTTTGGAATGGGATTTTCTCTTTCATCCCGGAAGGACTCTTTAGGGAAAGGGAATCAGGTAAAAATTATAGTCTGAGTAACTTAGGGTTCAGCTAAGAGTCAAATACAAGTGAGCTCAGGGTGCAAACAATCTATGCCACATCTAGTAAATCAGTGACCATTTCCTAAGATAAGCTTACTGTGTGAGTGACCGAAGGTTTGGTGTTGCCATAGGATTACAAATATAGATCTATGAGAGGTATTGGGAGGGCTATCACCTAGTTCCAGCCTCATCACTTTAGAGGTGAAGAAAACTCCATTCCAGAAGTCACCCAGCTGAGCCAGAATTGGAATCCAGGTTTCCTGACTAGATCCAGTGCTTTTCCCATTATAGTATGCTGCATTAGCATTGGAAAGGTAGTCATATGTTGCACATTTAGTTTTTTTTTTTTTTTAATTGTTTTTTTTTTTTAGTGAGGCAATTGGGGTTAAGTGACTTGCCCAGGGTCACACAGCTAGTAAGTGTTAAGTGTCTGAGACCAGATTTGAACTCAGGTACTCCTGACTCCAGGGCCGGTGCTATATCCACTGCGCCACCTAGCTGCCCCTCACATTTAGTTTTTAACACTATGCTTTATTATTGTGTGTGTATGTGTGTTAAATTGATCACTGTGTCATATGGACAGCACAACCACAAGGGAAGATCAGAAACTTCATTGTGAATTTCAATTTTAGGGAGCTATCAGTGGTACTGGGAACTTAAGTGACTATCATAAACAAAAGCTAGCACTTGTTAGAGGTATTCATGACACTGAGGTCAGCACTCTCATTTTTAAATGCTGTTTTTCACTTACATTTTTACAAAATTCATAAGATACATTGTCTTATGTGTGTTTTATAACAACCCTGTTACTCCCATCTTAACAGACACTCAGAGACTGATAAAGCAATTACTATCATAGCTAAAGTAGGGGAAAATGGCCAGTGATTTTAACTCCATCATTTTATAGAGAATACTGAGGCCCATAAAATTTAAGTGACATCTTGTAAGCATCTAAGGTAGAATTTGAACCCAAATCCTGAGTCAATGTCTCATGTCCTATGGGACAAGATCTGGAGATGGGGGTGGATGAGTAGAAGAGAGACTGTTGGGGGGAGACTCAATAAGACACCAATAAGTCTTAGTTCTAGAGAGGCCCTTAAGCTCATTCCTTTTAATATATTAACCCTCACTGGTCCCCTATGGTCTTTTGGAATCAAATATAAGAAGAGAGTCAACATGGTACAGTAGATAGAGTCAGTAGATTTGGGTTCAAATCATGCCTCTGCTACTAACTACGTCTTTCGCCTTGTGCAAGTCTCTTTGTGCCTTATTCTCCTCCTTAATAAATGGAAAGTGCTTTCCTAGATAAACTATTGTACCTACCAATTTCAAGTATATGAGGAAAGCAGTTTGGCACTGTGAAAAGGGTCTGTCATTGGAATCAGAAGAGCAATGTTCAGATCCAGTCTTTGGCATTTACCATTAATAAGAATATGGGAAAATCAATTAACCTCCTTGTGATGAAGTTTCCTCATATATAAAATTAAGAGTTGGATTGGAAAACCCCTGAAGTCACTTTTGCTTCCAAAGCCATGATCATAATAATTTATGAGAGGCAGAATGGTGTAATAGAGAATCACTGTCAAAGTCAGCAAGCATGAATTCAAATCTTGCCTTTTGATTTACTGCAGGTCACTTAAATATCTCAATGCTCTAAGCATCTTTCTAAGACTATCAATTTGAGAGAAGGTTCTTATGAGGCACAAATGTGAAACAGTGCATACAGTGCTGGACATGAAGTCAAGGAGACCTGAATTCAAATCTGGTCTAAGACATTTATTAACTCTGTGACCTTGAGCAGATCCCTTAACCTTTTTTGCCTCAATTTCCTCAACCGTAAAAGGGGAAGATAATAACAGCACTAACTTCCAGAATTGTTGTGACAATAAAATAAGATAGTATTTATAAAGTGCTCATCACAGTGCTTGGCACACAGCAAGTACTATATAAATAGTATTGTAGTTATTGTTGGCGTTACTTGCAATGGTAGGAGTTTTCTCACCAGAGATTTCTCTATACCATAAAATTACAGTTCTAGCTCCTGTTCCTGACCCTAATAATTTTTGGAGTTGAATCACTGATAATTTACAGAATAAGGACATGTTGACTAATTGGATTATAGAAGATATAATTTTCAAAAAAAAAAATGAAGGAGCAAGGAAATATATGGCTGGGGAGGAGCTCCTGTTTTAGGTAATCTTCCTAATACATAACTTAGCTCATATGATTCCACATGCAAAAGGATTACAAGTGCTGCCAATGCCCTCTACCTTCTACCACCCTGGGGAAAAGCACTAGTAACTTCATTCCAGTTAGGGATCTGTCTTGAAAAGAACTCATGATTTTATTCCTCATAGGCCAGACTCTCTCCAAACGTATTCATCGACCCTAATCATTTCACAGCAATTACCTCTATTCGTATAGCACTTTGTGATATAACACAACCTTTCTTCAAAAGAATCTGGAGAGACAGGGTGTGAATGGATTATTATCCCCATTTTACAGATGAGAAAGTTGAGGCTCACAGAGGACTAGGACTCAGGTTTACAGAGCTAACAACATCAAGTGAAGTCTTCCGACTCTTTACCCAGTAACCTGTCTTTTGCTTTTCTTTGTATCTCTAGCACTTAACACAATGCCTGCCACATATAAGCCTTTAACAATTATTTATTGACTCACTTTCCCTTATCCCATAGCTCTTCCTGTCTCTGCCCCTAGATCTACTTCAATTTAAAGCTGAACCTATGGGGGCAGCTAGGTGGCATAGTGGATAGAGCACTGGCCCTGGAGTCAGGAATACCTGAGTTCAAATCCTGCCTCAGACACTTAACACTTACTAGCTGTGTGACCCTGGGCAAGCCACTTAACCCCAATTGCCTCACTAAAAAAAAAAACTGAACCTACTTATGTGACCATGAAAAAGGCAGGTGAACTCTCTGGGCCTCAGTTTCCTCATCTGAAAAATGAGGCATTTGGGCTAGATGGCCTCTAAAATCCCTTCCAGCTCTTTAACTATAAAATGATCTTTTGAAAATGCACCTCTATTCTGGGAGTAAAAACAGAGGAACAATACAAGAAAATGAATGAGTCTATGGGAAAGGATTGATGGAGTGCTTACTACATGCCAAGCACTGTGCTAAATGCTGGGAATAGAAATGCAAAGCCAAAATAGTTCATGCTTCAGAAAACTTACATTCACTTGTGGGGGTGGGTGGGTTGTGGCCAGGGAGATGGGTATTTTCATGGGCAGGTGATAGGGTCATGGAGAGGTAGAACGGAATGCCCTCTCTATATTCTTGCAAAGAAAGAGCACCGACCGAATTAGGTTTCAGAGGGCCTGCGGTCAAATCCTAACACTGGCATTTATTTGCTGTTTGGCCTTGGGCAACTTATTACATTTCTCTGGATCTTAGACTACTCATCTGAAAAATGAGGGATTTAGATGAGAGAATCTCTGTGAAAGAATCTCTAAGGTTCCCTCAAGCTCTAAAACTATGATCCTAGGAAATCCAGATCAGCACAAAGTATGCAAGGATAAGAGAGTCTCACAGCCATAGTGAATGATGACTGGGGGGTTCTTGTTTTCCACTGGTACAGATCTTAGGTGAATGAGTAAAATGGTTTCATGTCCACAAGGATTCATTTCTGGCATAATGAGGGTTTCCTGGTTGAGAGGAGAGATCCTAATGAAAGGGGATAATGCAATTCCTCTCCTTTTCCTTATTCTCTTTACCCCAACCTCTCAACTCTCATCTAGAGAAGAATGAGAATTTATGGACTTGGAGACCTAAGAATTCATTGATAATTCATAGACTGCTTTGGTAGTAGATGTCATGCTCAATAAACAATGAAGACTCCAGAATAAATTAAAAGCATGGAAGCTCCTCTAGAGGTATTATAATAATAACCATAATACATAAAAACATCCTCTCTCTTCAAACCCCTTTGCCCAAAGCAGCTGGCAGCCCTAAATCTGAGTGAAACCCAGCTCCCATTCTCTCCCTCACTCATTGCTCAATATTCTCTGTATTCATTATGGTTCAGACCAACTGTCCTTTTCTTACTTGTCCTAATATTCTAGATTCCATCTCCTATGTCATTCATACCTAGTACATGTTCCCTTTTCACCCCTCACTCTTCAAATCCGGAGTTTCCTTCAAAGCTTAGGTCCAGTGCATCCTTCTTCTATAAGAAGTCTCTCAGATCCTCACTCAGATCCTAGTGCCTCTTCCCCCAAATAATATTTTATCTATTTTTAGGAGGCTACTGAAATATGACTTGAGAGGTGATAAGGACCAGAACCAGGGTGGACAGAGAGAAAAAGACGTATAAGAGAAATATGGAGGAGGTAGAATAGATGAAAAGATTTGTCATCTGGGAGGATATAAGGGGTGGGGCAGAGTAGAATTGAGAATAAATTCTAAATTCTGAATTCTGAGCCTGATGACTGGAAGATTGGTGGTGCCCTTGAAAAAGATAGTAAGGTTTGGGGAGAAAGAGGGTTTGGATGATTTTGAACTGTGTGTGAGAGAGACAGAGTGAGCAAGAGAGAGAGAGAGTTAGGAAGAGAGAGAGAGAGAGAGAGAGAGAGAGAGAGAGAGAGAGAGAGAGTGCGAGCGAGCAATAGTGCAAAGGGGGTGGGGTGGGGAGGAAGGAGAGGAGTTCCATTTTAGAGTTGTTGAGTTGAGATGGCCAAGCGTATTGAGTACTAACCCTACATTCAAGAAGATCTGACATTGAAACCTGCATCTGACATTTAGTTTGACCACAGGTAAGGATAATGGAAATAATAAAATGGGCACGAGTAGTGCCACCCATCTAACAGGGGGCTTATAAGATACATATTGAATAATAAATGTAAAACACCTTGCAAAAACTGAACAGGTTACATCATAAGTATTTATCATCTCCATTTTGCAAATTAGGAAACTGAGGCTCAAAGAGGTAAATTGACTCTCTGAGATCCATCATCCTGTCCCATGGCTAGTCAGGGTGGATATTCAAACATCATAATATGAAGTAGATATAAAAAATATATAAAATGAACAACAGTCCCTGCCCATAAGGAGCTAATATTCTCCAGAGGGCAAATATTATCTAGCTAAGTAATTAACTTTTTTAAAAAGTGACCTATGATTCCCTTTCTGTAGGGAATACCCAGCATGGAAACTTCCTTTACAAGCTTAGTTTGGTACTTTCTCTGCAACTCTAGTCTTGGAAAATTGTCTGGTGCATTAAAAGTGACTTGCCCAGGGTAATACATCCACCATCAGTCAGAGGCAGTCAGTTAACTAAGGTTTTACTTATTCCAAGGTCAGTTTAGTAGACGCTACTCCTTGTTGCCATTTTACAAAATAGATAGAAAGCAAATTCAGAGCAATTGGTTGGGGAAAAATTAGAATGAAAACAAATGGACCCGGAAAGTCATCCTTAGATAGGCTATCTGGTGGCAGTTGAGCTGAAGGAAGTTAGAGATTCCCAAGAAGAGTAAGGAGGAGACAGCATTCCAGGCCTAGGTCACAGCCTGTGCAACGATGTGGAGGCGTCATATGTCTCCTGACTTCCATTTTCAGTCTCTTCCCTTCTTCCCAGGACTCCCCTGCTGAAAAGAAGAGTCTATTTCAAAGATAAACAGCCAATCAAAGAAGTGCAATTTATATCTATTATTTTTTAATCAGGACCCCATTTCAGTCTGGGCCTCGCTAAATAAAATGGGCCATTATGAATCCCCCACACCGAGGAAACAAATGAATATTTTTACCTTTGGCATTTAGATGAGTTTTTATAGCCAGCACCAAAGCGCCTTCATATGTGACATTTCCATCACTGAACTGGAAAGAATTAGTCTAAGTAGACATAGCGTCTCTAATGAATCCATCTGGCCACAGAGAAAGTTTTAAATATTTGCCGGGTGCAGGCCAGGCCTGATTAAACTTTCAGAGCCTCATTGGCAGTGGGGGATACCTAGCATGTGGGTATCCTAGGAACCCATTTGCAGGATTCATTATGGGTCAGGGAGTGCCGCTGAAGCTGCTGGGAAAGAAGAGATATGTATTCTCCACACTATTGGGGTTAGACAATGGCCCTGGGGATATAGCTCCCTTAAATTTCTCTGTCTGTGCCCTGGGCACTGGCAGCAGGAAAGGGGTGGGCTGTGCATTTAAACCAATTGGCATCTTTATGGTAGATTCTTAACTGAAAACCCACAGGAGTTGTAGGGAGGGGAAACAGTGAGAGACAGAGTTGCAGAAGACATCAAGAACAAATAAGTAGCAATGAATAATGAATTTCTTGAGAATAGTTTCGCTGGAGTTAATACGGATACCTGAGTCTCAATATGTTCCCTTACTGTATCAATAATAGTAATATCAATAAGGAAAAGAAGGGAAAAACATTAGGCTTTTATGATGTGACAGGAATTGTGCCAAACGTTTTGCAAATATTATCTCACTTGATCCTCACAACAGCGCTGGGAAGTAGGTAGTGTTATCTTCATTTTATAGAAGAGGAAAATGAGGCTGCAAAGTACAGTGACTTGGGAAGTAAGTGCTTGAAGCTAGATTTGAGCTGAGGTCTTTCTGACTCCAGGCTCAGCACCATGTACTCTGCCTGCCACTTAGCTAAATAAAGGTAGGGTCTTATCCAGGACATGAAACTTCTAAACGTAGAAATTCAACTTCTTTGCAATTTAGAGTCTTAAAGATAATTGCCTAGAGTAAATGAGTGGTTAAATTACTTTTCCAAGATCATCCAGCCAGTACATAAGAGAGGATATTGGAACTTAGGTCTTCCCAATCATCCCTGCTATCATCACCTTCACCATGACCATCATCATAATGGCTTATTATGTTTCTCTTCAAATATCTCATCTCATTTGAGCCTTACAACAGCTCTACGAGGTGGCAAAAGGCATCATATTATTTTTGTTTCATTATGAATATTTTGGGGCCAGACCCATGACTTAATACATATAGGATATTCTTAATAAGCTAACTTTCTCTCTCAATGAAGATGTGGCTCCTTTTTTTTTTTTTTTTGGTGAGGCAATTGGGGTTAAGTGTCTGAGGTTGGATTTGAACTCAGGTCCTCCTGAATCCAGAGCCAGTGCTTTATCCACTGTACTACCTAGCTGCCCCTGGCTCCTATTTTTACTTTAGGATCTTAGAGGGTTTCCCAAAGTGACTTGTCTGAAAGCACAGAAGCAGGATAAGTCAGGTCTTCTTGACTCTATTAACTAGACCATTCAGTCTTTCTCTCCCCACTTTATTGATGAGAAAACTCAGTCTTACAACAAAGAACTGACTTTCCCCAGGGTACACAGCTAGGAAGTGGCACAAATAGGTCTCAAGTGACAGATTTCTAACCCAACTCTCACTTCAGAGGTTCCCACAATCCTCTCTTGGTGGTTTGACTTGAATTGGTGAGTGCTGAATTGTGAACCATTATTCCTAAACTGAGACCAAAAATTAAAGTTTGGGGTACTAGCAAATTTGCTTTTTCCCATCAATGGCATTTGATACCCTAGCCCTGTGGCTTTGCCCATGTTGTATCTCCCCCACCTCTCAGTTCTTTTCTTTTTTCTTTTTGGAGGCAATTGGGGTTAAGTGAATTGCCCAGGGTCACAGAGCTAATAAGTGTCAAGTGTCTGAAGTCAAATTTGAACTCGGGTCCTCCTGATTCCAGGGCAAATGCTCAATCCACTGCACCACCTAGCTGTGCTCTCCACCTCTCATTTCTGAGATGTTCTCTCTATTTTCACCTCTGTCTCTTAGGGTCTTTAAGTTCCATCTATGGGTCAATTCAAATATCACCTCCTATGAAAAGCTTTTCTTTATCATCATGTTTTTTGGGTTTTTTCATCCATCTTATAAAGGACTTTGTATGCATTATATAGTGATTCATTTGGCATTCCTTGAGACCTGGGGCTGTTTTGTTTCTTTCATTCTAGCACAGTAGCTAGCATACAAGAGGTGATAAACAAATGTTCATTGGATGAAATTGAATGGAAAAAAATTCTTATTCAACAGCCTACTTGCAATTCTTGAGTTATTGGATTCAAAGGGATAGACTGGACCTGAAATTTCATTGGTATTGGAAGCTTCTAATTGAGAAAATACCCTGAGGCAATAAGTTTCACAACACACTTTCTCTGTCACCTAATTCGTACAGTAGTGTCTGGGCTACTTGTAAGTGAAGTGACTTTCCCAGGGTCTCATAGTCAGTGTGGGTCAGAGTAAGATTTGGACCCAGGTCTTACTGGTTTTGTAGTCAATTCTTCATCCAATCGACCATGTTGCTTCTTTTTATTGCATCAGATATTAGATTTTAGAGCTCCAGGAGCCTACAAAGTCATCTAGTATAGTTGAAGAAACTGGCAAGGTGGCTCTGTCTTTGGCTTTCTGTGTGTATGTGTCTGTCTTCCTCTGTGTGTATGCATAAGCATATACATTCACATACACAGACAGCAGTGTGGTTTCATGGATAAAGAGTTGCCCTCTGAATGGGGAAGACTAGTGTTAAGTCTTACCTCTTAAAAATGCAGACTCTGTGACTCTGTACAACTTGATTAACCTCCCAGTTACATATACAGGTTTATGTATGTACAGTATTTGTAGTTTTTTATTCCTACCTGCATAGGCTCAGAATTCTCCACTGAATCAACCAATTTAAGGTATACACTAGGGATGAACAAGTCCTTATGATATGAAAGGACTGAATCACTTGGGTCACTGCATGAAAACCGGTAAAGCCACTTCAGAGATATGTTGGGCTTGACTAAAAGAATGCAATGTCCACTATGGGTCTCTGTGTAATGCAGCAAGTCAGTTCTTTTTGCTTTTTTGCAGGGCAATGGGGATTAAGTGACTTGACATGGGTCACACAGCTAGTAGGTGTCAAGTGTCTAAGGCTGGGTTTGAACTCAGTTCCTCCTGAATCCAGGGCTGGTGCTTTATCCACTGTGCCACATAGCTGCCCTGGCAAATCAGTTCTGAAGCTCCTAGTAGAACTTTGGAAATAGCTAGGTTCCTTGGGGATTAATCCACTTGTGTCCATGTCAAAGGGCAGGAAAAGAGGAGGAGGAGGAGGAAGGAGTGCTAGAGTATTTTATACCCCTCACTCCATGCCCCACCAATGGCCAGGTCATTAGAGAAAATGAACGAGTAGGAGACAATGAGTCCAACTGGGCATTGAAAGATAAACTAGAACTACCGAGGAAAAGCAGCTTCCAGAATAGACCAAAGCACTGCCCCCTTGGAATCCAGCCAAGAGATGTACTCAAGACTTCCAGCAATTTTGATCTGTGAGGTTTCCCTTTGGCATGCTTCTATCCTACATATCTGCCTTATAATCATTATACTCTAAGCTTGAGGAGATTCTTCCTATAGACCTGTGTGCACTTGTGGGAGAGGGGCTCCCAGAACCTGGGGAGGATATGTCTGTATCAAGTGTTCTTTATATGCCACTATTTTACCTGCTCATGAACTCTGGCAGGTAATCCACAGAGAGTACACTGGAGTGGGGAATGGTCAAGAGCAATAGTATTGAAAAACTCCAATAACTCTTGGAGCTACCTGTAGACCCCTGAGGGGATAGTGGCCACTACCCTCCAGGCACCCCAACCTGCAAGTACAAACCTAGGCAGGTGTTATATATGTGTGTGTGCATGTGAATGCATATGTGTGTTGTATGCATAGCCATATGTATGTTAACTCATGTTAACATGCATGCATTGCACTTGTGTATCACAAAATGCTCTGTAATACAGCCAGATACATTCATTCATGCATGCACATGCATACATATGTGTATATGCATATATGCATATGCTATGATTACTCTCATTTTACCCAAAACACAACGTATTATCAGAGATGTAAAATGAATCTTTCAGGGCTGCAGAGAAATAAATCCTAGAGTCAGGATTTGAATCTAGGATTTTGAGTCCCACTCAAAAACTCTATCACTATAGTAAACTGCCCTTTCACTAGTCTATCTGCTTTCATTATGGGCCTTTAGAACTGTTTATTTTGGGAAGGTATAGGAAGTTTTTACTTTGTAGACATTCGGTGTCAATCTGGCAATGATACAGGGTGCAGGGTTCTACAGCTTCTTGGCAGGCAAAGTGAAGAGTTCCTTGGACAGCACTTAGCCTTTTGGTTACGCATCTAGCAGCTCCATTCTACACAGTGAAGATAGGTATGGACACAGAGACTACCAAGCTTGAGACTGGGGGCCTCCATTGAAGGTCTTGGGAGGGCAAGGGCCAAGATAGGTAACTACTGATGGTGGCTTGCTGGGAGAAGCGCTTAAAAAATCCAGCATAGCATTCATAACCTATCTGCGGACACAATGAATATCCCTATTATTATAGTGCATCAAAGACTCGATGCTTTCCTCAACAATCACTTTGAGGGAGAGGTAGTACAAACAGCATCATCTCCATTTTATAGATGAGAAAACTGGGGCTCAAGATGAAGTGACACATTTTCTCTGTAGCCCCCGACTGACTCCGAAAAAGTCATTTCCAAGAAGAGCCCAGGCAAGAGTCAATGTATTGATGCATAATTGGAATAAGTGTTAGGTCTGCCAGTGGGGACTACTTTGAAACGTGACACTGATGTAAAGTTATACATTCATAGAATCACAGACTTTGAGAGATGGAAAGGAGCTCAGCAGCTCTCTTGTGCAACATGTGTGTATATGTATACATAAATATGTGTGTATAGGAAACATCTTCACTCTAACCTACTAGCCAAAGTTGTCATCTGCTTGAAGATGTCAAATCTTTAAGTCAGGCTAACATGTTGGGGGGGGGTTGCAAAACAATTATTTTTTTGATATATATTTTACATCCTTAGAATACCTCCCATTTTCTTCCCCTCCCAGAGAGGCACTTCATATAAGAAATAATATTTTTGGAGAAGAGGAAAAGAAAACAGCAGAAGTGATCAAATCTGTAGTTTAAACCCATAGGCTTTCTACTTCTGCAAAGGAATAAGTGGGGATATCTTCTCATAATCATTTTGGAGACCATGCTTCATGTATATAATTTTACAACTTTTACTTTTGATTATTTTGGGGTTGTCATTTCCATTTCCATTGTTGTAGTCACTGTATATATAATTTTCTCATTTACTTCACTCTTTCATCAGTTCATATATGTCTTCCCATGCTTCTCTGAATCCATCACATTTTTTTGTTTTTTATTGCAAAATAATATTCTATTCATGTACCATAATTTATTTAGCCTCTCCACAGTCAATGGGTATCTACTTTGAATCCATTTCTTTGCTAACACAAACCACAATAAATATTTTGGCGCATTTGTTGGGGGGGGGGTGTCTACCTCTAACAGTTTCTATAAGTGAGATGTGCTTATAAATAGATAGATTGAGATTATTGAGTTTCAGTAACTCTTCTTGTTGCCAGCCAGGAAGCTGGAGCTTAAATGTGACCTCACCACATATCCAAAGCCTCAGTTTTTGCAAAAACAGCATTTCATGTCAAATTATGTTTGCATTAAAAGTGTGCCCAAAAGCAACCAGAAATAAATACACAGACCTTTTGATACATATTTCTAAAAAGAGATTCAATTTCTATGTAGAAGAGCTCCTGGTTAATAAAATCTTAGAGTTGCTTTGGTTACGCTTCCCTCTATTTCATGCTTTGCAGTTGTCCAACAGTTATTCGTACAGAGATATTTTTGTCTTGGTAGGGAGGGGGGAATCAGAGTTTTAATAAGAATAAGCCAAGAATACAGAAAACAGCTAATTCTCCCATATGCCTCTGGCCAATAGTAAGAAATGGAGGACCTGTTAAGAGATATCTTTCTTTTCCTGAAAATTCATTTTCTATAACGAGAAACGGTCATTTTTCCAGAGGAGGCTGAAATTCTAAGATAAAGATGAAAAGATGGTGTTTTATCATAAGGACCAATATCTACATCCATATTTATTATGTGCTCCAACAGCAAAATATACGGGATCTTGTCATGGTATGTTGGAAAGTAGGAAAGTATTTAGCCATTTAAATAATGAGGAAATAGAGAAGGAGGCAACTGGGGGAATAACACAGAATAATCTCTTTGCTGAATCCTGAGGGGGGAAAATAAACAAACAAGAAACACAATAGTAAACTGACCCAGATTGACAGAATTTATAATGGGGCTAGCGAGGTTGCAACTGGTGTTCTTTAGGCAACAATCATTATGTTATTATTCTTTAATAATGATTAAAGTATGGCAAACTTGCATAAAGGATTGATTACTGCTCTTGGGGTCAGAAAGGGCTGTTCAAGTTTCTTCTCATATGCGGTGGTGATGTGACCTTTGGTAGGTAAAGTAACTTCTCAAAGATCTAAGACAACTCTCTAAGGCGAGGGCCCAGGGTGCATTAGTAGAGTTACTTTCCATATTGGGAATCTTTTGCATTTTACAAAATAATAGTCGCCACTGCCCATCATCATCATCGTTGTCATCATCATGGCATAAAAGCTGCAGTATTTTATCATTTTGTTTTGTATTGGTTTGGTGTTTGCAGGGTAATGAGGTTTAAGTGACTTGCCCAGGGTCACGAAGCTAGTAAGTGTTAAGTGTCTGAGGCCAAATTTGAGCTCAGGTCCTCCTGAATCCAGGGCCAGTGCTTTATCCACTGTGCCTCCTAGCTACACTCTATTTTATCATTTTTGTTACAAATTATTTGTCATGCAAAGTGCATCATGTTTTAATTCACAATACCCTTATAACTGTCCCCATGCTAAAGATGAAGAAATTGTGGGTCAGAGACAAAGATGACGATTGTGACAATGATGACTCCTTTTTATAGAGCATTTCGAGGTTTACAATAATTCTCCTAACTATGCATCTATGGTCCAGCTGCCTCCTCCCACTCCTTCTCTGAGATCCCTTCTCCTATTGATGAGTTCTTCCCAGAACCTCCACTTCAGAGAAGGGTGCACACCATCCATCCCTAATTCTCTAGTCAGCCACCATGACACCTCATGGTCATCAAAGCACACAACCTATTCATTTTCCTTTTTCATATTTTCTTCCTCTATTACAATTTTAGTTTCTTGAGGGCGGGGACTACCTTTCTTTTCTGTGTGTATTTGTACCCTCAATGCTTAGCATAGTGGCTAGGACATAAGTCCTTAATGATGTTCATTGAGTGACTGACTCCATTCAAGATAATGTATGTAAATTGATTTGCAAACTTTAAAGTTAATCAAATGTTATCTATTAATACCTCATGTGATCCTCTAAACAATCCTGGAAAGCAGGCATTGCTGTAAGAAACTATGGCTCAGAGATGTTAAGTGATTTAAACAGTCACAAAGCTAGTAAATAGCAGAATCAAGATTATCAGTGAAGAATGATATGCTTTACCTTCAGATTTAGAGTCAGAAGGTGACTTAAGAGATACATCCTTGGGGTTCTAGTTTATCATTGGACTGACTCTCAAGGAGTTCTAACCATTTTATTTTAAAATGAGGTAACTGAAATCTACAGAGGGGAAGTAAACTATCCAAGGTCACACAGGGATTAGACCTAGAAGTTGAACTGAGGCATACTGATTCAAATATGGCATTCTTTCCCCTGTACTATAGTACTACTACTTAATAATAAGGAGGAAGATCTGAAAGCACATTTGGAACTGGCTGTGCTGAAAAGATGAGTGAGTGTACTTGACAAGGTGTATGCACATGTATGTATATGTTTGTGATTAGGTAGTGAGGAGGTGGTGATGATCAAGATTAAAAGATGATAAAGGCACATGCCTTGCACATAGTAGGTGATCAGTAATATATTTCAGATCAACCTATTTGGAAATTCTTATAGTATTAAGAGTTTACATTTAAATAATGTTGTTGTTAATTAATATATATTTATTAAGCACCTATAATTTAAAAATGCTATGAGAAGCACCAAGCAGACAAAAAGAAAACCATCTCTTGCCCTCAATGAGCTTATATTCTATTTCAGAGAGAATATTTGTATATACATCGAAATATTTGCTACATACAAGAATAGGGTACGGAAATATACTTATGATTTTTTGGGGGGGGCAATGAGGGTTAAGTGACTTGCCCAGGGTCACACAGCTAGTAAGTGTCAAATGTCTGAGACTGGATTTGAACTCAGGTCCTCCTGAATCCAGGGCTGGTGTTTTTATCAACCAAACTGCCACCTAACTGCCCTGCTATACTTATGATTTTAATCAAAATAGAGAACACTCTGTATAGGTCAGTACATTTTCTGCAATTGGTAGGCCTGGAGGCAATGGAGGCTATTCGTCCAATAAGCGTCAAAGGTAGGACTTGAACACAGATCTTCCTGGTTTCAAAACCAACTCTCAACTATTCAAATCTCTATGTTGCCTGTGTATAGAATACGTAGTAAATACATAGAAAATACAAAAACACAATGTTGCCTATGTATAGGAAACAAAGTAAATACAAAGATGGCAGTGGGGGGAACATAAGTAGCTAAATGAATTAGGAAAGACCTCAGAAAGAAAGTCTTGTTATGAAGCAGTTTCAGTTAACAAAGCAGTTAGAAATAAGATATGTATTATTTCTTGTGATCCTTAATATAACCAGGGAAGGTAGGCAGGGTAGGATTATTATGCCTGTTTCACAGATGGGTAAATTAAAAGAGCTTTTGCCACTTTGCCTAAGGCAAAAAAGCTAGTAAGTGGCGCAACAAGGGCTTCTGATTTTCTGCTACTTCTCACTTGATGAAACTATACTCCAGATTTCCTTTTCCTGGGACAGTCTGGGATTGGAAGTAGCTTTCAAGGAAGGCCAATTCTTCTGTGTCCATCAAATCAGTACCATTATATATACACAACATATTAGATTCAAATAGTGAAAGCTGATAGGCATCACCCTGTGCACACCATTTCAACTCCTCAACCATTTGGAAAAAGTCTTGGCAAATAGCTACGCCTCTTGTCTTGATTACACTCAGTGCACCTGTCTTGCAGATGCCTCTTCTCTTCCCTGTTATGCCAAGATGGTATATCCATGTCAGGCAGTGGTGACTTAACTTCACCCTTCTTTTTAATCTGCAGCAGGGTTATCTTTTCACCTCCTTGTTTAAATAAATTCCAAACGTGTCAGTATCATTACTTCTCCCCCAGATTAATAGAATCAGGCAAAAGGATAGCTGACATTCTTGTTGCCATAGAAACTGGTCCTGATGTTCCCTACTTCCTATTTGCTGCTGGTCTCTCCAGCGACTGAACAGTGCTCCCTTCTATTTTTTTCTTTTCTTTTTTTTTTTTTGTTTCACAAGGAATCACATTAAAATATTAAACTCTAATTCCATCTAAGTTTAGTCCCCTCTCCGTCAAAAAGAGGATTAGGCAACATTAAGAGGCTGCTGAAAGAAAAGTGGCAAGTGATAAGAAGATCGCTCCCTGGCTTATGTGCATCCCCGGGAAAGAGCCAGATGCAAGTTGAGTGAATTCTCCTTGATTCTAAATTCTCTTCCTCCCTGTCACTTGAGGATTTTTAAATAGGCCGGGCTTTCTTTAGCAAGCCTTGTAGCCAACAGACTGTACATTTGACTGTAGATGAGAAATGAAAATGAAATCACCTTCCTGCACCCCCTCCCAAACAAAAAGCATCTGGGGAAACTATTTCCCTAAATATGCCATCACCATTCACCCACATAACACCTCCTCTGTGCTTTCCAGATCACCTTCCACAGATGCACCATCGCCCCCAGAGACAACAGCTCACTTGGAATGAAGACATAACGTCCTAGCATCTAATGATGCAGCGGGCAGAGAGAGAGACAGCTCGCCAGAACGATAACTCGTAAGGTGGGAGAGGGAAGGGGGAGGAACACAAACCCAATTGATGGTTAAGAATCAATTTTCACAAATTTTATAATTAACTAACTTCCATCAAAACCAGGGCGAGGAGCCACTTGATAAGGGGCCAGATCCACAGTATCAGATACCCAACATATCACAGAGGCAAAAGTTAGAAGGAAGGAAGGAAGGATGGATGGATGTCAGTGAATCTATTCAATTAAACAAACGATTTTGTATCTGTCATGTGTTAGGCACTAGAGGAGGCAATGAAGGCTAGTGAAAAAAATATTAAAGAGATCCAAGGATTTAGAGTAGATTAGATAGAGGTAGCAAGGTGTGTGTGTGGGGGAGACAGAGAGAGTCACAGAGAGAGAGAGAGAGAGAGAGAGAGAGAGAGAGAGAGAGAGAGAGAGAGAGAGAGAGAGAGAGAGAGAGAGAGAGGTGGATGGATAGATAGAGGTGGATAGATGGGTGGGTGGGTGGATGGATGGATGGATAATTAGGAGTGTCCACAAAGATTATTCAGGTCAACACTACCTTTCTGCAGAGAAGGAAATGGAGGTTCAAAATAAACTTTCGGTATGAAGGATTGTTAAAGGGAAATGGCATATCATAGGTGAGTAGTAGGAAGATAGGCCTAAATCTGAACCTTTTCTAGAGCTGTCCCAAAGTGGAATGGGCTGTAATGAAGGTTATGGGTTTCCTCTCACTGGGGGAAAGGGTCTTCATGCAGACGCTAAGATGACAATCTGTCTGGTACATTATAGTGAGGATTCCTTTTGGCTATGAGTTGGACCAGATTAACATTGAGGTCTCTTCCACAACATACGAATTTTGTGATTTGTGTATGTTAGACCCCTTTCCCCCTCCCGCCCCCATCCCCACCTCTACTAGTAGAATATAAGCTCCTAGAGGGCAAAGACCTTATATTTAGTCTTTCTCTCACTAGCACCTTGCACATAGTAGGTGCCTAATAAATTCCTGCTGAATTGCTTTTTATGCTGAACTATATCTCAGACCGCAAAAGGAGGCTATAAATCTCACTCTGAAAGTATGTGAGGGGAGGCAGGGAGGGAGCTCGTTATAGAGGAAACAGGACATGAGGAACTCATCAGCCAAGGATTTATTCCCTGTTTCACCCAAGAACACATACTGAGACTGATACATGTCAAATATTCAGTAGCAATTTTCCCTAAAGCCAATAGTAGGATATGCTTCTTAACCAACAGCTCAGCGTCACCTCTCACAGAAAACAAATATTTATTCCCTGTGTCAGTCACTCGTTGCCTGAAGCTAATATTTATGGCATTCATCCATGGCACTAGCCAATAGGGAGAGCTTCACTGTTGGCTTTAGTGATTTCTATGATGGCGGGAACAGCGTAGCACAAATATTTCACTGGAGGGTCCTGGCCTCCATGCTGGGAAAGGGGATGCTGCCAACCTGAGGCTCAAATTGGGATAGATGAAGATGCTCAGGCTGTGCTAATTAGCATCCACAGGTGTTGCTCAAGGATGCAGGTGACTCACAATCATAGAAGTGAATGAGACCTTGTTGGCATGTGGTTCTACCTCTCACTCTAAATGGGTGGAATCTATCTCCATCTACTCTAGATTATCCCAGGCAAGTGGTCATCCAGCTTCTGCTTGCATACCTCCAATGATGGTGAGTTCCCTCCTTCCCAAGGTGGCTGATTTCATTGCTGGACTACTCTCATTATTAGCAAGTGTCTCTTTTTATATTGAGTCTACATTCATTTCTTACAACACTTCCCCACCCCTCCCCCACTCTTCCTACATCTGCCTTCTGGAAAAACAAAACAGAACACAAAATGAGAAGTCCCTTGTTTCCGCAACATGACAGCTTTATAAAAAGTATCTGAAGACAATTACTTAGACCTTCACACTGTTGTTATTTGTTGTTATTAATTCTTTGTGGCCCCAGTTGGGATGTTTGTGGCAAAGATACTGGAGAACTTTGTTGCTTCCTTCTCAGCTCATTTTACAAATGAATCAACTGAGGCAAACAGGGACTTGTGCAGGGACATATAACTAGTATGTATCTGAGGTTAGATTTTAACTTAGGTCTTCTTAACTCCAGACCCAGCACTCTATTCACTATGCCACCTAGCAGCTCTCTTCCATTATCAGGTCAATCATTCAATAAATATGTATATAGTACCTTATGTGTGCCAGGTATTATTGTGCTGTCTTTTTTTTTTTTTAGTGAGGCAATTGGGGTTAAATGACTTGCTCAGGGTCACACACCTCATAAGTGTTAAGTGTCTGAGACCGGATTTGAACTCAGGTCCTCCTGACTCCAAGGCCAGTGCTCTATCCACTGCACCACCTAGCTGCCCCTTGTGCTGTCTTCTAAAGGAGAACACAGTCTAATTGGGGGAGACAACACGGAAACAACTAAGTACAAAGGAGATATAGCTACCAGATAAACTGGAGATAATCAGAAGACAGAAAGCACTAAAAATAATAGGGATTAGAAAAGGTGTGAGAGGTTTTGTTTTTTTTTCTTTTGTGTTTGTAGGCAATGGTGAGATTTAATTAATTAATGACTATGGGATAGGAATTGTCCTAGATGTTAGGAATAAAAATGAGGAAAATAAAAATGCTCTGCCATCTGGGTGCTTAAAATCTTGTTATGAAAGATAACCTGGAAATATATAAGTATATCGAAAATAGACATTAAAAATGACAAGCTTTTGTGAGAAAGACATTTGCCATTGAGGAGTGCTGAAGGTGGTGCTTATGCTTAGTCTAATAGGAAAAAAGAGATTTCGAGAGATGGCTAAAAGTGAGAAAGGAGTGCATTGCAGGAATAAGGGACAGCCAGTGCAAAAAACATGGGGATGGGAGTTGAAATATTGTATATGAGGAACAGTAATGAGGCCAGCTGGGCTTAACTCTTCTGTACATGGAGGGGAGTAAGATGTTATAAGTCTGGAAAGGTAGTTTGGAGTATTTGGATTTTCAAACCTCCAAACAATTGGATCTGTTCAAAAGTTGAAAGGGATATCTGGGAGGTTGTAGAGCTCCTTCCCTCACTCCAAATGGATGTCTTCAAATAGTGACCACTTCTCCGAGATGTTGAGGGGTTATGCTGTTTAGCATAATAAGATAATGTAGGTAAAGCATTTTGCAAACCTTAATAAGTACTATATAAACGTTAACTATCATCATCATTATTCTTGATATTGAGAATGATTCTGATAGGGCCTCTGACCTTGTTTCCAACTCTGAGTTTAATGACTGTGTTATGTAGGGTGCCTCGCCATCCAGTCACCCTTGTGTGGACATGTTCCAGTTTGCAAATGACTTTCATAAAAATTGGCACCCTCTGTGTTCTTGGCAAGCACATGGTGGGTAATGATAAGAAAGACAAAGAAATAGAAAATCCCTGGGGTCAACTGGCCAGGGTTTCCCAAAACAAACATGATTTGTTATGGGGCAGCTGGTGACCCAGTGGATAAAGCACCGACCCAGGATTCAGGATGACCTGATTTCAAATCTGGCCTCAGACACTTGACACTTACTAGCTGTGTGACCCTGGGCAAGTCACGTAACCCTCATTGCCCCACAAAAACAACAAAAAACAAAACAAAACAAAAACAAACAAACATGATTTGTGGGAAACCAAACTATATAGTGGAAAAGGTGAAAGATTTGGAATCATAAGCTCTGCTCCTATATACCTGAGTATTGTTGAGAGGTCACTTAAAGTCACTTGGCCTGAGTTTCCTCACGTGTTAAATAAAGGGGTATAGCCCTTCATTATTGGTGTGGGGACAATTAAGACTCTCTAGCTGTATGAACCTGGGCAAGTCTCTGCCCTTCTCCCAGGCTCAGTTTCGTTACCTTGTAAATCATGGTAATAATAGCACTTGCTTTACCAGGTTGTTTTGAGCTTCAGAGGAGATAACATTGGAAAATGCATTGGAAAGCTTAAGGTACTATATAGACTCTAGTTACTGAGACTGCTACTGTGCCCATGGCTCCTTCATTCTACTTGAAATCACAAGAAATGAAAGACTGTTCTATTTGTTTCATTATCCTGGGACCATCTTAATGGCCAACAACCATTGGTCCCTGTCATGAACAGGAAGATAGACATCACAGATTGAGTATTGAGCCTGAAGTCAGGAAGATGAGTTCAAATCCAGTTTGACTCAGTTGTGAGATTTGTGACACTGGGCAAGTCACTTAATATCTGCCTCAATTCTCTCATCGTAAAATGGAGAAAATAATAGCACTCATTTTCCATGATTTATGTGAGGACAACACTGTTGCAAAATTATATTTGTATCAAATCTGGCCTCAGACACTTGTCACTTACTAGCTGTGTGACCCTGGGCAAGTCACTTAACCCCCATTGCCCCCCCCAAAAAAAGAAATTATATTTGTAAGGTGCTTTGCAAACCTTAAAATGCTATATAAATTCTGTTTATAAATCTTATTGTAATAATGGTAAGGAGGAGGATAAGCAAAAAGGTATCCCAGCACCAAGATAAGCTGTGGTAAAATAAGCTGTCATCATTCCCTCATGTTTTCTTTTTTTGTTGTTTTTGTTTTTGTTTTTGCAGGGCAATGGGGGTTAAGTGACTTGCCCAGGGTCACACAGCTAGTAAGTGTCAAGTGTCTGAGACCAGATTTGAACTCAGGTCCTCCTGAATCCAGGGCCGGTGCTCTATCCACTGAGCCACCCAGCCACCCTCCCTCATGTTTTCTTAAATCCAGACTATCTTGTCCATTCTAATACTTATCTTTTTCATCTGTTCCTCTTTCTACCTGTCCGACCACTCCTCATTCTCCTTTGCTGGATCTTCATCTAGGTCACACCTGCTAACCATGGGTATCCCATAGAGCTCTGTCCTGGGCCTCCTTTTCTTCTCTTTATACTATTTCATTTGGTGATCTCTCTGATGAAGAGGCTCAAATCTACTTCTCTTGCCCTAACCTCTCTTCTGACCTCCAGTCTCACATATTCATCTTTCTTTCATCTCAAATTTGATGTCCCATAGACATCTTAAACTCAGCATGTCCAAAACTGAACTCATTATATTTTCCCCTAACACCCCTCCCCTTTCTAACTTCCTAATTTCTGTCAAGGGCACTACTATCTTCCTAGTTCCTAAGGCTCACTACCTACATGTTATCCTCAACTCTTCACTATCCCTCTCTTCCTATATCCACTTAGTTGCCAAGGCCTATTGATTTTACCTTTGCAGCATCTCTTGACTATGCCCTCTTTTCCCCTCTAATACTGCCGGAACCCTGGTGTAGGCTCTCATTACCTGAACTATTGCAATAGCTGCTGGGAGGTCTGCTTGACTCAAATCTCTCCCTACTCCAATCCATCCTCTACTCAGCCACCGAAGTAGTTTTCCTAAAGTACAGGTCTGACCATGTCACTCCCCGCCTCAGTAAATGTCAATGGCCCCCTTTCGCTTTTAGGATGAAATATAAAAATCCTCTTTTGTGTTCAAAGCCATTCATGACCTAGTTATCTAGCCTTATTACATCTTATATCTCCCACAAGCAACACCAATGTACTTTGTTCCAATGATACTGGCCACCTTGCTGTTCCTCAAAGATATTCCTTTTCTTGGATCCAGTAGTTTTACTGGCTATCCCCAATTCTCTCCTCCTCCTCATCACTATGTCTTCTCTTCCCTGGTTTCTTCCTTCCAGTTCTAACTAAAATTCCACATTCAACAGGAAGCCTTCAATTCTAGGGCCTTCCCTCTGCCAATTATTTTCCATGTTCACTGATTATCACTTGTTTGTACAGAGTCGTTTATAAGTTCTCTCCTCCATTTGATGGTGAGCACCTTGAGTGCAGGGCATTTCTTTGTGTCCCCACTGCTTAGCACAGCACAGTGCTTGGCCTATAGCAGGAGCTTAAAAAATGTTTTTTGACTGACTGACTGACTAACTTCACTATTAATACGTCCATGTTTTCTCATGAATACAATATTCATGAATTTGAGATTCATTTGCACAAATACTCATCTTTAGGTATTTGCAGCTTCTAGAGGATTTAACTTGGACAAAACCAATGCACTATCAGTGAACTCTTCAAGGCTGACAGGAAAATGCCTTGAAGCTCTGCGACACCTCAGAGAAATAAACAAATTGCCATCTACTCAGTGAAAATCATCCCCATCAAGTAATGACTGACAGCAAAGTAGATTCAATGTGAAGAAATGAAGAAAGCAGAGGTGTTTAGGTTTGCAGCAAAGAGGAAGCAAACCTTCAATCAGAGTAACCTTCATCAGGTGTTGTCCTAAGATGAGGCAATTAAATGGAGACTAGGAGATCTACCATCCCATAGAATTCTGATGCTCATGATTTGATCTGTCTACCTTGCGGATAATTGCAAGAGAGCAGGAAATATGTGGTTTTCACCAGACTTAGATGGGGTCATGTGGAACTGGAAAATTTTCTTCCTTCATTGGCAAGAGTACCTTGATCAACTGATTTAGTAGGTCAATTTCTCCCACTGGACCTGTCCATTTAAGTTCAGCATAAGCAAAGTATACTCCATCTTTGTATCTCTGAAAGAACATGAACCCTTTGACAGTTTCTATTTTAGTGAGTTCATCATAGTAAGGGATAAGAGAATTGTCCAGGCCTGCTTAGATTGGTAAAGATCCTGGCTACTGTTGAGAGCTCCCCACCATAGACTTGTTAGGTTCTTGTCAGAAATAGTGACTTTAAGATTTTCCCCCATCTCTGCCCTCAAGGGACAACAGTGAGAGTACAAAGACAGTCTTATCAAAAAGGATGATTTGTCCAATGGGTGGCAAGGCTGAAATGGGGGAAGGAAAATGGTTGAGGGGAACTCCATGCTCTTTAAGATTTTCTGGCTTTGACTCCTCAGTCAGAGTAATTCAACATACCCACTGCATTGGTATGTTTAAAAAGACAAGGAAGCAAGCTATCACATGGTCACAAGCATGGCATATCATCTTGGCAATGGATGAAATTTCAAAGCTGCAGTTGGTCAGAGAGACCAAAGATAAATCAAACGTGCTTGCCAACCAATCCACGTGTAAAAGTTTCTAAAGGAACATGGAGAAAGAGTTGGAATGTTTGGGTGCCCATGGATACAAATCAAGTCAACATCTTTTTCCCAGGCTATCTACTGGGCGGAAATGTGGGCCTGTTTTCTGTAACTTCCAGGTGTGTAGACCTATGTGAAAAAAGTGTATATAACAAACCCTTGGCTTTGTGTAGAAGGTAGAGTCTGGATTGGGCTAGGAATAAAGCAACCTCAGCTATCCCTTTTTTCTGTTGTTTTTTTGTTTGTTTGTTTTGGGGGGGCAATGAAATTTAAGCGACTTACCCAGGGTAACACAGCTAGTAAGTGTCAAGTGTCTGAGGTCGGATTTGAACTCAGGTCCTCCTGAATCCAGGGCCGGTGCTTTATCCACTATGCCACGTAGCAGCCCTGTTTTATTTTTTTATTTCCCTGAACTGTCTGTATGACCTGGGGCAAGTTCATTCACTCTGTACGAGTATGCTTCTTCCAATGTAAAACAAAAAAATGAAGAACTTGGATTACCCAATCTCTAGGGCCTTTTTCCGAATATAACAGTCTTTGCCCTAAAGTTCTTTTTAATCCTAACCCTCTATAGTCTATGTTGTAGCATTGTATTTTAATGTTCTTTCCAGTTCTAAAATTTGTTATTTTATGTTCACTTCAGCAATGAAGTTAATAAGTTAAGCACTTATTATGGGTCAAGAGATAGAAATACAAAGCATGAATAAACTACATAACCACAGAAATTACATTCTATCTGAAGAGACTAAAAATATATAAGCATGTATAAAACTTTAAGAAGTGAATCAATATAATTGTTTAAAAAGTAGTCAAACCCAAGGGAGTTGAGAGGGCAACCCTCAGCAATTGGGGCTGTCAGGAAAGGCTTCCTGGAGGAAGTGGTTCTTGAACTGTGTCTTAAAAGGAGAGCAGGATTCTCTGAGACAAAGGTGAGCAGGGAGTGCATTCCAGCAATGGCTAAGTGCCAGGTTCAAAGGTGTGGTATTAGGAAAAGGAGTGTGATGTGTGAAGAACAGAGAAAAGGCCAATTTTACTGGATCATAGAATGAAGGTGAAATGTAGTTTACAGGCATGTGGTGAAAGGGTTTAGAAGCTAAAATCAACAGTTTATATTCAGTCCTAGAGACAGTAGGGGGCAACTGAACTTAACTCAGTAGAGAATGTGGCATGGCCAGATTGATGCTTTAAAAAATAATTTTGTAATAGTATGTCCAGTAATATCTTTTCCAGTTCTAAAATGTTATGTTCTATATTCTAAACCCCTTTCAACATAGATAAATGTCCATAGAATCAGGAAAACAGTTCATGTTCCTTCTCTTTTGCACACTGGCTGTGTTGCCTCAATCAAGCGACAACTTCTCAATGTTGTTGTTCAGTCCTTTCAGTCATATGTGACTCTGTGATGCCATTTGAGTCTTTGGAGCAAAAAAATGTTGCAGTGTTTGAAATTTCCTTCTCCAGCTCGTTTTACACATGAGGAAACTGAGGCAAACAGGATTAAGTGATTTTTCCCAGGTGTCTGAGGCTGGATTTGAACTCACAAAGATGAATCTTCCTGATTCCAAGCCCAGTCTTGTATCCATGGCACTGTCTAGCTGACTTGACTTCTCAGTATTTTTAGGCGATTAAGTCTCTAAGACTTTAAGTTATAAAGAAGGGGCTGATCAGAACTGAGAGAAGGATTTTCCTGCCTGCAGCTCCCTACATCGATGAAATCACAGATAAGGTTTAAAAAAAATTTAGATTTTTTCAGGCTAAAATTCTTCCTGCAGGGTCTATGCTAGACACTCTCAGGCTCTCTTGCTCTCTCTCTCTCTCTCTCTCTCTCTCTCTCTCTCTCTCTCTCTCTCTCTCTCTCTCTCTCTCTCTCTCTCCTATCTCCCTTAAAGATCTCAGAAGCTCTATTGCTCAATTACCATCATCAAGCAGATATCAGATTTGTACATATAGTCCTAGTTTTTCTCATGATTTCCAGTCTCACATTCCCAATAGCCATTTCCCTGGCAGTCCTCATGCCTAGAATTCTTTCCCTCTTCACCCCCACCTTCTGGATTCCTGGCCTCCTTCAAGGCTCACCTTATTATCTACAAAAAGCCTTTCCCATCTTCTACCCATTGCTAGTGCCTTTCTTCTGAGATTAATTTCCAATTATGCCATTATGCCCCTAGTCATTTGAATGTCACCTCTTCCATTAGAATGTGAGCTCCTTGAAAACAGGGACCATATTCTTTTGCTTCCTTTTGTCCCCCAGCTCTTACCATGCCACTATTCAATCATTTTCAGTCATGTCTGATTTTACATGACCCCCTTTGGAGGTTTCTTGGCAAAAATGCTGAACCAAGGCTGAGAGAGGAACACAGCACATGGAACAGAACCAGCCTCAAGCGGGCAGTGCCTCCAGATCCTCGGAATCTTCAGCTGCTTCTTCTGAAGCTCAGCTTGTGGACTGGTGAGGGGGTTGAGCAGTTGGGGGGAATATCTGCAGTCTCTGCTGGAACTGGGGCGGGGTTTCCAATTTCTGAACCGGCAAGCAAACTCGAGGGACAGCCACCCAGTGGGGGAGGGGCACAGGCATGCCAAGCTTCCAAACATAGAGAATCTTATTTCAATCAGACTTCTGTGTCTGGGTCAGCGAGAAAGTGTCCGTGGTTAGTCACAAGCCAGGCAGGCTGAGAACAAGCCCAATCACCCCCTGGACCAAGTTTTAGCTCACAACAGTGTATCCTGGAAGCAATGCTATACTTTAAAAATAAGTTAAAAGCCAAGAAATAGGGGATCAAGATGAGTAGGCAAAGGAAACAGCAGATCATCAAAAACTTCTTTGGGGGCAAGGTAGACCAGAATACACCCTCAGAAGAAGATAATAACAAAGTTAAAGCTCCTGCATCCAAAGCTTTGAAAAAATATGAATTGGTCTCAGGCCATGGAAGCACTCAAAAAGGACTTTGAAGAGAATGTAGGAGAGATAGAAGGAAGATTTAGAGAGGTGGAGGAAAGAATGGAAAGGGAAATGATAGCAATGCAGGAGAGTCATGAGAAAAGAGTTAACAGCTTGAAAAACCAAATGGAAAAGGAGATACAAAAACTCTCTGAAGAAAATAATTGCCTAAGAATTAGGATTGAGCAAATGGAAGCTAGTGACTTTATGAGAAACCAAGAGACAGTAAAGCAAATCCAAATGAATAAAAAAAAAATAGAGGGCAATGTGAAATATCTTCTTGGAAAAACAGATGATCTGGAAAATAGATCCAGGAGAGATAATTTAAAAATCATTGGACTACCTGAAAACAATAACCAAAATAAGAGCCTACACATCATCTTCCAAGAAATTGTCAGGGAAAATTGCCCTGATATTCTAGAAGCAGAAGGTAAAATAGAAACTGAAAGAATCCGCCAATCACCTCCTGAAAGAGATCCCAAATGGAAAACTTCCAGGAATATTATAGCCAAATTTCAGAGATCCCAGGTCAAGGAGAAAATTTTGCAAGCAGATAGAAAGAAGGAATTCAAATACTGTGGAGCTACAGTAAGGATAACACAAGATCTAGCAGCATCTACATTAAAGGATCAGAGGGCATGGAATATGATATTCTGGAGGGTAAAGTACTGGAACTACAGTCAAAAATCACCTACCTAGCAAAACTGGGAATAATATTTCAGGGAAAAATGGGACTTCAATGAAAGAGGACTGTCATGTATTCATAATAAATTTATTGTTCCACTGTCCCTTTTAATTCTTACAACCTATCAACTATGTTGTAACATTCCACATTCAACATTCCTTCCTAATTCTATTATTCTATGTTCTAAGTTTTCTTCCAGCTCTAACATTCTGTGTTCTAGGCTTTTCTGCAAATCCACCATTCTCTATTTTAAGGTACCTTCTAGCTCTGATGTTACCTGCTCCATGTTCCCTCTCAGGTCTGACATTTTGCATTCGAGAGTTTCCACAGCTCTGAAATTCTATATTCTAACTTCCCTCCCAGCTCTGACATTCCTTATTCCAAGGCCCCTCCCAGTTCTGCCATGCCCTGTTATAAGATCTCTCCCAGTTCTGATTATCTATTATTGCCTATTCTTAAGGTCCAAGGTCCCTTCCTACTCTAAAATCCTAGGTTCTGCTTTCAAGCATCCTCTCTTCTTAGGTTCTACATAGCTCTGTGATGCTATGATAGAAAACAAGAGCAGCCTTATAATTTCAGCCTTTCTGGAGGTAACTCCTTATGGAAGGTGAAGATTTGCAAGGCAGTAGCCAATGTAGCAAGCCCCTGAGATTCTGGGATTCATCAAGGTTTCTGCAGCCAGAGATGGCGATAATGTTGACAATAGCCAGCATGAAATGGCATGAATCAACTGCTGGCCTCCTTGCATCTTCCAACCTCACTCAATCTCCCCTCTGAGGATGTCTCTGTGGGTAACGCCACTTCTCACTCCCCCCTTCCCACTTCCACCCCAGCAGAGAACTGAAGGAAAGGGGTGGGAGGAAACTAATCATGTCAATGAACTCCAGTAAAGAAACTGATCAAGAATTATTTTACCAAGAAAGAAAACTCAAAAGGAAGGCTATTGGACAATTCACTGGTGTCTATTTTCCCCTCCGGTTTTGATTTTACAGTTGGTAAGGATGTGAGTGTTGTTACGTGGCACGATGGTTGCTATGGCAATGACTTATTGTTTAATATAAGACTAGCTAAATCTTAGATAAGTTACTGGGAGAAAAATTAATGCTGCCAAAGGCCAGATACCATTTCTGATTTTCATTTTTAACAGTTATGCCACTTTCCCCTTCATAACCTCTCCCCCCCTCCAGTATATCAAACACCCATCAAAATGAAGAATGGCTAGAGCTCTGGTACAGGAAACCTCTGACTAAGGAAAAATAACTACTCTTCATATTCCTGGGTGTTTGTTTAAGTCAACGAATAGACAAAAATGGGGGCCTATAACTGGAAGAGCAGGGAGAAGCCTATCTATCATTGAAGACTCAAACATCATCCATGCCACATCAGTTCAGCCAGCTGTGCTGTTTCCCTCCTACAGCAGTGTTCTCTCTCCCAGTGTCTTGGTACTTTCCACAGACTACCTTTAAGTGTTATCAATGTTTTCATCTACATGTCTTACTTCCTTTACTAAAATCACAGTCATGTAGGCTGTTAGAACTAAAATGGACCTTAGACCACAGGATACAAGGGGTTGAAAGGAATCTCAGAGTGAAAAATGTAAGAATAGAGAGTCTGGTGGAACTAGAAGGAACTGACAAAGAATGTTGGAATAGCTTTTAGAATGTTACAACTAGAGAGGATGTCTGAATGAAGAGTATTGGGACCAAGACTATTAGAACCTTAAGGAATCTTACAATGAAGAACATTAGAGCATAGAACCTGCAATGTTAGAAGTGGAAGTGAATAATCTCATCCAAGGCAGCAAGCATTTATTCACGCAATGTCATCATGTTCTAGGCACTGAGGATTTTGTTCCTGTTGTTCAGTCATGTTCAACTCTCCATGATCCCATTTGGGCTTTTCTTGGCAGATATACTGGAGTGGTTTGCCATTTCCTTCTTCAGCTTATCTTATAGATGAGGAAACTGAGGCAAATGGAGTTAAGTGACTTGCCCAGGGTCACACAGCTAGTAAATATCTGAGGTCAAATTTGAACTAATAAAGATGAGTCTCCCTGACTCCAGCCCTGGTACTCTATCCACTGTATCATTTAGCTACACATAGATATTGAGGATAAAATACCCCCCCAAAAAAAAATCTCTCCTATGGGAGAGGAGGGAGAAGGGAGAGAGTTAATATAACATCACTGACAAATATATAATTGACAATTGCGTTGCTATAGTAAACAGAGAGCTGGACTTGGAGCCAGGAAGGAGCCTTGGATGCATACTAGTCATGTGACTGTGTGCCTTCTAAGGCTAAATTATGGACCAAGTGCTTCTCTGTATTGATAGAGGGAGTTTCCTCATCCAGGAATTCTCCATAGTGAAGAGATCACGAGTCCTGTCCTATCCTTCATCTGAGGAGGAGGAAGAAAGCACTAAAACCCATGTGGATCAGAGACATTTTACCATAGAGACCACACTATCTGAGCTTTGAATAAAGCTGGGGGTGATAAGAAGCAGGAGTAAGGAGAGAGAGCCCTCCAGGCAGGGCCCATAAACCGGGCAATGGCAGAGAGACAGGAGATGGGCTTGATTGGCCAGAATGTCATCGGGAGAGAAGGGAGCTTTATGAAATAAGCCGGGAAGAGTAGGTGGGAGCCAGACTGTGAATGGGCTTAAGTGAAGAATGGAAGAGTTTATTTTTTTTAATCCCAGATACATCCAAGAATCCCTCTCTGGTGAGTCGTTGTGCAGATTGTGATGTGGTCAGATTCTCCTTTAGTAAAATCATTTTGGCAGCTATGTGATGGATGGATTGGAATGGAGAGAGACTTGAGGCTGGGAGGCCAATTAGGAGGCTAGTGCAGTATTCTAGGTGACAAGTAATGAGGGGGTGAACTGATTCAGAGTGACCATGGGGGTGGAAAGAAAGGGACAGATGTGCAGGCTTAAAGTATCAGAGCACAGATGTTTGGAACACAGAATGCAGGAGGGAGAAGGAATCCTAGAATGATGACTGCTAGAACAAAACACGAAATGTTGGAGCTGGAAAGGACTTTAGTGACCTGCTACCAGATTGGAGATGCTAAAGAACTCTGTTCGATGCAATGACCAACCGTGAATCGAAAGAAGCAATGATGCTGGATGCTACCTACCTCCCAATTGAGAAGTTAGGGACTCAGGGTGCAGACTGAGGCACGCTTTTTAGACATGGTGAATGCAGGGATTTGTTCTCCCTGTCTGTCTATCTGTGTGTGTGTGTGTATATATATAAATATTCATGCATGTGTGGATGTAAGTGTAGATGTATATACATACATATATGCATATATATTAGTATATATAAAGAGAGAAAGGGAGAAAGAGACAGCGGGGGGGGGGAGGGAGAGGGAGAGAAGGGGGAGAGGGAGAAAGAGAGGGGGGAGAGGGCGAGAGATTTCTTCAAATGGGAAGTGGGGGGAGAGTTAACAAATGCTTCATAGTAGTAATAAACAATATCAGCTAGCACATCTATCTCACTTTCTATGGAAATAAAACTAAACTTTAGGGATCCAAGTGATTTGCAGCCACACAGAGACTCAGTGGGTAATCCAAGATATGACCCCAGATTTACTAGACTCAGATCTCCTTTAGACTAGGGATATATTATTATTATGATTATTATTAAGGATATATTATTATTGAGAGGGTGAAGCTTACAACTTTATGCAACTCTTCATCAATTAAATCCAATTCATGCACAAGTTAAGGCATTACTTCATGATGTCATTGTTCTTCAAATATTATTACTCTTGTTGTTGTTATTATTGCCACTGTGTATGGCACATAATAAGAAATCAATAAATACCGGTTCACTGACTGTGTGCATGGCATATAGGCAGTTCTCATTAAAAACCTGACTGATTTATTGACTCCTGAGAAAATCAATCTGCTGACCCTAGAAGTTATTGGATAATATGGCCATAGCTCTAGAGCTGAAAGGGATCTCATCTGTTAGGCCTCTTCATTTTACAGATGAGGAAACTGACACATAGAGAAAATGAAGTGACTCCCCCAACATCACTTAGGTAGTATCACAGGCAGGATTTGAACACAGCTTCTCTGAATCAAAAATCCTTGATCTTTTCTAGAAGAAGCTAGGTGGTGTAGTGGATAGAGTGCTGTGCCTGGAGGTGGTGCAGTGAATAGGGTGCTGTGCTTGCAGTCAGGAAGATTCTTCCTGAGTTTAAATCTGCTTTCAGACATTGCTAGCTGTGTGACCTTGGGCAAGTTATTTGAACTCTGTTTGCCTTGGTTTCCTCATCTATAAAATGAGCTGGAAAAGGAAATGGCAGACCACTCTAGTATCTTGGCCAAGAAAACCCCAAACGGTGTCAAAGAGAGTCAGGCATAAATGAAAAATGAAGCTATTTTTGCTGTTCCTCATTGCCTCTTTGATCTTAGGCCAATGCTATATGAACTCATCTAGGATGCTTTAGGGAGATTTTCTTTTTTTTGTGAGGCAATTGGTGTTAAGTGACTTACCCAGGGTCACACAGCTAGTAAGTGTCAAGTGTCTGAGGCTGGATTTGAACTCAGGTCCTCCTGAATCCAGGGCCAGTGCTCTATGCACTGTGCCACCTAGCTGCCCCTTTAGGGAGGTTTTCAATTCCCAGGATAAGCAACACGGCAATCAAATGCAATATAAGGAACACTGGGATGGAAGTTATTTGAGTCAAAAGACCTCGTATCCAGTCTAGGCTTAGTTTTTTTTTTTTTTAATAGTTAAAAGATTCTGGACAAGTCAATCTTTTTCTTTGGACTCTGGAAACAGCAAGATCCTCCAGTAGATAGAATACTAGACTTGAAGTTGAGAATTCTGGATTCCAAATCCTGCTTCAGACATTTAACCAGCTCTGTGATCCTGAGTAAGTTATTTTAACGAAAGAGGTGGCCTCAGTTTCCTCATTTTGTAAATGTTAAATCTGTTCCATTCAGTAGCCTCTAAGTTCTCTTTGACCTTTAAACCTAGGATCTTTAAAATGATGGAGTTGTACTGGGCAGGCTCTCAGCTTTCTTCCAGCTCTAATTCTTTGATACTGTGATCAGAGATGAGGTTTCCCAGTTGAGTATTCTGGGATCTTGTGAAAGGAACTCAAATGAAATGAGCATAATGGGTAAATAGGCGGCAATCAATTTAGCCAAATCATTGAATACTAGAGATGGAAGGGACTTCAGCAGCTATCCAGCCTAGCCCAAGCCAATTGACAGCTCAAATCTTACAAAGGGAAACAAATGGTCAAAGTAATTACAGAAGAGATGATCTGGAAGATGGGACTTGAGGGCAGAGTAGTGAAAGAGGAAGCAAATTCCCAGCCCTCCTGTGTTGGAAGCTGTGAATCATGACGGGGGAGGAAGGATGGAAGATGGCAACCAGGGGTGTGAATTTCACTAGCGGCACTTAATCGAGGGCTGTGTCTGCGATGTTATGAAAATCTTTCAGCTTTATGCAATTCCCATGTAATGAAAGACTTCTCATTTCAATAACTTTATTTCAGATAATCTGTCATATTGAAAATGTGTGTTAAAGGGCGCTGATACAATGTGGATTCCAGATGATCTAATCAACACTCACTTAGCTCTTTTTTTCCCCATCGTTGAGCCTCTGCTCACACTACCCACCTAGCTTCTATGCATTAATAAGCTCAAGTGATAGAAATCGTGTTCCTTGCTCATACCTATAGTGCTGCTGGCCACTTTCTTGCCAAGTCTCTGCACTAACATGATCAGTCCTTAAATGTGCATTTCTCAAAGGAGTCTGAATGTTGACTGGAGGTCTCATTCAAGCAGTTATCAGTGAGGGAGATTGAGAGCTTCTCGTAAATTAATGTGACAGTTTATTTTTTTTTTCTTTGGTGACAGTTCATTCTAATGGAAACCCAGGACAGGACCTCACTTAGTATACACTTAGAGCTTGTTGGTTGGTTGATCAATTGACTGATGGGACCTTTAAGTTCAATTTCATAAACATTTATTAAGCAACTACTGTGTACAAAGCACTGGGTTAGGGGCTGAGGGAGATAAAAAATAGAGAAGAGACAGTCTTTGTCCTCAAGGGTCTCATAGACTACAATAATATACATAGGACACAGGGAATTCCTGAATAAACTCCCTCTACCCATGCAGGTGAGCACTTTCTCTGTAATTTGTCGTCTTACAGTTGCCTAATGCATTGAGAGGTTAACTGAGTAATATGAGTCTAAGAATGGTATTATTATTCTCATTATTAATTTTATAGTGCTTTAGGGTTTAAACACACTTAATATCTATTAATTTATTGGCTCCTCACTATAACCCTGGAGTTAGTTCCTATAGGCATTATTATTGTCATTTTTCAAAATTGAGGTTCAAAAGGGTTAGTGATCTGACCCATGGTCACATAGCAAGTGTCAGGGACAGAACTGAAACCCAGGCCTCTGATGATTCTAAAATGAGCATGCTTTTTTTTTCCTTTCTCTTTTTTTTTTTTTTTTTTTTTTTTTTTTTTTTGCTGGGCAATGAGGGTTAAGTAACTTGCCCAGGGTCACAGAGCTAGTAAGTGTCAAGTGTCTGAGGCCGGATTTGAACTCAGGTCCTCCTGAATCCAGGAACGGTGCTTTATCAACTGCGCCACCTAGCTGCCCCAATGAGCATGCTTTTTACAGTACCATGTGAATGAACTCCAAGATAAAACTGTGGGGGCGGGGGAGACGGAAATCTCACAGGAATGATGAAAGGTGTCTTTTGCCAAGAAAAAAGAAAAAAATTCTAATGAACCTGCTTTGCTTGGCTGATAATGAACAGGGTTGTTTTGTTTTCATTTTTCAGGTGTGAGGGCGAGGCAGGACATGAAAGTAAGAAGGATGCCAAATGCCCTTTATTTATTTATATGGTGCCATTCAAACAATCTTATAGGCAGTATTTATAAAAAGTGTTAAGTCTACAATGATTCATTCCATCATCACTTGGTAACCAAGACCAGGCTCTACTCCCAGGTCCATAGCTGAACACAATGTATATTGGCCCTGATATCTTGATATCACTTTGCTCCTCATCAAACATGGAGGAGGCAAACAATGCTCACAGGTCAATCCAGGCAGTCGATCAACATTCAATGAACATCGACTACATGTTAGCAAAAAAAGTGGATTTAGAACACAGAATACCAGAAGAGAAAATATGAGCAGGAAGGGGAAAAGAAATGTGGCAGCTAGGATACCTCTTAGAACATAGCATTTCCTATCTGGAAGGGACCTTAGAGCATAGTATGTGATCATTGGGAAGGATCTTAGAGTAGAGGATGTGAGAACTGAGAAGAACCTGGAACAGGGAATGTCAGAAGTGGAAGGGATTTTAGAACATGATCAGAGTTGAATATTCAGCAAACAATTATCAAGTGCTTACTACATGCCCGGCGCTGAACTAAGCAATAGAGAGGTGGGAAAATTGGAAAAAATCTACATATGGCCTCAAAAGGGGATCCCATTCTAATGTCAGAGGCATATCAATAACTGGGGACAGAGAAGATGTAGACAGAGTAGAAGAAGGCAATAGGAAATGGCATTAGCCATATGGGAGTCCTAGAAAGACCACTTGGAAAATGTAGGAGATGGGGTGAGTCTTGGCGGTGGGGGGCAAAACAAGGTAATCAGAGTTAAAGGATTGACCAGGGTCACACAGCTAGGCATGAACCAACTCTTGAAGAAGTCAGGAAAACTAGGAAGGGGGAGTGATTTGGCAAGCATTGATGGAATACTGGGCAGACAGTGAGTTGACAAACATTTATTACTTCCTACCATTCAAGCATTATACTAAGCCCTGAAGATTCAAAGAAAGGGAAATAACATTCTCTAACCATAAGAAACTTATGTCTTAATAAGAGAGACAACATGAAAACGAGGTTCATACAAGATACATACAAAGTACATGTCGAAAACTATTTCACAGGGAAATCCCTAGTAGTTGGCGGGGGGGGGGGGGAGTCACTTGTACAATAGGAAATCTGAACTGTGTCTTGAAGGCAGTTGAGGAAACTAAAAGACAGAGGTGAAGGAGAGAATCATCACAAGCCACAGAGTGAGGAGCCAGAGAATTTGGAGCTTGAAGACTTGGGCTCAAATGCTAACCTGTGACCAGATGGTCTGAAGGGTACCCTTCAAGCTCTAAATCTCTACCCCTAAGTGCCTCTCCCTTCCAATTCACTAGATTTCAGGCACATGGAATAGTGTCAGCCAATACAACCGAGTAGCCAGAAGCCCACCATGGCCCACTAGAAGTCTCCTGGGTAAATGGACACTGGCGCACTTATCCCAAGCCAGAGCATCACTTCATGAAACTCCAGTATCATTTAGCTAGGACAGCAGAAAGTCATCAAAGCAGCTCAGCTCACTCAGCACAATCACGAAAACTGCTCATCTTGCTCTGGTGTGTATCAGCTCCAGTTTAACATGGTTTAGAGCCTGGCCATAACCCCCCAGGAACAATCTAATGTACCTGTAAGCATCAAATTCAATTACATTTCATTACATTTTGCCCAAACAGCATGGAAATAACTGGATGTGATATTGGCAAATGGCTGCAGAAATGCTGTTTGGGGTTTGCATCCTATTAATGTATTTAAAGTTCTAAAAAAGGGGCCAAGGAATTGAAAGATTGTGAAGGCTAATGCATCAAAATGGGGGAAGGAGAAAAAATGAAATGGAATGAAGGAGCAGTATCCTGAACCAGGATCATATGATGATGTACTGTGCACACAGTAGGGCCACAGATTAATGAATGTTTGGGAGATGAAAGGCATGATTGTTGAAGTGGAAATTTTGAGTGAGTAGAGACCCACTTATGCAACCTGCTCAATGTCACAATATGCAGACATTGACCTTAGAGCATACAGTGGTGCCTTCTGGAAAATAAAACGTTTAGGACCCATCTTCCCCTCCTGATTCTCCCAGGTGCTTACAAAAGGTACTTAGTAAGAGATACTAGTTGCAAGGCAAAGATACCCTTGTAGCATGCACAGAGATCTAGCCTCAGACTTAGGAAGACCTCGGTTCAAGTCCTGAATCTGGGACATATTGACTATGTGACCCCGGTGCCAACTCTTCAAAAGCAGCTCCCTAGACAGATTAAATCACAGATCCAATTGGGGGGGGATGTCCTAAGATTTCTGCTAACTCTAAAATTCTATCTTTAAGGTTCTGAGGTTCCTTTCAACTCTCACATACTAGGATGTATATGGTAACATTCAATGTTGTTATGCTCTTCCCAGCTCTGACATCCTCTGTTCTAAGGCCCCTCCTAGCTCTGTCCTACCCTGTTCTGAGGCCCTTCCTAGCTCTGATCTTACTGTTCTAAGGCCCTTCCTAGGTCTGACATCCTCTGTTCTAAGGCCTCTCCCAGCTCTGACATCCCCTGTTCTAAGGATCCTCCCATCTCTAACAATCCCTGTTCTGATGTCCATCATAGCTCTGACATTCCCTGTTCTAGGGTCCCTCCAGCTTTGACATTGTCTCTTCCAAGTCCCTACCACATCTGACATTCTGTGCTCTGTGCTGGAAAGCAGTTGTGGCCAAACAGCTCTAGTGGAGGGCATTTCCTTATCTTTGGCTGCCAATGCCAATAAAATCATGAGCCTGATGTAAAACAACATGTATCTTATTAATCTTCTAGACTATGTGAGGACAGGGGCTGTGGCTCATTTCAATTTAGCATCAACCATTTGGCTTGGTACAGAGCAGGCACTTAAAAGTTTTTTGAGATTGACTTGAGCATGAAATTATAAGGGAGAGATGCCAGCTGTCTTTTTATAGGTGGTGGGAAGATTTCCTTTTGATTCTCCTGAGTTTTCCTGAAAGGCAGTAGTGGTCTGCTTCCCCGTAGTTAAGCCAGGCTATCAGCAATGGCATGGTGAGTATCTGAGATTGCAGACGTTTTCTCTTCTGAATAATTAATAACACTGCTTGCCTATGCATCTACCTAGTTGAGGCCTTACTCTACCGGGATAGTCCTGGGCCTTCGTTGATATAAGGATGATTGGAGGTTCATATTGGTGGTGATTTGCGACATTTTTTGCTCTTTCTGAAACACAAGGAGTGTTTCCAGATAACACCCACCCCAAAAAAAGTATAGTTAATGTCATAACCTTGTTCCCTTCTGAAGGATGGGACTGATACCTACTGATGTTTAGGGGGAATTAATGGGCCCAGGGCATCACAAAGGTAAAGCTGGAAAGGATTTCCAGTGTCATCTACTCGAGCCACCTCACTGAGGTTCAGATTTTAAGAAGTAATTTATTTTAGGGGAAAAAAAAAAGCAAAGTCTATGTGTTACTATAGGAGAATGAAGAAAATCCTGCCCTAGTTAAAGTATATACCCATCGAATAATCAAATCCAAGGACCTTTGGAAGGCTCATAGCAAGATTCCAAAGCCAGAAAGATGAGTATGGTATAAGTTAAAGACAAATCACTCTTAAAAAAGCAATAAGCATTAGTTGAATGGCTATTTCTCAATTCTCTTATAGCAGCCATGTGCTAGGCAGGTCTTCACCCAATCTGTCTGCACCATTGTGGGCCTGAGCAACTGAAAGCAAAGAAGGGACCAGGCTCATAGGCACCATGCCAATACCAAAAGACAATAGTTATTAGAAAGAACATTGGCCTTGGGGTAAGATACTGGGTCAGAGTGGCTATGAGAACAGAAGCAGGTAAATTAACCTCTTGGGGATTAATTTTCAGGGCTACTTCCATTATTATCAAGCTGTCTCTAAGTTGGGCATTTGAGTTGGCAGGAGTACACCCACTCTTACTTCTCTGCTGAACACCAGGCAGTCACAGATGAGGGCACAAAGGCTCAGAGAACAGAAGGAAATTGTTAAAGATCACATATCTAGTCACTGTTGGTGTCAAATTTCAAACCCAAGACCTCTGATTACAAAGCATGTGCTCTTTCTACAATATTGACTCATCTTGTTTACATTACTGCTCCTGTAGAAATCAGTACTGACAATGGGGTAAAGCCTACTCATACCCACTGAGCCTAATACTAGTAATTACTCTCATATACACATGTATGTGTACTCCCTCTTCACCTCCACAATCCACAAAATCTCTAGCTTCCTTTAAAGGGTCTTCCCTTGTCACCTTCAACATGTGACCCTCCCTGATCACCCCAGGGCTTACTGCTTCCCCTCAAGTTATATCACTTTCTGATATTTGTGTCTTGTATTCTCCATGATTAGCGCAGTGTTTGCCAAAGGCACTGCTTAATAATTACTTGCTGATTGATTAATATATGTGAAGTACTTCCCTCACAACAATCCAAGGAGGTTGGAAGGCAATGACCCAAGCCCATATAGCCAGAAAGTGGTAGAACTGGGAATCCAGCTCAAGTGTTCCAACTCCAATTTCCGCTATCCATTGAACCGGCTGCTGCTCCAAGCTCCACTTTCCAGTCTTTACAAACAAGGGAAGACAATGAAGTGATAGATAGATCATTGCTAAAAGCTATTTTTATAGTCCCTGCTGTTCTCCTGGAGAAACACAGATGCCTCTCTCAGGCAGGGGTGTGTGATTCACTCTCCCTTAAGTCAGGAGCCACATGGCTGCTTGGTTACTTAGCCACCAGGCAGAGCCCTTTCTAACAAGTAGCCCAAACTGAGCTTTTCAACCCACCAGGATTCATAAGGCCTGAGCTATGTAAGTCCCCCAACTTCTCCTAGAGCCCAATCTTGTGGCTCACTGACTGGCAAAACTAATCCTCTGCTATGCTGCACATGACAAACAATGACTAAAGACCTCCAAGGGAAGGATACATGGATTTCATTGGAGCCTACAAAACCCAAGATTACCATTTTCTTCTGGAACCCAGGTCTTTCCACATTTGGGGGAGGGGTACTAGCCTCTATCTGACTATGGTTCATTTTCCTAACTGGAAAATCTTTCAACAATGGTGGAACATAATACATTTTCCACCCGTGGTATCTCTGCATCTCACTCAGTGCCTTCCATATCTCGATTATCGCTGTGGGTTGTAATCTAAACTCTATTAAATAGGCAATAAACACAGCAAGTGTTACTACCTCACATAATAGCTAACAAAGACCTTTTTTTTTTCTTCCCTGTCTCAGGTCCAATCTCCCTCCAAACAAAATAAAAATCATAGGCATTTGTCTTCCCTATGTGATGTGAAAATTCAACTGGCACATGAGGAAGAGGAATGTGAGGAGACCTTACAAATCTCCCTAGTTAAACACAATCCCAAAATGACTGAAGCCTCTTTCTATCCTAGTATTTCCCAATTACGTTCTATACCTTAACAGAATCTACAAGTTGGAAGAGATTGTCAAAGTTCCTGAGGCATCACTGCAGAAGGAAAGCACAGACAGAGGAGGTGTGGGTAGAAAATAGTTGTAATAAAAAAGATGAAAGGGTTTTGGTAGATTGTGAGATTACAGTGACTTAGTTGTGGTATGTGGCCATCAAAAATTCAAACTCATTTTGGGGCCTATTAACTAAACAAGTGTGAATGTCCAATGAGGAAGGTAATGGTCCCATTGCACAGATCAGATGACATCTGGACAACTGTGTTCAGTTGAAGAAGGGCACTGCTCTGCCTCTTAAAATTCCTAACTTCCCTCAAGGCCTGACTCTTATTCTACTTCATAAATGACCACAGTGATCACATGTGCACTTCATTCAGAATCACAAAGGGCACTTTGAAGTGACCTTCTAGCCCAAGTCATTCTGCACAGGAATCCCTGCTTCACCATAAGTGACATTAATTAGGCAATTTCTGCTTAAAGAGCTCCTTACATGAACATTTGCATCTATATCTGTTAACAAGATATAACTCTATAGGTAAAACTGAAGTCCCTTGGGGACAGGGAATGTTTGTCATTTTGGTCTTTGTATTCCTAGAATTGAACACTATATTTCACATAGAGTAGACATTTCATCAATGTTTATCAGATTGGATTTTATTGGATAAGTGTAGGAATGGATCTGGATATCAATCCCTAAGGAATGGGGGATTTGGAGCTGTTTTTCTTTTCTTTTTCTTTCTTTCTTTTTTTTTTTTTTTTGATTTGCAGGGCAATGAGTGTTAAATGACTTGCCCAGGGTCACATAGCTAGTGTCAAGTTTCTGAGGCCAAATTTGAACTCAGGTCCTCCTGAATCCAGGGCTGGTACTTTATCCACTGCACCATCTAGCTGCCCCCTAGAGCCGTTTTTCTTAAGAAGAGAAGACCTAGAGTTAAAATAAAGTGTCACTGGAAAGAATTATTGATCAGTCAATAAACATTTATTAAGCACCTACACTATGCCAGACACTGTACTAAGTATTAGACTTATTTGACATGATTTCATTGGACAGAAAGAGCCATTGGAAGCCATTGGAAGAAGATTTACACTCAACATAAGGAAAACCTACTAACAATGAGAGATATCTCAAAGTAGAATGGATTGCTCAGGATGGAATGTTATCCTGCTCACTTAATATCTTCAAGTAAAGGCTTGATGACCATAGCCATGGTGTAGAAAAGATTGCTCTGTTCAGATATGGGTTCAACTAGATGCTTCTGTGGTTCCTTCCAACTCTGAGCTTCTGTTCTGGGAATCTGATCTAAAAGCAAACTTCAAAGCATGATATAGATGTTAGCTGCCATCATTGTCATCTTCAGCATGGTCATTAACTCTCCTAGAATGTTCCTCTCACCTGTTTTTATATTGAAAGTGATTTGGTAAAAAGTCATAATGATGCTGGAAAATGAACTCTGGAACTGTAGCCAGGAGAGAATTGGTTTCAAATTATAACTCTTTTTGGTTGAATGATCATGGGCAAGTAAGTTACTTAGTATTACATAGTCTCAGTTTCTTCATCTGAAAAATGAGGAGAATAATATGTACCATTACTTGCTTCATAAAGTTGTATTGAGGATGAAGGGAGAATCAGCAAGTCAACAAGTATTTCTTCGGTACCTACTATATGCCAGTCACTATGCTAATCACTAGAGATGCAAATAAAGAACACCTCATTAAAAACAAACAAACAAGGGTAGCTAGATGGCGCAGTGGATAGAGCACTGGCCTTGGAGTCAGGAGTACCTGAGTTCAAGTCCGGCCTCAGACACTTAAAACTTGCTAGCTGTGTGACCCTGGGCAAGTCACTTAACCCCAATTGCCTCACTAAAAAACAAACAAACAAACAAACAAACAGTCTTGATCTCAAGACGCTCACATTCCAAAGGGGAAAAGAACATGCAATTAGGACTAAACTAGATATGGAGAGAAGCAAAGAAAGTCATGTCATAGAATGAAGAGGAATCTGGAAAGATTTCTAGTAGAAGGTGGAATTTCAGAGAGGCATTAACAGAAGCAAGGAAGTCAGAAGGTGGAAATGAGGATGATGAGGGAGAGATTGCCAAGCATGGGGGCCATCCAGGTAAAACCTGTGCTCAGAGCCCACAGATGGAGCTGTGTGTGTGAGAAGAGAAAGGAGATCAATGTCACTGGGCCACACAGTGTGGGAAACACTGGAACACAGAAGACTGGAGAAGGAGCAAAGGGGGTGGATTATGAAGACCTTAAAAGCCAACCAGATGGTTTGTAATTGATCCTGGAAGGAATAGAGAGCTATGGGTGTTTATTGGATGGGGATGGGTAATGTGTGACATGCTCCATCAACCCATCAATTTTTCTTAAGCAATACTATGGGCCAGTTATTGTGCTGGGTTCTCAGTATTCAAAGACAAAGAAGATATAGAATAAGAAGGAAAATATCTTGTAAAGAAATCTGCAAAACTTAAAGTATATATTATATAAATATATTTATATAGATAGAATATAATTATGATGTGTAAATATAATATAATTATGCCTAATATCATATGACATATAATATAACCATATCATATCATAAAATAACATATATTTATATATTATGTATACTGGTATATATATACTTGTTATTATGGGGACCTGACTATCTCAACAGCCAATTCCATCCCTGCAGGGAGAGAGCCCATTCCTCTTTTATGCTCCCTCTAAATGGAAAAAGGAGAAAAAAAGACAATGCCAAAAAGGGGAAATTATGCAATCCAGGGATTTCTGCTTTCCCCAAAGTACAAGCAAATGAATCAGCCAAGTGAGAGAACTTTCACCTATTCTCCTCTAGCTTTCCTTAAGAAAGTTGTGGTGGATTTAGGGGTTGTGAGGAAGTCTAGTGTCAAGTTCCACTTTCAGCACTTACTGTGTGAATATAGATGAATCATTGCACTTCTCTTTCAGCCTCAGTTTCTTTCTATTACCAATTTATATTATCCCCTTTTATATACTTTTCCAAACTTGACCAGTAGCTGTCCCTCAAATGCACAATTTCATCTCTCACCTCTGGGCTTTTGTATGGATAATCTCCAGTGTCTGGAATATTTGCCCTATAACCTTTACCCCTTAAAATCCTGACCTTTCTTTAAAGTACATTCCAGGTGCTACATGTTATACACTACATGATTTTCAGGTGCCCCCATTTAGAGCTCCCTTTAGAGGTGGCTAGGTGGCATAAGAGACAGAATACTAGACCTGCATTCTGGAATATGGCAGTTCAAACCCCTGCACAGATACTTGTTAGCTGTATGACCCTGGGCAAGTCACTTCCATTCTCACTGCTCAGCCTATTTTACCACCTGTAAGATAATCTGTGTAATGCATGTGGCAAATTTTAAAACACTATATAAATGCAGGACATTAGTTAATTTACTTTGAATGACCTATTATGGAATGTCCTATGCCCCTACTTGGAAGGTAAGTTCCTAAAGAAGTTATTATCTTTGAACAAAATTGCTGCTAATAAATATTGTTGAATGGACTCAAAGCTGAGAATAACTATATTTGTTGCTTACCAAAGAAATGTTCAGCTTATTTGCCTGGCATTCAAAGCCTCCTGGAACCTTATGCCACCCTCCATTTCTAGCCTTATCTCATTTACCACCCTTCCCCAAACTCGATGTTCTAGCCAAATTAAAATTGATGACCCATCAGCTTTCAAATTCTGGTCATTTGGTAAATTTCAAAGCTCATAATTACCCATCTTAACATTTAGCATAAATTCTTTGCAAAATGATATTCTGGAAGGTTCAAGAATCAAAAAGAGTCCAGGGGATTCCCTCCTTCCACTCTGCCATGCCCAGCACTGACTTCTCATTGTATGCACTATCACCAGTGCTGAAAGTATTGATTTGATCCATCTGAAAAAGAACCCAAGGTCAGGTAACATAAGGTGTATTTGAAAATCCCATTGGGAGCTGTGGGTCCCTAATCTAAACTACATGAAGTCTTAGATCTTGATGGTGCCAGACTCTAGTCACTCCTCTATTTGGACCTGAGGACTTAGAGTCAGGAGGACCTGAGTTCAAATCCTGTATCAGACACTGTGTCTTCATTTAGACTCAGTTTCTTCATTTGTAAATTAGTTTTAACAACAGTATTCACTTCACAGAGTGGTTTAGAGGATCAAACGAGAAGATAGGCATAAAAAAAGGGAAAAGGATGCACATGTACAAAAATGTTTATAGCTGCTCTTTTTGTGGTGGCAAAGAATTGGAAATTGAGGGGATTCCCATCAATTAGGGAATAACTGAATGAATTGTGGTATATGAATGTAATGGAATACCATCATCCTGTAAGAAGCAATGAGCAGGCAGACTTCAGAGAAACCTGGAAGGACTTACATGAACTGATGCTGAGAAATCGTACAAAAACGAAATAGAAATCTTATAACAACAAATGTTGAAAACTATCTCTACATGTAACTAGAAAATAATAAAATACTTTTTTATGACAAATGAGAAGATATGTGTAAAGTGATCTGCAAACCTTTGAGTTCTTTGAATTATATCCAGTCATACCATCATTTTTATCAACATCCTCATGGTCCACCCTATGTTGACATACTATACTTGATATATGTGTTTTCAGACTTTTCATGTGTGATTCTTTTTCCCCCAAAGCTGTTCATACAAGGAAGAGTTTACCTGCACCCTTGTAAACTCAATAACTACAAGAAAGACTCCATCATACCCCCTCCAGCTGGTTGTCTGATGCCTCAAATGTGACCATTTGAAAGTCATTTCATTGTCTTTAAAAATTTGTCCCTTAGTAACTGACTTAGATTTATCAACCCTTGCAATTTTCGCTCCTTTTTTAAGAGCAGACTTTGGGAGGAAGCAAAGAAGAAGAAGAGATGACAAAGGCACTAAGTAGCTAGGATGCTGATTGTTGGAAGGTATACAGAAAAAGTGAGTGTGGAGGTGACAATTAGAATTTGTTGGGTTTTTTGTTTGTTTGTTTCAATGCAACAAACTTTTATTTTATTTTTCCAGTTATATGGAAGGGTAGTTTTCAACATTCATTTTCATAAGGTTTAGAGTTCCAAATTTATGGGGGAAGCTAGGTGGTGCAGTGGATAAAGCACTAGCCCTGGATTCAGGAGGAACTGAATTCAAATCCAGCGTCAGACACTTGATACTTACTAGCTATGTGACCCTGGGCAAGTCATTTAACCCTCATTGCCCCGCAAAAAAAAATAAATTATATAAATTGTTATTACAGTTCCAAATTTTTCTCCCTCCCTCCTTTTCCTGCTCCCTCCACAAGACAGCAACCAATCTGATATAGGTTATATATGTAAAATCCACAAGTGCTCTTTTTATCAGTTCTTTCTATGGGAGTGGATAGTATGCTTCATCATTAGTCCCTTGGTATTGTCTTGGATCATTGTATTACTGAGAGTAGTTCAATGAGCACAATTGCTCATTGAACAATACTGCTGTCACTATGTACAATATCCTCCCAATTCTGCTCATTTCACTATACATCAGTTTATATGAGTCTTTCCAGGTTTTTCTGGGATCATCCTGTTTGTCATTTCCTGCAGGGTTAGATAGATTACTCCACCCAATTGAGTGCATATGTTATTCCCTGCTTGAACCAATTATGATGAGATTAAGGTCTTTGAGCCTATTCTGATGAGTGTAAAGTTGATTTACTGCCCTGCTCTTCCCCCATCTCTTCCCCCACTCCATAAGCCCTTTCCTGTTTCTCTCATATGTGATTTCACCCCCATGCTACCTCTGCCCTCCCCCCTACCCCAGTGCATTCCTCTCACCACTCAATTTTACCTTAAAGATGTCACCATGGCCCAGTGAGGTGATGCAGTGAACGTAGCATCCACCCCGGACCCAGAGGGACCCTCAGACACAAGACAGTCACCCATTTCACAACACCAGGTATGTCCCCCACCTCTAATATTTTATGGTTCTTTAGGGTCTTGTATTTTAAAGTGAAATTTTCCATTCAGTTCATGTCTTTTTATCACAAATAACTGAAAATCCTCCTTTTCATTGAAGTCCTAATTTTTTCTCTGAAAGATTATACGCAGTTTTCCTGGATACATGATTCTTGGTTGTAATCCCAAGTCCTTGGCCCTCTGAAATATCATATACCAAGCACTCCAGTTCTTTAATGTAGAAGCTGTTAGATCCTTGCTGTCCTGACTGGGGCTTCACAGCACTTAAATTCTTTCTTTTTGGCAGCTTGCAATATTTTCTCCTTGACCTGAGAGCTCTGGAATTTGGCTATAATATTCCTAGGAGTTTTCCTTTCAGGATCTCTTTCAAGAGGTAATTGGTAAATTCTTTCAATTTCTATTTTACCTTCTGCTTCTAGAATATCAGGACAATTTCCCCTCATAATTTCTTAGAGGATGATGTCTTAGCTCTTTCCTTGATCATGGTTTTCAGGCAAAGAAATAATTTTCAAATTATCTCTCCTGGATCTATTTTTCAGGTCAGCAGTTTTTCCAAGAAGATATTTCACATTGGCCTCTATTTTTTTTAATCATTTGGATTTGTTTTATTGTGTCTTGGTTTCTCATAAAGTCACTAGCTTCCATTTGTTCAATCCTAATTCTTAGGCAATTATTTTTGTCTGAGAGCTTTTCAAGCTGCTGACTTTTTTCTCGTGTCTTTCCTTCATCACCCTCATTTATACTTCCATTTTTCCTCTACCTCTCTAACTTTATCTTCAAAGTCATTTTTGAGTGCTTCTCTGGCCTGAGACCAATTAATATTTTTCTTGGAAGCTGCAGTTATACGGGCCCTGACATTGACATCTTCCTCTGAGGGTGCACCTCAATCTTCCTTGTCACTAAAGAAACTTTCTATGGTCCTCACCTTTATCTGTCTGCTCATCTTGCCTTTCTTTTACTTGACTTTTAGCTCCGTAAAGTGGGGCACTGTTTCCAGGCTGCACTATCCCAAGCTTCAGGAGGTTGCAGGTGGTATGATTTAAGGAGGATCAGGTTCTTCACTCACCTGGTCTGGTCCATAGATGACCCCAGACCAACTTGCTAATTAACCAGCTTTGTGTGCTGTGGTTGTCAGCTCCAATGAGCCCGTGCCCCTACCCCACTTGGGTCACTGCTACTCAAGCCTACCTCCTGCTTCCCAGCAGGGGTAAAAAACACAATTTCTGCCTCAGCACCAGCAGAAACTCCTGTAATCTCCCCCCTGTCAAGGGTTCAGCCCTCTCGCCAGACTGTGAACTTAGTTCCAGATGACATTGGGACTGCAGATGATTCAGAGGCTCTGAGGGTCTCTTTCTGTGGTGAAGCCTTCCTGGGACTAGATCTGTGTCAACATGATTGTGGGGTTGGTTTCCACTCCTGTCTCAGCACAGCAGCTCCCTCCTTCAAACCTTGTAAGCTGTCCTTGGTTGGAAAATGATCTCAGCATATTCTTCTATGGATTTTGCTGCTCCAGGAATTGTCCTATGGCATTATTTGGATGATTTTTGGAACGATCGTATTGTGAGTTTGAGAGCTCACTGCCTTTCCTCCTCCACCTTGGCTGCACCCCAGAAGTTGTCAGTTAGAATGTGAAATAAGGGCCTCTTGTCTTTGCATCCCTAGTGCCTGGTACATTGTGTATCATATAGTAGGAACTTAATAAATGCTGGCAGATTGATGAATGGATTGACTAGGGAAGAAAAGGCTTTGCTACCATCATAGTTCTGACAAAAATCAGAGAAAGAATCTGAGAATTTCAGAACTAGAATCTTAAAAACCTCCTAGCCCGACCTCCTCATTTTCGATGATTAAAAAAGATGTCAAGTCACCAGCAGGAAGCAAGAGGGGGTTGATCTCTATAGTCCTTGGGTGTTCCACGCCAATGCAAGACCTCCTAGAAACAGGGGAACAAGAAAGGGCAGGACTTCCCCAAAAGATTACAAGTAGTGTTTGCTGTTTGAATGCAATGGAGAGAATATTGAAGGAATAACTTTGACTTAGGACAGGAAAGGTCATATGGAATTACAATGAATCTTGTTCTCTCTCAAGCTAGACTGCAAACTCCTAGAATTCAGCGATGGAGAGTCTGTGTTTTCCCTATGAGACTTAAATTTGGATTGGCTGGCTCAAGGGGCCATGAACCCTGCTTCCTCATCATTGGAAGTCACTTGGCAAAAACAGAATGACCACTTGTCAGGTATGTGAACATGAGCAATAGCAAATTCTTTGGAGGCAGAGGGTCAACTAGATGACAACTGAGGCAAATTCTGCTTCTGAAATTCTATGATTCTGTGGCTTTGGGAAAGTTGTTTCACTGTATTAGGTAAAACTCAGTAGCTCAAATATTAAAATGAGGATGTAAACCTAGGTTATCGCTAATATCCCTCCTCAGCCTAATAGTCTATATTCTTCCATTCTGTTTTAAGGTCTAATATGGCTTTAATATTCTACTCTAGTTCCTAATATTCCTTATCATAAGACCGCTTACAATTCTACCCCAAGATTCTATATCCCTTTCCATTAAATATTCTAAGTTCCCTTAGAACTCTGACATTCCATGTTCCACATTTCCTTCCTCCAAACCAAACATCTATTGTCCTGATATTCGGTGTTCTAAGTTCCCTCTCTCCTGCCAGCTCTGAAATTCTCTTCTACATCTTCTCTCTGCTCAGATATTCCATGTTCTCAGGTAACTTCTAACTCAACTCTAACTTTCCTTCCAGGTTCTTAGTCCTTAAAATCTATTTTCTAAGGTCCCTCCTATTTGTGACATTATCTGTTCCAAGATCATTTCCTGTTCTCACGTTCTATGTTCAGAGAACCAGTTCAGCTCCAACCTTCTATTTTCTAAGGAGACTTCCAACTTTAACATTCTATGTTCTCTGATTCTGTGATGAGGATTTGGTCCATTCCATTAACACCTGCTGCTTTCAAGGGTTTGGGGAATCTCCCTTGTTCTCTTATTGCCTTTAAGCTAGCACATTTTTAATTAGTATTTTTGTCATTTAAAGTTCAACATATTTTAGTCAATTATTGGCTAAATACATTTATTATTCACAATATATTATTAGCTTATAATGGCTCATTGCTTTAAGATGCTTCCTTTAATACTTTGCAGGTCCTTAAACACAAATATGGTGGCTATTAGCAACCTCTTCAGTCAGGCATAAAATTGTACCCAGAGGCCTCATAAACAATCGAGTGCTTTGGAAAGATTAAATCAGTGTACACAGCTGTGAAGGCGGCCATTAGGAAGTGCATTACCATTCTGGTTTTACTGTTATTTTGTTTGCCACTGTGGTAGTGTCAAATCTGTCAACTGCCTCAGTCTCTATCCCTGGAAATAGGAGATGTCACTACAACCTAGCCCTATAGATATCATCTATCAAAAAAAAACCAGCCTTAGCATAGTATCTTTACAACTGCATCCCTAGAGGCTGATCCTCCCCTGGTTTGTATTTTCAGTGAAACCCAATGGGCAATGCTTCAGGTCAGCTTAAGAAATCATGCATGTGACATGAAGAAGCAGGTGGGGGTAACTAGAAAGGAAGTAACCCTGATAACATGAAAATAAGGCTGATAAGCCCAAAGAATATTGGATCTATCATATGTGTCCTTGGACCAACTGTCTGACGTTTCCACACTTCCATTTCCTCTGATGTGGAATGGAAATAAGAATAATGCTGGCCAAACTACCAAACTCTTAATTACAAAAAGCAAAGCAAAGCAATTGCTAATCTGTGAGTGAGGGGAGACTTTCCTTGGCTGCTACCTTTGTACATCAAGGGATTTATAAGTCTGCGAAAAATAAATACTTGGTACTGTCTACCTTGAAAAAATATTGTCTGAAACTATCAAATTCTTAGTGTTGTGGTGAGGAGAACACTGGGCAAGTTTTAGACTTCTATGCAAATGTGAGTTATGATTGTCTATAGTAATAGGGACTAGATTTGTGATTTCATTGGGGAAACTCCCTTCATAAATTGATGCAAGTTGGACCCTTCTCTGAAATCAATAATCTTATAGAGTTGTCTAGAGGAAAGGTATCAAGCTTGGAGTACACAATGCAACATCATAAACAAACATCATAGATAATGGTGTTCATTTTCTAAGCAAATATGTAGTCCTCGGGGATCCTTGTTTATGGTTTAATAGCCTTCATTCCTATTTGGTGTGACTGGCCTAGATATGGTTAAGCTGGCCTGGAGAGGTTAATGGTCACACAGACAGGATGTGTAAGATGTCAGACGAGCCAAAGTCTTCTTTGCATTGTGTTCAGCTCTATCTAGTTTCTTCAAGGCTTCATAACTTGTCTGCTTATACAGGCCATAGATGGTACAGGTAAGGGTTTAACCCAGGCCTTTCTGACTCCAAGACCAGCTCTCAATCCATTATGAGTCTCCATAATAACATACACAATTCAATAATGTGTCAAGAATATATGATTTTATCACTATGGGAACTTGCTTCCCCAGCTCAGATCTTCAATCCTGTCTTGAATTCAATAGATTCGTCTTGTACACAGTTGCTTGCTGCTCAAAGGGCTTAAGTGACTGGTCCATGGTCATGTGGCTAGTAAGAGGGAGAGCCCAGGTCTTCGGGGATGTGAGTAGAGTGTTCTATTCACTACATCATACTCCTATCAAATGATATTTGTGTCCACCCCACCCCTGCCATAGCTCAATTGATGTGGTCACAGGATATAAACACAGATGATGAGGTGTTAATGTGTTAACAGCATGTTAAAACCCTGATGTCTCTTTATTTACACTACAGGAGTATTCTTTAGTGGAGAAAAGGCTAATTTAGGAGTCAGAAAGACCTGGATTAAGTCTTGCATCTCTGATTCATTCTGACTATGGGAGCCACAGTACCCAGTCTCTTAGCTTCTTGGTTTCTCAGGCAAATCACCAAGTTTCTGAAGACTTGAAGGTTTGCATAGGTGGAAAGACATTTAACACTGGTCAAATAACAAGCACAGAAAAATAGATACTTAAATAATTGTATTCAAATAAAGTGGAAATAATGCTGGATTTGGAGTCAGAATGTGTTCAGAAACAGCAACAGAAAAAAGAGAGTCAGTTCATGACCATATATTAAGGGCTAAAAAGAAACATGACATGTGCAAAGTTAGAGCCATTTCTTCTCTAGATGTTCATATGGACTATTAGTGTCCAACTTGTAGTAGAGCCTTCCAAACGTGTACTGGTCTGATTAGCCACAATCAGATACAATGTGTCTTGATCCCAACATAGTGATGTAATTTTGATTCTCTTTGAGCATGAAGGATGGCAACCATTAAGGGACAACTGTGTGTCAGAAACTGTGCTGAATGGCAGGGATACAAAGAAAGTCAAACAGACAAGCAAGCCAGTCGACTTTCAAGGAGTTTGTAGTCTAATAACACTGTATCTGAAATCAGAAGACCTTATTCAAATTCCACCTCAGAAATTTAATTAGCTGGTTGGCCATGAGCGAGCAACAACTCCCCTGGACCTCAGTTTCATCTTTTGTAATATGGGGAGGTTGGACTAGACGGCTTTTGAAAAGCAATGACATCAGCATCAGCATCAATGATGATAATGATGACATACACATGCTGATGAATACAACGATGCCAATAACAGCAGATAATGATCACAGCAACTAGCATTTATATAGAGCTTTAAGTTTTCAAAGCACTGAGGCACCTTCTGGTTCTAGACTTACCATGTTTTGATGTGCATTTGAATCTCAGTTCTGCCTTTTCTTACTTAATCTCCCTCCATCTCAGTTTCCTCATCATTAAAATGGAGATGATCATATGACCGGCCTCACCAGCTTGTTGTGAGGCTTGAGTGAGATGATGTACACAAAAATGGTTTGCAAACCTTAATGTCCTATAAATTTTAGTTCTGAGGATGAAGATAATAGTGCTATGCTACTCAAAAGGACTTGGGATCTCATGATATTATTACTAAATTTTACACTATTCTAGAATGTCAGGGGAAGGAAAAGAAAAGGAGTGAGAGTGAGTAGTCCTTTGTTGGAATGGCCTGCCTAATGCCTTGGCATTATGGGAGTTTTCGCCGAAGAAACTATAAAGCCTCCTTAATGGAGGAGAGTTCTGAGCAATAGAAACCCACTTCCCCTTGGTATTGCTTTGACAATTGCCCCCACTTGGTTCTGCCCTAGTGATTTGCTATAGCCTCTCCCTCCCAATCCAGTCTACCAGATTAGTTTACCTAAATCTCTAATCCTCTTGAAAATAATCGGGTAAGCCACTTTCCCATTTTATTCCTTCTTCAAGGCTGCTGCCAATATCCCTGCCCAGGCTAAAGCTGAGTGACAGAGCCATTCACTGTTCAGGGGGGCAATGGGAGAAAATGGCTTCTGCAGACACAGCCCCACTGCCAGAAACCTCACTGTGGCCTCTCGAGCAGCAAGTCTGAAATTGAGCCAGCAAGGGGTGGGAGGATTGGGCTGGCCCAGGCTGGTTGGCCCACATGATGGAACATAATGGGACTGCGAGGATGATGGTGACCCAGCCTGGCTGAATTGTTCTACATCTCTGCAGACATAGTCTGATTCTTTTGTCTATTTTGGGGCTGGAGGGCAGGAGAATAAAACCCACATTGTTTTCTGAGGTGCCTTTTCCCCCCTGTTTAAAAAAAAAAAATCAGTGGATTACCCATAAGGCATTTGGGCCTCAAATCACCTTTCAGAATAGTACTCTCAGTGATTGGAGGGTAATTTAGGATTTGATTATATAGACTGTCTTACATTGTTCTCTAATTGCACTGTGTTCAACTCTGGGCACCATGTTGGAGGAAGGACATTGACAAGTTGGATCAGGTCCAGAGGAGGGCAACCAGAATAGGGACAGAGCTGGAAGCCTGCCATGCAAGAAGCCAGAAATGTTTAGCCTGGTGAAGGGAGGAACTAATGAGGATGACACGTCCTCTTCAAGCATATAAACTGTCAACACATAGAAGAGGACTCTGAGTAAATCTGGACAGCTCCAGAAGGTAGAACCAAGAGGTGAAGGAGGATCTGCTCCATCTCTGCAGATTCTGATACCACAGCATCTGCTGGGAAATGGAATGGGCTCCCCTGTGAAGTAGTGAGCTCCCTGTTCCTGGAGGCATTTAAGCAGGGGGGATGGAGGAGAGAGTTTTCATGCACATATTGTATTGGGTATGTGCTCATGTATACACATTAATTGATGAATGGTGTAAAGGGTTTTGGGTGGAACATGGATTTCTGTCTAAAAACTTTTTCTTTTCCTTTCTAGGGAGTAATGACAGTTCATAAAACATTGGATATGAAGTCAAGACATTTGTTTACATGTGTGACTTTGGGCAAGTCCCTTAATCTCTCTTCATTTCAGATTCTTCACCTGTAAAATTGGTAGAATGCCTTCATTTGCCTGCTTCACATTCAGGTGAACCAACTGAGTTTCCCCAAAGTTAAGACAGCCCGACGTAAAATGTAGTCAAGTTGTGATTCCACCCCAGGCCTTCTAAGTCTCATATCAGATAGCTGGATGGCACAGAGCACTGTGGCCAGAGCCAGGAAGACATGAGTTCAAATCTTGCTGGGTGACCCTGGACAAGTCACTTAACTTCTGCTTGTCTGAGTTTCCACAACTCTCAAATGGGGATAATAATAGCACCTACCACCCAGAGTTGTTGTTAAAATGAAATGAGATTATATTTGTAAAGCTCCCCACAGTGTTTGTCACATGGCAGGTGCTATAGAGAGGTTTATCCCCTTCCCACCTTCCCCTTTATTCTCTGTTCATTAGAACCATATGGTAGGTCACCATGAGCTTTGGTTTGAACATAGAAAATCCATTTGCTATTTGAGATGTCACTTTCCCCATCTGATGCTAACTTTCCTCATTTATAAAGTAAGGGTTATATAATATGTGGTCAGAAAGTGGGTCACAAAGTCAGCCTCACTCTTTGGATTAGACCCGATCAGGTGGGCCACACAACAACTCAGTTGCCTATTACAACTGGCATTGATTTCCTTATTTTACAGATTGGTAAACTGAGGCTCAAAGAAATTAGGTACCTTTTCTAACAACACACAGTTAGGAAATGTTGAGGGGTAAAAATGTCAATCCAGTTGTTCCTGATGTCTAGCAATCTTGTCACCATTCAATGCTACTGAATGAGAGATATCTTCTCTTCCTATATTCTTAAGTACAATCAATTAAAACTCATTTTTGAAGGGTGGGTCAATTCATCTTCCTGGTTAAATGAAATTTCTGCTTACGAACTGATCTGCCCCCAAATGGAAGTTAGCTGTCTTGGGGGGTAATGAGTTCCCTGTCATTCAAGTGGATTCAAGAAGAATTAAGCAACTGATAAGTGCCAGATGCTATTAGGCCCTGAGTATACAAAGGTAAAAATAAGATAGCCTCTGCCCTCAAGTATCTTATTTTTATTGGGAGATGGGACAGCATTTATAAGAAATTTAAATACAAATAATGTCCCAATCCTGCAGTTAGGAGAGGGTAGTGTAATTGAAGGTCATTGAAAAGATAGAAGAGAATACTTGCCAAGGATGTTGTGGGAAACACTTCAACTAGATGTCCTTAGAAGTACCCTCAACTCTAATATCATGTGTTCTAAGACTACTCCCAGCCTTTTAAAGGCCCGTGCAACTCTGTCATTCTATGCTCATAGCTCTGACATTCTGAGTTTTAAGATTCCTTCTGTCTTGGTATTCCATGCTCTTAGATCCACTCCACCTCAGTATTCTATGCTCTAAGATCCCCTTCACCTTGGCATTCCATGCTCTAAGATCCCCGCCAATCTGGAGATTCTCTACTGAAATGTCTCTTTTCCCTCTAACACTGGATGTTGTAAGATCTGTCCCAGTTCTGAAATTCTATATTTTCAAATCTGTCCCAGTTATCTGTTCTGACTTTCTATTCTCTGAGGTCTCTCCCAGATCTAACATCCTAAGATCTGCAGATTCTCCCAACCCTAGTTTGCTGGCCCCCACTCCTCCTCCTCACATATCCTTGATTCCTAGCATCTAGTTTTTTTCCAAGCATAGTTGTCTGACCTAGAATAACAGCACGTGACTAGAGATATTAATGCTACTCTTTTAACTCTCAGTTACAATCCCATGGTCCTTAATATTGCTCCCCACAGAGCTTCTCCTATTCTGTTTCATTTCTGTTAGGTGCTTTTAAGTTATGCATTCCTTCCAGCCCCCACAATCTCTCTGGGACTGAGCTTCAGAAACATACCCCTCTCAAGACCCAATCAATTTCAACATTCAATTAAGCTAATTAAGGCCAGGTTGCCATCAATACATTTCTTAATTGTGGTTTAAAATAGGCAAAACCCCAGAACTGTTCATCAACAAATGTTACCCTCAGATGAAACATAGCATCTAACACTGGGATTTTCCCAAGGGTCAAATCCAGGTACATAAATTAGTTAGGAGGACCACATATATATTTGCATAGGATCTGCATATATCAACATGAGCTGCAGCCTCTTCTCAGTCAAATGCTATTATTTCCACCCTGAAGGTTGCTATTACTTGTCTTTCTCCCTTTGTTCCTTCACCCCCACCTTCTTCATTTGACTTATATTTCCCCATCAGAAGGATATAGATTGGTGAGTGTACTAAGTGAGGGGGAAGAAGAGGCATATACACAAAGCCTCTGAGGGAAAGAGGAGGGACAGGGAATCCACTTATATCGTGACAACCAATCATTGGACAAGAAAGATTTAACAGACAGCATCATGTGGCTCTGGTTTAGGAATTCAGGTGTTCTGGATCTCAGACCAAAGATCTTATCACTTAGTAACAGCTGTAACTGTTACAGTCATTTTTATGCTGGGGAAAACATGATAAAATACACTCAATATATTCAACATGAAAAAGTCATCAAATGAACTTCATAATTCATTTTTTTAAATAAATGCAAAAAAAATTAAGGCAAATTCAGTTATCTTGCATACTTATTGTGAGGCTGTGAAATAATACGTGTATTAAAATTTTGTACCTTGTAATTTTTGACACCCTGGGACAAAGTGTCAATTGACCTGCCCTAGTGATGATTCTGTTGAACAACATAATTGCTGAGACTGATCTTTGGAGAATTTGATTCTCCAATTCCTACTATGAGTCATAATCCAATCCAAGGAACATAAAAACAAAACCAGAAGAAATATATTTCTGGAAAGCTAAAAGAAGACCCCCCCCTTTCAGGGACATAGGTGGGATTTAAACTATTAATGTATAATATGTGGTCAGAAAGTAAATCACAAAGTCAGCCTCACTCTTTGGATAAAAATCTTTCTCCTCTGTGTGCGTATACACATACACATCCACATATACACACACACATATATGTGTGTATGTAACTATATACATATGTGTATATGTGTATATGGGAATGTGTATACATACATACATACATATATCCATCCATCCATCCATCCATCCCCCATTGTTTTTCTGGTCCTTTGCCTGAAATTAAATACTGAGCAGAATCAAATAAGGTGAAATGTAGTAAGCATAATGCAAAGTATTACATTTGTGTTCAAAATAACAATTGATATTTCAAGTACAATATGGGCAGGCATGGGTAGGTATCAATTTGTTTGAAAAAGATTTTCTAAAGTGAACTAGAAACTGAACAAACATTATGATGTTATAATGCTAAAAGCTAATTATATTTAGGTATTAAGTGAAAAATAGTTTCCTGGACTAGAGAAAAGATAATCCTGCCCTGGTCACACTAATTCTGGAGTCTAGTGCTCAATTCTGGTCATCACACTTGAAGAAGGACACTGAAAAGCTGCAGAGCACCCAGAAGACACCCAGAAGACAACCAGTCAATCAACAAACATTTTTTAAGGATCAAGTATACACCAAGTACTGAGGATTAAAATTTGAAAACTGAAATAATCCCTGTCAAATCATATCAATTAAAGAAACAGGGAATGTTTAACTTGGAGAAGAAACTCAGGTATGACATGAGAGCTACAGACAAGTATTTAAAGACCACATCCCAGAGGTGGGCATCCCCTGCCTCTACTATACAGGGAGATGGAGAGAAGGACTGATAGAAGCAAAGTAGGAAGGCATCTATGACTATTAACTGACAGACTCAGACCAGGGTTAGTGGAAAGAGCAGCTTGACCATCAGTGGTTTCTACCTTCTTTTTTTTGTTATTTTTCCCCTCAATTATTCAAAAGTGGAAAATGTCTTGCATTCTTCACTGAGGGCAGGAACTCCATCAGAATCTGGGTAAAAGGAGGCATCAAGGAAAGATCATTTATAACCACAGTTGTGACACTATCCAATATGGGGCAAAAAGTGAATATGGGGAAAAGAAACCTTCACTGACATAAGTCCAGGATTCAACTGTGGGGGCTTGTACTCCTTTTTCACTGGGGGCATTTCTTGGCATTGTCAGATCTCTTCTTTGAGTCTTTAAAGGAATGACCTGGAGGTTCATGGATTTACAATGGAATGGAATTCTAGGGATTTCGTACATCCCCATTGGAGCAGCTAGGTGGCAAAGTGGATAGAGCACTGGCCCTGGAGTCGAGAGAACTCGAGTTCAAATCTCACTTCACACACTTATTAGTTGTGTGGTCCTGGGTAATTCATTTAACCTCAACTGCCTTCAACATCCAGGTCCATCTCCAGCCATCCTGATGTATATTTTACGACTCACCCAGATGGCTCTGGAGAAGAGCCTTGCACGGCCCTCCCTCACTTAAATCCAATTATGACATCACCTCAATGTTAAGTTCCTCTTTGAATATGAAGGACAAACAACAAAAACAGGGACAACCCTGTCATTTTGCAGAAAAAGAAACTGAGTCACAGAGAAATCAAGACTTGTCCAAGATCACAAGATGGCACATGGCAGATCTGCAATCAAATGCAGCTTCTCTGACTCCAGTTCTCTGATTGTTGCTGTTGTTGTTTTTTATCACAATAAAGTGCCTCAGATGAGAGCACTCCCCATCACGAGAAGTGTTGAAGTAAAGCCTGGGTGACCATTTGTTGGATATCCTAGTGGGAGGGGACCTAAGGCCTCTTCTCTAATTCAACTCTCTCATTTTATAGATGCTGAAATACATTCAGAGATGTGACTTGACTAAAGTCATAGAGGTAGAAAGAAGAAGAGCTGGGTGTAAAAAATGGCCCCTTCCACTCTACGTGGAGCATTTTTGGTAAGAGTGCTCTTACTCAACCAATCAACAATCATTCATTGATCTAGATGCCAGGCACTGTGCTAAGTGATACAAAGAAGAGCAAAAATGCAGTCCTTGCCCTCAGGCAGAGTCCATCCTAACAGGAGAGAAAACATATGCATGACTGTACATTCAAGGTCTATGCAGGGAGAAGAGAAGGTGATTTCAGGGGGAGGGCGTAGCAGTGGACAAGATGGGCTCTAAGATCTTTTACATCTCTGAGATTCTTAGTTCAATATGTTTTGGGGTTACTGAAGAAACACTACGGAAACAGACGGTATAATAAACAACATTCTTCCTCTCCATTCTTAAAGGTTAGCGGCACCCAAATTGCTGCATTAACCAGCCTTGCTCACTAAGTGGATATTTAGCATATGGGAAGGGGGGGAAGGCATGACTCCCAACCCACCACAACAATCCCATTCACTTAGGGTGATTTAAATGAACTTGGCAGCAGTAAGTGTTTGTGCACAGACAGCCTTATTGCTCCTCAGTCACTAACAAGGAGGAATGGCAAGCTGGGAAGCCCAAGAGTCAGATACAGTCCTGCTTTTCCTAAAACAGTGGGCCTTGGAATAAGGAAGGGAAGGAGATCATGTTCTGAGATGGGTTGAAGAGAACCACAGCAGCCTGGATTTCAAACCTGGGGAAGTGCAAAGTGGCTTTGCTAGGAATTTCTCAGAGGCAAAAGAGTCTTTGGCCACCAATGTACCTCTTCAGGAAAGGAGGTGAAAACCAATGAAGCTTCTTTGGGGGAGGCTTCAGTATCAAAATCCACTACCTTTTCCAGCCTTGATCTTCTTTGTTCAAGAAAGAAAGCAAGCGAGAGAGACAGAGAGACAGAGACAGAGACAGAGACAGAGACACAGAGAGAGGATAGATAGATTCATAGATATATAGAAAGATACATAGCTGATAGATAGATACAACAACAAATATAGATATAAATTGGTAACTTCATCAATATATGTATAAACTAATGATACTTTATATGCTTTAGATATAGATATATACTTTGTGATGGCTTATAAGGCCACAGAAACTGAGACTGAGAGATGAATGAGTTTGTCTGTCAATCAATCAATAAGGATGTTGAATAAGAAAACAGGACGAACTCACCATCCTCACAAACATGAAAACACATGAACTCATTTGGATATCTCCACAAAGAGTTAGAGAATGTCAGATACAGAAACTGGTTGCCAACAGCCACTTTAGCAGTCTATAGAATCCTACAGACCCCTTTTTCTATTTATTTTTAAAATATGCTATATTACAAAGGAAACTAAATATATGGAAAAATGACTATGAAACTATTTTTTAAAATAACAAGTGCATGGACCCCAGATTAAAAAAAAAATCTCTTATTACCAGGAGTTTTGAAACATGGAATATCCTAGCTAGAAAGGATTTTAGAATAGAGGATGTTGGAGCTGGAAGGATCTTGGGACTATAGAACGTTAATGATAAAAGACACCTTAGACTATTAGCAAAACAAGGCACCTTACAACATAGTGTTCAAGCCAGAAAAGGCTTTGGAACAGAGAATATTAGAGCTAGAATGAACAGGAGAACACAGACTTTTAGAACTACAAGGGCTCCTAGAAAATGGAACATTAGAGGTAGAAAGAATGTCCCTTTCTTTGTAGATTTAGAGGAATTTGAGGCTACAACCTTGCACATACTTTTAGACTTACTTGATGTGTTTGTTCATTTTGCTGAACTGCTTTTTGAAATGTTGTTCTTTTCAATATAAGGGATGGTGCTTTTAGGTAAGGGAGGGGGAAGGGGATATTTAAAAATGAAGGTGGGACAAACGCAAAAGATATCAATCAGGAAGGATTCAGAATGTAGAAAGTCAGACCTGGAAGGGCTGTTAGATAGAACATGGCATGGGAGAGTTGGGAGGAAATTTAGAACAGGGAATGTCAGACCTGGAAAGGGACTTAAAACAGAGGATGTCAGATCTGGCAGGTAGTTTAGAACAGGAAATGGCAGATCTGAGAAGGGCCTTAGAACAGGGAATGTCAAAGTTGGGAGGGACCTTAAAACAGAATATGTCAGAGTTGGGAGGGTACTTAGAATAGGGAGTGTCAAAAATAAGAGGGGTCCTTAGTAAAGCAAGGAATGTTGAAATAGCAAAGGAGGACATGAGATGTCACTGAACCAATAAACTCCATTTTACAGAGAAGGAAGCCTAAACCCAGAGAAGGGCCCAGGGCCATCTACTGCAGCCAGGATAGGAACTCAGGTCTCCTGATTCTAGGGCCAATAGGCTTCCCACTATTCCATTGGAGGGGAAGCCTTCGGTCTTCCCCTGGAATGCTTCTTCTCTATGAATAGGACTTTTCCGAGGCTCCCTGGGGGTAAGGGGCCAGGAAGACAATAGTCATAAGGCAGCCTAAATGTGCACAGAATTCTACATAATTAAGACAAAATTGAAGGTGTGAAATAGTTCCCTTTACTGTACTAACCTGAAGGATGATATGGGCACCCCCTGCTGAGGGTGGAAAGGAAGGGGAGGGGGCTGCTACCTGACATTTCAAAGGCATGATTTTCATGTGAAATGAACATTTATGATGAGACAGAATGGTAAGTCTAGGATTCTCCAGCCTCCCTTCTGACTAAGATCATGTCTCAATCTCTCTCTCTCTCTCTCTCTCTCTCTCTCTCTCTCTCTCTCTCTCTCTCACACACACACACACACACACACACACACACACACACACACACACCCTGGCATTTTTGCAGGGTTTGGTATTTTAAATCTCAAAAAACAAAGTGGGGAGGGTCAGATAGACTTAGTAGAGTGACAAAAATAATGAAGACTTCCCTGAGTGGTTAAAGAGATGGCTGGCACACTTTAAAAGTGATATAGAAGGGGCAGCTAGGTGGTGCAGTGGATAGAGCACCAGCCCTGGTGTCAGGAGGACCTGAGTTCAAATCTGGCCTCAGACACTTACTAGCTGTGTGATCCTGGGAATTCACTTAACTCCAATTGCCTCACCAAAAAAAAAAAAAATGTGATATAGAGGGGACATCTCCTGTTTGGACTGAGGAGGGTGATCATGAGACTCATTACAGGACTGTGGGGGAAAAAAAAAACATGAAACAATTACCAAATCCTTTCTCTGGGCCTTGATCTATGTATAAAACCGGTAGACTGGACAAGATCTCCTACAAGGGGGGAAGCTAGGTGGCACAGTGGATAAAGCACCAGCCCTGGATTCAGGAGGACCTGAGTTCAAATCTGGCCTCGGACACTTACTTACTAGTTGCATGACCCTGGACAAGTTACTTAGCCCTCATTGCCCTGGGGAAAAAAAAAACATCCCCTTTAAGGGATCTCTTATGCTTGGTATTCTATGATCCCTTGCCAAGATCATCAGGTCATAGATTTGGGGCTCACTTTACAAATGAGGAAACTGAGACCTGTGGAAGTTAAGTGACTTATTCAAGGTCATGTAAATAGTAAGTATTAGAATCAGAATTTGAACACAAAATCTGATATACCAAAGTTAGTCACATTTAGTCACACTGCCAGCCTCACAGGTCCAAAAGATCACAGTCAGTCAAGGAAGCATTTATTCATTGCTGACTATATGCCAATTCACTTGCAAGTCAAGAAATCACCCAGTGATGTCATCGATCCTCTTTGAGAAAGAAGAGTGAACAACAATATTAAGTACGACTGTGTGCCAGGAATTGGGGTCATCATTGGGGATTCAATGACAAAGGAAAGCAGACCCCACCCTCAAGGATCTTAGGCTTTACCATGTGGTAACAATAGCAGCAGCAGCAGCATTTCTGTAGCACTTCAAGTTTGCAAAACATGTTTCCTCTTCTCTCATTTGTTCTTCACGACAACCATTTGAGGGAACTGCTGTTATTATTCCCATTTTACAGGTGAATAAATTGAGGCAAACATAGGTTTGAGTGACTTGCCCACAATTGGTAAGTGTCTGATCCAGGATTCAAACTGTGATCTTCCTGACCCTTGGGATCTATCCACTTCCACTTCTAGTAGCCTCACATTGAGGCCACGCATATCAATTTTCCCTTTGACTCCTAGTGTCTGGCTTCTGAGGACAGTTGACACTGTCCTCAGTGGTTGGCACTGGGCATTCCTTTACTTTCCTGATTTCTTAACCACAAGACAAAAGTTGCGCAGTCACAGAGTGGATGCATGTTCAAAACAGACTAAGGGGGATATGGGCAGCTGGCACGAGCAGCTAGGAGGACCAAGATGGGTCTCATGTAGAGCTTGAATGTGGCCTCTAAAGCAAGTAGGAATTCTAAGAGGTAGAATTATAAAGGGGTTGTACTCCAGGCATTTTCACAGCCAGGGCAAATGCATGGAAATGGGAAATGAGAACCAGTAAGAAGGCCAGTTTGATTCAACAGGAGATATGTAAAGGGGAATGAATAAATAAGGTTAAAAGGTAGAAAGGGTTAGATTTTGAAGGGCTTTGAATAAAAAATGGGTTTATATTTTTCTTAGAATAGGGAGCCACTGGGGTTTACTGAGGAGGGAGGTGATAAGGTCAGATCTGAACTTTTGGAAGAAACCAATCTTTTTAAATCCCAGTCTGGTGCCTATGTGCCCAGAATCAGTTCATGTTTTCCCAGAATCAGTTATGTTATTTTGAGGGCACAAAAACTGTTCTAAGCCCTTCATGGTGTTGCTAGGTAACTCCAGGTTAATGCAATCTGCCAATGATTTTTGTGTTTTCTTCGGTAATGGACCCAACAGGGCAATGGTAGTGAAGAGGACGAATTACCGGGACCCAGGTTCAGTTCATCTTCTATGGAGGCAACCCATGGTGATTGGCATTCTCCTGCCCAACAGCACTGCTAAGAGAAGGTAAATTTTGATGGCTGGAGGGTCACCCAATATGGTAACATTGAATAGTAACATGTGAGAGAAAGCTGCCATGTCTCTGAACACCCCCCAAATAAACAAACAGTCCATGTGCCAAGAAGAAAGGGAAAAGAGGCCTGTTCCAACTGTTCATTGTGCTTGCCATTCCCCCTAGGAAGCCAATTCTGCCACATAATTCTTTGTGCCAGACAGGGAGCAGGTGTAGGAGAACAAAATGAGGAGGTGCCATCCACTGGCCCCCTGTGCCCTGAGAATGAACACAAAAGATCCAGGGTAATGCCTGCAGTAATCCGGGATTAGGGGTGATGGACCCAAATGAATTCCTTTGGGGGTAAAGCACAGACCATTGGCCTCTGAGAGATAGAGAAAGACTGCTATTGGGAGAGACACAGACTATCAGAAAACCCTTAGAAAAATCCCTCCTCTTCTGCTAAACCTCTTTGGACTGTAGTGGTCCAACATCTCTGCCCTCATTTAGTGTCTAGAATCAGATAATTATGGAATGGCCCTTAACAATCATCAGATTAAAAACTGAAAGCTGGAAGGGTCCTTTATGCCTCATTTAGTCCAACCCCTATTTTTAAAGATGGGGAAATTAAGGACTAAAGAGGTTTAGTGACTTGACAGGGACACATTGGAAGTGCCAAGGTTTAGATTAGAACTCTGGTCTCATTCATGCAAATGAAACTGTCATTGTTTGTCCTTCATTCTCAAAGGGGACCATGACATTGGGGTGTCACATGAATTGGAATTAAGTGAGGGAGGGCTGGATAGAGTCACCAACCTTTCTCTCTCCTCCAGAGCCATCTAGGTCCAGTGGCAAGATATACTTCAAGATGACTGGAGGTGGCCCTGGATGTTACGTGACTTGCCCAGGGTCACACAACTAGGATCTGAGGTCACATTTGAACTCAGATCCTCCCAACTTCAGAGCCAGTGCTCTATCCACTGTGCCCTCTAGCTGCCCCTACTACATTTCTAGTAAAGCCCATTGCCCCGTTGCTATCATCATGTTAACAGTAATAATAACATGTTTCTAGGACACTATGATTTTCAAAGCATTTTCCTCATAACAACCGTATGATCGGGACAGCATCTGTATTATTATGCCTATTTTATAGATGAGGCAATTAAATCTCAGAGAGATTAAAAGGCTTGCTCAGGATCACAACAGTAAAGTAAAATGTATATTCTAATCAGCACCCAAAGGGGAACTACCCACAATCCCTCGCCAGAGCATCATGTTCTCTTTCCAACATGCCTTCACTGATGTTGTTCCCTATGCTTGAAATGTCAACGCAACCCCAACCCCACATGTACACAGACCTTACTGAGCTCGTAATTATCCTTCGAAGCACAACTCCAAGTCAACCTCCTCCAGGAAGCCTCCCTGGGTGCCCCAATCAGTAAGGACCTTTCTCTCCTCAGAGCTCATAGACTTTATAAATCTCTGTTGTGTCATATTTATTAATCATTTTTCATTACATATTTTTCTATAACTTCCACATCCAGTTCCTAAGCATCTAGATATATTTAGGGAGGGACTGGCAGGTGTGCAGGAGCTGGAGATTGGTTGAAAGAAGAGGCACTTAGCCTGGAAAAGAACAGAATGGTGGGGAGTGGGGACTAATAAGCATCTTCTAGTATTTGAATGGCTATTATTTTGTGCTGAGAGGTGACTAGTTCTGCTTAACCCGAGAGGGCATAACTAGAGCAATGAGGAAATAAAAACATATGCAACTTTAGGCTTGATGTCTTGACACATTCCTACCAATTAGAGTTATCCTAGAGTGGAATGGACAGTTTGGGGAGGTGGTGAGTTCCCCTCTCACCAGAGGTCTTTAAAGCAAAGTCAAGATGAACATTTGCCTGTACTATGAATTTGAATGCAGGTTAGTGTTGGGATCAACATCTGCTAAGGTCTATTCCAATTAGGAGATTCTGTGATAGTATGCTGAAATTCCTTCTAAAAGCACAACTCAACTCTCTAAAGGAAGCTGAGCAGCAAAGTTAAAGGAACTAAATTTCAGGCTTACAATAAAGTCAAGGGCACCTCCACTACAGGTAACATGGCACAATTTTCATGCTGCTCCCCTTCTATCAAAACGATGTCCCTTGGGTTGCCCATGCCCATGCAGCCAAGTAGACACCCTCCCCCCCCACACACACACACAGAGTATATGTTAGCCATTGGATTCTGAATTCACCTTTGAGTTCTCTCATTCTATGCCTCAGCCTGTCCTGTACCCAAAGGCTCAAAGGCATTCTACTTTCCCAACCCCAAGCTGGTGACCTCTTTGGCCATCTTTTGAATACCAGCTTAAAAGTCACATATGCTCTAATTATGGGATCAGACCTAGTCGATCAATTCAATTTAATTAATAAGCAACTACAATATTCTAGGCACTGGAGATAAAACTAATATCACACTGATATAAATGATTTTAAGATTCCCTTTCAACTCTGAAATATTATGAGTCTTCATACTTCTATATTATTAAACATGCCTTCCTGCAGGCAAGGGCCTAAACCAGCTATCCTTTGGCATTGCTTCCAACTCCAAGATGGATGGTTCCATCCTCCTAATTGTCGGACATGAACAGCTTGGCTGGGCTTGAGGGCATTTGTGTGAATGCAATCCTGTAGCTGGTGCTCTCAATGAGCCAGTTATAGAGGCCAGGACCATCCTTGCCTGCTGTGAAAGCTGTGAATCCTTTCCAATGTGCCTCAGGGATCACAGTAATCCAGGCTGGAGGCAGAAAGCAGCACATTGGTTACTAAGAGAAATGGAAGAGGTTCATCTTCCTTAGAAGCATACGATGTGTTGGAATACAAAATACAGAATTTGAAAGTTGAATGTCCCTATAGGACAAAGAATGTAAGTGGAGAAAGGCCCTTAGAATATAGAATTTTAGAACACAATACTATATAAATCTATAACATAGAATTGCCAGAGTAGAAACTAGCCAAAATGCTGCCTAGAGCAAATTCTATTAGGAGGACCGATAATTTTGCTGGAGGTGCAGCATTGCCAATATTCCTTGCCCATCCCCCAGAGAGTCCTTGCCCTTACCTTCAACCCAGGGTGGAGAAAGGCTATGGTAGAGAGGTTCCTGTGAATGACAGCCAAAGGCTGACCTTCTGAATGACAGTGAATCAAGGAGCAAGAACGGTGGTCACCATGGGGAGCAAGCATGCTACTGCTCCCTTTCAAATGTCAGTGACCTGGGCCAAAGCCCTAGTTGCCCTATACTAGTTATAACCTTGGTTAAAACTTAAGATTAGCATATGTCTCTCTCTGTCTCTTTATCTCTCTCTGTCTCTGTCTCTGTCTCTCTCTCTTTTTGTTGTTCAGACATTTCAGGTATGTCAGACTCTTTGTGACCCCCCCTCCAAATCCTTTGGGGTTTTCTTAGTAAAGACACTGGAATGATTTGCCATTTCTTTCTCCAGTTCATTTTAAAGATGAGGAAACTGAGACAAACAGGGTGAAGTGACTTGCTCAGGGTCACATAGCTAGGAAGTGTCTACATAGAATTTGAACTCAGGTCTTCTTGACTCCAGGCCCAGCACTCTATCCACTTGTTCACCTAACTTCTCCCATATGTCTATACAGACCTATAATTACATAAGTATAAAAAGAAGGTGAAGAGCAGGTATTAAGGTTAAGAGTCAAACAGCTAAGAATTGTGAGCTTCAGAATTTGACCTCATCTTTCTGATTCCAATCTCAGTCTTTATATATATATATATGTATGTATGTATATATATATGTATGTATATATATATATATATGAAGTCACCTACATGAGGTATAAATAAAAGTAATAACAACAATAGTATTTCTGTAGTGCTTGATGATTTGCAAAGCATTCTACAAATATTATCTGATTTGATCCTCACAATAACCCTAAGAAGCAAGTGCTGTTATTAGCCCCATTTTACAGACAGAAGTTAAGTGACTTTCTCGGGGTCACACAGCTAATAAATACCTGAGGCTAGGTAAAGTAATGGATGGAGCTCTGGATTTAGAGTAAGGAACACCTGGGTTCATTTCCTCACTCAGACACCCATTGACAAGTCACTTAACCTTTTATGTAACTCTCTAAGGCAGTTAATATAAAGCAGGTATTGACTGGCCCTGGTAGAGCTATAGAGGCAACTATATGGCAAACAATGGATAGAGCACTGAGCCTGCTGTCAGGAAGGACTAAGTCCCAATCTGCTTTTACACATTTACTATTTTGGTCACCCTAGGCAAGTCATTTAACCTCTGCTTGCCTTAGTTTTTTGTTTTTAAAATGAAATAATACTATCACCTACCTTCCTGGTTCAAATGTGAGGATCAAATGCAATTTTTAAAGCCCTTAGCACAGTGTCTGACACATAAGAGGTGCTATATAAATACTAATTATTGTTATTGTTATGATTGTATTTTATTCCCCCAAGGGGGTTCTACAAACCAGTGAAATCTCTAGTCTAGCCCTAACCCTAAGTAGCTTCTGCTTTTCCAAGTGCTTTTAAAACAATAACAATATTTGCTCTTTGTACCTCTGTATATTTTGATGATTCCATGGTTTCATTAATGTGGGGACATCCATGCATATCAAAATCTCTATCTCTCTACCTAGTACCTAGCACAATGCCTGGCACACAGTAGGTACATAATAAATGCTTGTTAACTGGATGGGTGCTCCTCTATGCTTCTGTTCCATGTCATCCCATAAATCAAGGAGGGATAGCAGCCAGTATGCTGGGAGCCTTGTCATTGTGTACAATGGAGCATAGGCGCTCTATTGGTAATTTCCAGCTGCCCCACGTGACCTGACATTTATATTCTATGTTAATATTTACAAGTCAAATTAAATACAGTAGCTCATTTGATAATTAATATAGTTTACATTTCTATTATGTTTAAAGGTTTACAAAATGGTTTCCCTGGCTGGGACCCAAACCTAGGTCTTCTAGCTGTAATTTGAGGGCTGGCTAATGGAGAAATTGCCACATCTGTTTGGGAGGGAGAGGAGGAAGCATTTCCCTCTTTACAAAATAAAAATCCTTGCTATAAGTAACAAATGATGTATATGGCTTCAATGAAGTGAGATAGATTGAACTCTCCCTTGATAACAGACCGAGATGCAAATTTGTGTGTGGTGGGTGGAGGGGGAGAATCTGTGATTGCATCAGTAAATTGAACTCCTGGTATGGAAAGTGCTTTCAAAAATGTAGAATACGAGGGCAGCTAGATGGCACAGTAGATAGAGCACTGGTCCTGGAGTCAGGAGGACCTGAGTTCAAATCCAGCCTCAGACACTTAACACTTACTAGCTATGTAACCCTGGGCAAGGCACTTAACCCCAATTGCCTCACTAAAAAAAATGTAGAACACAACCCATCTCTGACATATTGCTTAAGTCCTAAAGAGTTACCAGCAGCATTGGAAGGTCAAGTGCCTGGCCTGGAATGGTGTGGTTTCCAGGTAGAATTTGAAGCCAGATTCCAAGGGCAGAACCTTATTTGTTATAGGCATCTTCTCTAACTTGGGATCAGAGCCCAAGTTAGTATAGTGCTCATGATAGTATACTTTTGAGTAGCAGAGACAGGAGATGAACCCAGTGCCTCCTGATTCTAAATGCAGTATTTTATTCACTCTAGCCCATACTACTGGAAACAATATCATTCATCTTCTGAGATAGCTAGTACAGGAGATGCTATCTCTATTTTATAGATGAGGAAACCTGAGGCTCAGCTAGGCCATAGGACCTTCTTAAGGTCCAATTGCTAGTAAAGATTTCCTCTATTTAACTGATATGAAACTGAGCCTCAGAAAAGTCAATATCAGATGGGTAATAAGTATTGGAATCAGGATGAAACCCATGGCTGCTGACTCCAAGTTCAATGCTCTGTTCTTCATGCTATCCCATCCTTGCCCCCAACATCTTATGGTCCCTGAGGTAACAGAACAAAGCTTAGAATTCAAGCCCACTGACTTGAAATTCAGTTTTCTTTAGGTCTCTGATCTTGCAAATAGAAGACAGGAGATTTCTTGATCTACTGTCTCTGTCAAATGAAGGCCTTGGATTAAATGAGGAAGTAAATGTTACAATAGAAATTGTTAGATATTAAATATATATCCTGAATTCAACTTTTAACTGGTTTATAACAACTATCTAAGTGTGGGGAAGTCACCTAATTTCTCTGGGCATCTATTTCCTCATCTGTACATAGAAGGGGTTAGACAGGGACTCCAAAGTCCCTTCTAGATCTAAATAGCCCTAAATCTATAATCCTGTAATGTCTAAGGTTCCTTCCAGTTCTAAATCCTGTGATCCTATGGCTCTGGGTCCAGTGAATCCCCCCCCCATTTACATTAATTCCCTGGGGCCCAGATGTTCACTCAGCAATAGAAACCTAAGGAAAGAATGTATCTGACGCTAACTTATTTTTAGATCATAAAATTGACATGACAGGCTTAGTATGAGAAGGTAAATCTTTCATTTTTTTTCTCCCTGTAGTTTCTCCCAGGTCCTTCTCTTTGGGATCAGGGAAAGGAGGGGCAGAGGAGTGGGTGAAGGATGGCTAATGGAGAAATTACCACTTATGTTCAGGATAAAAAAAAGCATTTTCCTAATTGCCAAAGAACACATCCTCACCACAGACAATAAATGGTGTGCACAGCTTCCACGAAGTGAGATGGATTGAGCTCTCCATTGGTAACAGGCCCATAACTGAGGCCATTAATCACCTGAGGCTTACCCATTGCCAGTAATGGACTTCATCCCGGAAAACTCCAACTCCCTGTGCCAATGGGTTAAAGGGATGGGGGAGGTTTAGGGGAGGAGAGCTGTCCTCCCTTTGTGAAAATACATATCTCCCTACAGGAATTACCTCCAGAGTGGGAGCCTCCAAAAGGACCCTCTTAATTGATTCTCCCTCCCATTCCCTCAGCACCATGGATAGCTCACCTTCCTCCTTTACTCAAGACTTAGAGCCCAGGTTGCTATTGTGTGAGTAGCTAAAAGCCTCTGGCCAGCATGTGACTCTTATTTGTGTTTTTTTCCCTTATTCTTTTCTCTCTCTCCCTTGATAGAATTTAGGAGGAAATAATGAACCATAACATAGACCTTCCTATTTGGCACAAGGATACAGACACACCCTCAAGCCACAGCTGTGTGGTGATAAAATACTTAGATCCCTATCTTTTAATTCTCTCCACTATAGAGGAAAAATGCCTTTTCTACCCAGTCCTAAATTTGTACACTGCTCTTATTAATTCAAGTATAGGCCTCACTTGACCAGTATTAGAAAAATCAAATGATGGTGCACTTACTTGAGCTAATGATGAAAAGTAGACTTTCATTCTAAAAGGCAGTAAAGTTGCACTGCATTTAAACTCTGATGATGTGCCCATTAAATATTACTTAATTTAATAAATAGACATCTGGCCCAGCTACTGTTCTTTGGAATTGCTAAGAGTCAGAAGACTTCCAGTTGTTGTCTCTTCCTCTTCCTCTTCTGCCATCCTTTTCTTTTTTTAACCACTCCTTCCCTATTTTCTCTATCACTCCATCCTCTTCCTCCTCCTTTCCATCTTCTCTAAGAACACATACTAGGTTGCATTTCTATAACCTTTTAAGATTTATAAAGCACCTTCCTCGGAACATCCCCATGAGATTGTTATGTCTGTACTATACATTATGAAGACGACCTCAAAGGGATTCTAGGATTCATAGACTTTAGAGCCATAAGGGACCTTAGAAATCATCTTGGCCAACCCCTCAGTTGACATATGAAAACTGGAGACCAATGAAAGAGAAAAAAGCCTTGCCCAAACTTCCACATGGAATATATTTATACATTGTGGTAGAATCAGAAGGGACCTGGATGTAGACATAATCTTGTCCAAGTCTCCTGTTTTGCAAGATGAGGCCCAGACCAGTGAAATAACTCACCGAAGTCCATCCACATAGGCAGAAGATAAACTGAGATTTGAAGTCGTCTTCTGGCTCCAAATGCAATCTTCATCACATTGCACTGAATCCATATCTCCTGATCCTGAGGCCAACATTCTTTCTACTATACCATATGGTTGACCAATGGGCTGTTGGGTTGATAATACATTCTTTACCAGTGCTGAAATTCAGCTATAATGCTGCTTGCCTAATTCAATTTACAAAACTACATTCCCTCTTCTTGGTGCATATGTTTTCATAAAAGTCAAGTAGTGCTGAGTGGTAGTGTATGGAAGAACACATTCATGTTAACCCTAGTGTCCAAATGAAAAGAGATTGGAGGCACACACATTTCATTCCTTCCTGTTTCTCTTCTTTGCTTACATGTCATTCTCAATTGAAAGGATGTTATTGATTTTTCCTTTTTCATAGCATCAACTAACCTGGAAAAAGCAAGTATCATTCTGTCATACTTTACAAGTCTTCCTAAGCAAAGAATTTCTCACTATAATCCCTTGGGTCCTTCTTATTCCCATCTCTGTCCTGCCCTCCAACTTGAAAGAAAGGTAAAAACAATACTAATAAGAATAAGAATAATATTTTTCTAGTAGTTTAGGCTTTAAGACCTTTCCTTATAAAACAGACATATATTAAGAACTTCATTTCCTAGAATGGATGGGCCCAGAGTATGCATCCTAATTAAAAGAGTTCACAGAACTCCATTTCCCATGAGACTATGTGCCAGAAGGGCAATGATGAGAAGACAGTTTGAGTATAAACAAGAATGAAGTCCTGTGCTGAGGTTCATGAAAATGAAGAGTGAGAATGGAAGCAGGGCATCCTGGAGATGACCACACCCATGGTAACCAGTATTGAGCAAGTCCAGACCAAATGGAAATACAGTCACTAAGAGTCTGAGGCCAAATTTGAACTCAGATCTTCTGGATTTCAGATCTAGTGCTCTATGTACTGCATTACCCAGCTGCCTCTCCAACTAGATAAACTATTTCAGTCATGGTTTAAAATTCCAGCAAAAAGATTTTCCACAATGTAGCTCATGGAATGTTAGAGCACAGGAAACCAGAAAGGGAACAGATCTTCGCACAGAATGTCACAACTGGACTTTAGAATGTAGAAGGTCAAAACTGGAAGCATACAAGGTTGTAAAATGTTAAGAGCTCGAAAGAACCTTGAAACTATGCATTCCAAGTCCCTAATTTTGAGACCTAGAGATAAAATGGCTTATCCAACATCACTCACCTGCCAGTCAGTGGGAAAGCCTACATTCTGATCCAAGTATTCCATCTCCCTACTATTTGTGTACTTATACATGCAGGCATGTATATATGTATCTATGTGTACATTCATGCACGTATATTGTGTAGATATTTATAGGTAATATTTGTGTGCATGTAAGCATGTATCTTGGCATGTATATGCATGTCATCCATGTATTTATGCACATTGCATTGTGGATATGGGTACGTGTACATATATATTTGCATGCATATGTCCATATGTATATCATGGGAAGTATCATTAAACATTATGTGGCAGGTACTGGGGAAACAAGTAAATGTAATCCCTTACTTCAAGGAGTTTAGATTCTAGTGAGGGAAGACAATGAATAGAGGAAAGTTGGGGAATGATGTAGGGGCATGGGTGAGACTTCAGGAGATGATATGACCTCCAAATACTTGCCCACCCTGATTATGTGAGGCAATTTTCCCTACACTTTTTTTTCCCCTTCACCCCATGGTGTATTCCTCTTTCCCTCCCTTTGCATTTTCTATGGTCAAGATTTAACAGAGACACTACCAGGATCCTTCCTATTTTTTTTACCATTTCTCTGAAGTTTTAAACTGGTAGAATGCTGTAGACATTTCTACAGTGCTGTAACATTTACAAAACATTTCACATCCAATAGTTCATTTGTTCCTTGTGATGACCTTTGTGTGGGAGGTCTAATAGCCATCATTATCCCATTTTACAGTTGACCAAATAGAAGCTCTAGAAGGATAAGAAACTTGCTTATAGTTTTGGAAATAGCAAATGTTTGAGGTGATATCAGAATCCAGCTATCTCCATGCTTCCCTGGCTACCTTTCAGTTCCAGCAAAAACCTCACCTTCTCTGCAGAAGCCTTTCTGGATCCCCATTAAAGCTAGTAACTTCGCTCTCTTGATTATTTCATATTTATACTGTATATATACTGTGTTGTTGACATGCTGTTTCCCTCATTAGACTATGAACTCCTTGAAAACAGGGAATATTTTTTGCCTTTTTTTATCCTTAGCACAGTGTCTGGCACATAGTTAGTATTTTAATTGATGCTTGTGGACTTGACTTGGGCCATTCACACAGGCTCTCATATCTATGTGCTCTGCACTGAAACCTTGGACTCTTACCTTTCTAGAACCACTGGGAATATGATTGGTCAGGTTTTGCCTTAATTTGCCTGGATGAAGGCATGTCACTATGTCATTTCTTAGCCATCTCTGAGCCATGACTCCTCACGTGTACGTTACCACCAACTTGCTAGCTTCCCATTTTGTATCAGCTTCCCTCCTTCCCCCAATTTAGAATGCAAGCTCCCTTTGAAGGGAAGAACAGTATTGCTTGAATTTGGATCCCTGAAAAAAATAATTTATACCACGGGCACTTGGCACAGTGCCTGGCACCTAGTAAGTTAGCAAGTCCTTTACAAAGTGTGCCTTCTCCACAACCTCTCCTCTTCATTCTGTGTTTTTGTCTTTTATGTCTCTATCTCTCTGTATCAGTCTATCTTTCAATTTATTTTTGTGTCTGTGTCAGTCTCTCAGTCTCTCTCTGCCTCTGTCTCTGTGTGTGTCTCTGTCTCTCTCTCTGTCTCTCCCCAAATTCATGCTGAAAACAATGATGAGTTTAGAGTGCAGGGATCTGAGATTAAATCTTGATTTTTCTCCTTATTAGCTTCCTGGTCTTGGACAAGTCACTCCACCTGTGTAAGCCTCATTTGGTTCTTTACTAAAATGAAGGGTGTGGACCAGGTGACCTCTAAGGTCTCCCAGTTCTATACTGATGCACTTCTAACACTAAGACAAAAAATCTTACTTTTCAGAAAATATATATGCACCCTGGAAATCAAATTTTATTGACATTAAAAACAAGTGAATTTCTAAAAAGCCACACTGAAAAGTGTCCCTTGGAGCAGCTAGATGGCACAGTGGATAGAGCACCAGCCCTGGAGTCAGGAGTACCTGAGTTCAAATCCGGCCTCAGACACTTAACACTTACTAGCTGTGTGACCCTGGGCAAGTCACTTAACCCCAATTGCCTCACTAAAAAAAAAAAAAACAAAAAACCAAAACAACGACAACAACAAAAGTGTCCCTCATTCCAATCTTCTGAACATTGGCTGGATTACCTAGTCTTGGTTTGGGCTTGATTTGCATCTCATATCTGTTTCCTATTTATTCAAACTATTGCATTTGTCTTTGAGCTGTATCTGTCTACCCTATAATATAACACCTTCTCTTTCATGCCTCAAAATACCTTAGCTTTGCCCATCCCATCTTTGTTTCTTTGTTTTGAGACTTAGTCAGTCTGTCTCTTCCAGCCTGAAATTACAAGGACCACGCAGGAGCCCATTCCCACTGCTGATTGGTGGAGAAGCTTGGACCTGCCTTCTTTCTAATTTGGCCAGTTTGCCTTCCTTTGGAAACCTGGTGACCTTCTGCTCCTGAGGGCTCAATAAATTAGGGATATATTTAGTGCAGACATCCAGTTGGTTTTAGTCCTAGTGCAGCTTGGAATTCCCAAAGTCAAGCAATCCATCAGCCTCAAACTCCCCTAGCAGCAGTCTGTTGTCACTCAATTTAAACTGATGAGTATTACTGCAGCAATTACTATGAGCCAGGCTTGGGACCAGGTTCTGGAGATACAAAGTGAAAAGGGAAATAAATCCTTCCTTCAAGGAACTTACATTCTACCAAAGGAAAACAACTTTATGTATGTATGTATCTATCTATCTATCTATCTGTATGTGGAGGCATGTGTGTATGTATGTGTATATAGGCATACACACATGCACATCCAGGTATATAATATACATGTGTACATGTGTGCATGTGTGTGTACATGTGTGTATGTATATGCATATATAAATATATAAAAAGTCAATAGGAAGCACTATGACAGTGTGAATAGGGGGCCAGCCTCAAAGATAGAAGATCTGGATTCAGGTCCTGTCATACTGGCTGCATGACCTTGGACAAGTGACTTGATTCCACAGTCCTTTAAGAAATTGCAGAGTAGGTGATGAGCTGCAATGGTAAAGAGAGATTCTTCATCCTATCATTCTCCATACCAGTGCACTCAAGTGTCCAGTTCATGATCCCGCTTATATAAAGTAAATAAGAAATGATTTGGTTGGTTTAGGTAATCTCTAATAACTGGGATGACCAGGACAGATCTCTCCTCATAGAGAAGAGACATTTGAACTGAATGAAGATAGGCGCTAAAGATGCCAAGATGTATGGGTAAGGAGTCAAAGCATAGTAGGCATTATTGGACAGCCTATGCAAAGGCCTGGAAATGGGAGATGGAGTATGAAATACTGGGAGCATCATTCTGTGTTCAATATGCATATGCATGCACACCCACACCCACATACCTATACTTAAACACACACACGCACACACTTCTTGTTGTCATTTTTCAGTCACGTCAGATTCTTTGTTACCCTATTGTTTTTGTTTTGTTGTTTGTTTGTTTTTGGCAAAGATACTGGAGTGGTTGGCCATTTCCTTCTTCAGCTTATTTTACAGGAAACTGAGGCAAACAGGGTAGAGTGACTTGCTCAGGATCACACAGCTGGTAAGTATCTGAGGCTGGATTTGAACTCAGGTCTTCCTGAATCCAGGCCTGGTGCTATCTACTACACCACCTAGCTACAGAGATATATGGGTGTGTAGGTGTAGCAGTATGTGTATAGGTATAGGTGTGGGCAGAGGCATAGGCATACACACAAATGTGTGCATATACACATATGTGTATATAATATATGCATATGCACATGTGTATATATGCATATGTCTGTATGTATATTTGTCCCGTCCCTGCCCATGACCCTCAGCTGATATTCATTTCTGGAAAGAAACCTTTCTCCTGATGGCAATGTGGCCATCTCAGCCCAGAGTCACACACAGTGGCAAAGACCGCACTTAAAACAATTTTATTCCTTGTCCAGATGCTTGTGGATTGTTTCTCTCTCCTGATAGTGAAATGGTGACAGGTGAAGATGGTTTCTGTGTGGAAGGCAGCTAATTAGAGCTTACTTATTATGCGATTTTCCTCCAAGTTAGAATGCCTAGAGCAGGTTGCTAGGGTTCTAAAGTGAACAGAAAACACTTTGATTGTGTTTACACTCCTGATTTGAGAAGTATCCTGTTGCATAGTAACAGTAATAATATTGTGAGGGGCTCGATGCTTCCCCACTAGCTCTCGTTTATGTTAGACACACGTGGGGTTTCAGAACCACCCACTCAGACATGCATATAACCAGACTAGCCCGAGGGTACTTCCCAGCAGTGGCTGCTACCCCCAGAAACCTGGCCAGCTCAAACCAGCCCCTCGATATCTATATGCCCTTGAAAAACAAGTAGACTTTTGGGAAACAGACCAGAGTGATCCCCACCAGGGGTCCTCATTCTCCCAGGTACATAGAAGACAAGGCTTGTTTTCCCTTGAGTGTTACCTGATATTTTCACCTACAACACACACACAGGCAAGTTTGGACTAACTCCTGCATAATTCAGAGAGTACCAAGTCACAGGATCACAAATTCTCTATGTTAAAAGGGACTTAAGCATTCGACAACCCCTAACCGAATGGGACATCTTTATAACCTATGCAATGATTGACCAAGTAGGCATCACCATTCATTCTGGTTCAGAACAAGACAATGGAGGCATCAAGGATGATTGTGATGTTCTGAACTAATGTGAGAGAAAGACTGATGGTACCTTTGGAAAGGATAGGGAAGCTAAGAAGAGGGGAGGAGATGAACTCTGTTTTTGGCATGTTGAATTTTACATAGGATCAAGAATGATTTGATCATTTCTGTGTTTCTATAAGCCCACTTTATAAATCTTGGGGGCAAACTGGAGAATAATGAGGGCCATTTGCCCATGAGAGATGAGAGCCCATCTTGGACCTTGGCTTCTGGTAGTTATACATGTATGTGACTCTTGTCCCTATTAGACTGTATGCTCACTGAGGGCCCTGATTGAGTCTTACATAAACTTGGTATCTTCCCCACTAGTATTCTGTTCAAAGCAGGTGCTTATTAACTGTTTGTAGAATTGAACTGGATTATATTGTATAAGATGCTCAACTATTTGCAATCCAGTATGGAATCTTATAGCTAAAGTAGCTCTTAATCCAAACTATTCCAAAATCCCTTACTTTTAGGATGAGAAAGCTTAGGACGTAGGAATTTGCAAGCCATGTCCAAAGTCATCCATGGAAGTTAATGCCAGAGTCAGGATTTGAACCAAAGTCTCCTCTCTCCTTGTTGGCTTGAATTGAAGTCAAAAAGACCTTGGTTTGAATCTTGCCTCAGATATTAGCCATGTCACTTTGTGTAGGCCACTTAACCTCTCCATTTCTCCGTTTGCTCATCTGTAAAATGAGGGGGTTGGACTCAAGGACCCTTAAGGTTTCTTTCAACTTTAAACCTATAATCCTATTTCGTCTCTGACCCTTTAATGGATGCTATGATTCTCAGACAATTCAGACCAATCAGCAAATAGGAATCTCCAGACTAATCCTTCCAGACAGAAATCTGCTATTTCTTCTCTTTTGCTCTCAGAACAATATATATTACTCTCAGTGCCCCCAAACTGCAGTGAGGTTGGAGAGACTAGACAGGGTAGAAGTCACATCTAAAAGGAATGAATCAACTGTGAAAAAAGTGTGTGTATGTGTCGGGGTTGGGGGGGGGGGACAAAGAGCTGAAAACCAAGATGAACATCAGATCTTTACAAGATCAGACAAACAGAAATGAGCATGATCGCTAGAAACAGCATCAAGAGACACAAAAGAAAGAGAAAAACCCTGTAACCAGAGAGAAGGAAGATGCACAAAGGCACGTGTCTATTCCACTCAAGCCTGGCTCAAGATGGAAGACAAACTATGTGTCTTGCTGAGCTCTTTCCTAGGGCTTTGAATCAGCTGGTGACTGCCTGGGAGGGAAGGGAGTACTTTGGTCATTACAGGTTACCTAGAAGCCACCAGAGAAAAATGGGGAATAAAAGCATGAAGGATGAGAAGCTCTCCAGATGTGACGTGGTTACCATAGAGACCATTTCCAATGGTAGTCAACTGGGGGAGCGGCTGTCCTTCTGCCAGTTAACAAGCTATTAGGCCAAGCATGAAGATGCCAGCAGGTGAGGGGAATGGGGCAGCTACATCATAGTTGTCTGCTTCCCCAGAAAGAGACAGAGGTAAGGAGGTAGGAGCGGGGGAGGAGTGCAGAGGAAGAAAGGGAAGCATTGATAAATCAACCCTGGTCACTGAGCAAAGTTCAAGAGAGCATGACACAGTTTTCAACCACTGATAACAACTATACTGCTAACAGTAGGGGATAGTTATCTGGTGTTTTATGTTTTAAAATGTTACCTCATTTGAATCTCCCAACAGGGCAATGATGCTGATAATATGATCATCCTCTTTTTTCAATGATAAGGAAACTGAGGCTTAAATAGGTGAAGTGACTTGGGATCCTAAGATCATAGAGCTCAAGCTGGATAGGATCCAAGAAACCATCTGGTCCAGCCTCCTCAGTGTAAGATGTGGAGCTCCAGATTATATTTTATAGAATAAGAAACTGGGGACAAAATAGGGAAACACCTTGTCTAGGGTCACATGCTTTGAGGTTGAGTCAGGATGTGAACTAAGTCTTCCTGACTCCAAGCCTAAGATTTGATCTACTATATTATCCTCCTTCTCTTTGAACTGCTGATCCAAATTCTGTGGATCCCAGGTGTTGCTTCCACCTAGAACCTGTCCCCAATTGCCCTAGCTAGAGCTTTTTCTTTCATAAGACACTGTACAGTCAGTTCTGCTATAATATGATATATGTGTTGTTGAAAAGTACCAGGTCATGAAAAATCAAGAACTAAAAACTATAGGGCTTAGGGAGGAAATGATGCTAGAGTACAACACTCCAAAATTCCATCAATAATAAGTAACAAACTTAATAGGAATCTAAAATGGTAGCACAGTTTTATGCATGTTAAATGGTAAGGAAATACATTAACACAATAAGTAATGGCAGTATTCACAGACTGGTTGCTGCTGGGCTTGTGCCCTGCCTCCCTAGTGCCTAAGCTGACAAAGTTTCACACAGATTGGGCAGGGCTGAAACTCTAGACCCAGAAGGCTAGGATTCAGGTGGGAAGGTTAGGGTGAGGGGAAAAGATTTACAGATCATTCCTACTGCACCAGAAGAGATATAATAAATATGGCACTTCACCTTGAAAAAGATTTGAAGTATATTTGTGGATATGGGAATCAGAAAAATTGAAACTTGGAAATTATTGTGAAGTGATGGCAATTTTCTGCATTCTCCCTGTTTCTCCCAGAAGAAATTGTACATAAGCAAATTCAAAATTTGAGTTAAGCTCAAATTGTTCCCTAATATATCAGTCATGTTGAGATAAATTCATATATCGAAAAGAAGTGTTAACTTCAGAACTGATTGTATTAAATTTTCTTCTAGGCAGCCTGGTGGGTTGGTTTGTATGCTAGACTCAGAGTTAAGACTATCTGGGTTTCAAAGCTTTTTCAAACTCATCAGATCTCTGTGATGCTGGAAAGTCACTGAGCCTGACAGCCCAACAGGCTGCAAAACAGTAATGATAATAATTGTATCTACTTTTCAGGATAGTTATGAAGCTCCAATTAGTAAAGGTACACAAAGTGTTAAATAAAGTCAGCTCTTCTGTTACATCCCTCCACCCTGTAGAATATAACCTCCTCAGGGTAGCTAATGTTTCATTTTTGCCTTTCTAGACTGCTAGGTGGTACAGTGGAGATCGCACCGGTCCTGGAGGCAGGGAGATCCAAGTTCAAATTCCACCCCAGATCCTGCACAAGTTGTTGTCAGTATCAAATGAGATTATATTTGTAATGCACTTTGCTAAACTTAAAGCACTATATAAATGATACCTGTTATTTTATCCCTAAAAAAACCAGTATGGAGCCTTCTATATAAGAGATGTTTAACAAATATTTGTCAAATTGATTTGAATTCTGGAGTCTCACCTGAATACACTAAAAATCATTGCCTCAAGACTAACTCCTACTTCAATGATAGCTGTGACTTCTACTGATACTGCCACCCTCATTCTTACCACCTTTAAAATATGAAAAGCAGAAAATTCAGGAAGTTTAGGGATCAGGACAAAGGATAATTTTGAAGTTCAGTAAGAAAAATCCTTTCAGAACAAAAATGAACAAAGCAAAGCTAGATTGTGGTTTTGCAATAGAAGATCTCAAAGCCTCAAACACATTTTTCCTCCTTGGACTTCTAGCTTGGAGAAGAAAATCTCAGGAGGACACAGCTGTCTTCAAATCTCTAAAAGATTGTCTGGATGGAAAAGGGTTAAACTTCTTCTTCTTGGTCCCCGAAGGCAGCAATAGGATTAATGGATGGGTGTTGTAAGAAAGCAGATTCTAAGCCCTTATCAAAAGCAAAAATGCCCTAACAATTATTGTTGTCGGAAGTGAAATAGGCCCTCTTGGGAAGTAATACACTTAACCCCCACCCTCCTGTAAAGTCTTCAAGTGGATGCTGAATGACAGATGTGTCATTGATATGGGAAAGGAAATTCCTTCTCAGCTATAGGTTGGACTCAATGGTCTTTGACTTTAAAGACTCTAGAAATGTATTGTATTTGTTATAAGTTTTTTTTTTCTTTTTTAAAAATAGCGTTATGGGTTGGGAGGGAAATACGTTTTAATTAATTAAAAAATAAAATTGAGTTAATGAAAAATACTGCTTCTATGGAAACTGTCCTTGAAAAAGACCCAGAAGAACTGGTTTTAGTCGTATTCTGTCCCTCACTAGCTCTGTGTAAATCCAATCCAACGAGCATTTATTTAGCTCTTACTGTTTGCAAAGTCTTGTGCTCAGAATTTTGAACATGAACAAAAATTAAAACACCTGCTGTCCTCTGATAAGATGAATTTACTCTCATAGCAGTGCATGGTGGGGAGGGGATGAGACTTGGGATTAAGAGATACTGGAAGAATCTAAACTCTTTGAGAATAGAGATTGATTTTCCTTTAGTGTTTATATTTCCAACACCATGGATAGTGACTTGTCCCATGAAGGGGAGGGGGAGATTGGGTTTGAATTCTGCCTGACACTAGATAGATATGTGACAATAGGTATGCTATTTTAGCTTCCTTAAGCCAAATTGCCTCACTATTCAATGAGAATAATACTTGTAAATAATGTACCTAAAAGACAAGTCTCATCATGTTACTTTCCTGTTTGATAAACTCCAGTGACTCCCTATTAATCGTAGGTTCAACTTTAAACTCTATTTGGCTTTTAAAGTCCTTCACATCCAGGCTCTAATCTGCCTTTCTAGTCTTATCATATGTTATACCTCTTCACTCACTATATGGTCCAGCCAAATGCCTTCATGCAGTTCCTTACATACCACATTCTATTTCCTATCTCTTTTCTTTTCTACAGTTTATCACTTATGCATGGAATGTCCTCCTTCCTCACCCAGGTGCTTAGACTCCCCCTTTGAATTTAAAACTCAGCTCCCTTTTATGCCCTACACAAGACCAAGCCAAGCCAGATACCAGGACCCTCCTCCCACCCCAAATCCCCTTGTGTCTATTTTACCTGTGCCCATAGCTATACATGGTCTTTCATCCACTAGATTGTAAGATTCTCGATGTCAATTTTCTCTTTCTATCCCCACTCCTTGGCCCACTATCAGGCACATACTAGGTATTTAATAAAGTCTGGTTGATTGATTGATTGATTGATTGATTGATTGATTGCCTACCTCACAGGGCTGCTACGCGACGCAAATGAGATGATGTACATAAACCTTAAAACATTATAAAAGTGTCAGCAATTATTATAATATATGATTTTGTAGGAGGGGGTATTTTACTAGTGCTTTCTCTCATTGCCTCTGTTAGGAGTGAAGAGCCTCAGACTGTACTATTTTAGCAATTAGTTAATTGGTTAATAAACATCTGCTACACATTTAGTGTTCACAGTGAACTATCCATTATTACATTCATTCAGCAAATATTTGCTGTGCTGTGAATTAGACCCTGTCTGTAGTGGAAAGAACCCCTGCAAGGATTTGACAGATTTAGGTTCCAGTCCCAACCTGACCACTGACTTTCTGTAAGACTTTCCACATGGAGAAAATAAGGGAAGAGAAAGTGAAAGAAGGAACATTTATATGGCACCTACAATCAACCAGGATCTAAACCTCACAACAATTCTTCTTTTTTCATCCCCTTTTTACAGCTGAGGTAAATGAGGCAAACAGAAGCCAAATGACTTGCCCAGAGTCACACAACTCGTCAGTGTCTAAAGCTGGATTTGAATTCAGATCTTCCAGGCCCAGCACTTTGAACATGGCAGCACCAAACCAGATTTCTTTTCCTTACATAAGTCAATTGACCTTCATTTCCTTATAATAACCTTAATACATTGAGCCCCTTCTCTCTTATGGGGCATCAGGGAAGATCAAATGTAATTCAGCTGTTACACTACTGGGTGTTGCTATCAGTTGCTGGGAAGAGTGACATTAAATAATGACATTAAAGAAGAGGCAGTTATAGTTGCTTTGCTTCTGTAACCTAAGGACAAGGAGACCTTTCAATTCAACTTTCTTCTGAAACTTTCCATATGTCTTGTCTCTCACATTGAAATGTGATTTTCCTGAAAGCAGGGACTTCCTTATCATTGTGTTTGTAACCTTAAACTCAGTGCAGTGTTTGCCTATATTATTTTTAGTAGTTTTTCAGTTGTCTCTGACTCTTCTTCATCCCATTTGGGGTTTTCTTGACAGAGATAATGGAATGCTTTGCCAATTCCTTCTCCAGCTCATTTTATGGATGGGGAAACTGAGGCAAACAAAGGTAACTGACTTGCCCAGGGTAACACAGCTAGTAAATGTCTGAGGCCAGATTTGAACTCAGAAAAATGAGACTTCCTGACTCTAGGTCTAGCATTCTATCCACCACACCACCTAGCTACCCTCAACTACATTAAGTACTTAATAAAAGCTTTTTTCTTTCTTTCATTCATTCATTCATTCATTCATTGTAGAATCCTGTTGCCTCCCTGTTGGATTGAGTGAAACTGAATCCTTACCAGGCTTTGCCTCTCTCCTCCCTGTGTGTGTGTGGGGTGGGGGGTGCGGGGGTGGGGGGGGTGATCTTTCTTTGGTCACTATTTTCTTCGGTTCCTATGTACCAGGCCCTGTGCTAGGATTTGGGCATGCAAAGATAAACAATTAAACTGTCCCTAACTTCAAGAACCTAGCTTTCTACTATCAGGGAATGGCATGGACACAGAAAAGTAAAAATGAAGTAAATATAGGAAGTAAATATAAAATATATACTAGTAGGCATTGTTGTATCATGGCAAAAGCATTAGTTTGGGAATCAAAAAGCATGGGTTCAAGTCCCAACTCCTTTAAAAATAAACTCTGTGACCCCAGTCAAGTCAATTAAATAACATTGTCATCTTTTTTATAGTTCTATCCCCAATACCACAGTCAAGTTGTCAGCTAAGACCTTTTGACACCAGCCCCACCATCATTCACTTTGTTGTTTTGTTTTATTTTGTTTCTAATCTGCTGTGGCTTTGGAAACCAGATGGTTTCTTACTTGTAAGAATTGTTCCTAGAAGGAGAGGAAATGGGGCAGCTAGGTGGTACAGTGGATAAAGCACCGGCCCTGAAGTCAGGAGTACCTGATTTCAAATCTGGCCTCAGACACTTAACACTTACTAGCTGTGTGACCCTGGGCAAGTCACTTAACCCCAATTGCCTCACTAAAATTAAAAAAAAAAGAGAGGAAATAGTCACTGAGAAAGCTTTTCCAGAGTTTGGCTTGAAAAGGTATGGGCTTTAGTGCCTGGACTCTGTGACATCCCCCTTGGTTAACCCCAGCTAGTTTTTGTTCATTCTGGGACCTTGGCTCTGTTCCAGGTACTTAGAAGAATGACAGAAAAATCAATCAACCAATCTACAAATATTTTATTAAGTTTCGCTTCTGTGCCTGGCACTGGGTCAAAATGGACACAATGAAATAATCTCTGCCCTCATAAGCTATAAGGGGAGAAATATATACTCATGAATCAGAACACACACAATCAATCCATAGCCATTTTTTCAAGTGGGGGAATTTAGTAGAAGTTGGGGAAGATGTCTTGAAAGATCTCCTGTAGAAGGTGACATTTTAATTAAGGATTGAAGAAAAGTAGGAATTCCAAGGTAGAGGAGGAGGTAGAGCATCCCATGTATGAGAGACAACCTGTGCAGATAGAGGGTTATGAGAAATAGTCACAAGGTCAAATTTTGTAGATTGAAGAGAATGAAAAGAGAAGAAATACAAAATAAAGCTGGGAAAAAAGTTGAAGTCAGATCATGAAACATTTTAAATGGCAAACAGAGGATAAATAACTTTTAGGGAAAGGAATTGTCATAATAATGAGTTCATACAATAACATTGGGGAGGTATATTTCTAGAAGTGGAATTTCTGAGTAAACAGGAATTGACATTAATTACTTTATTTGCATAATTATAAAGTGTCATCTAGAAAGGTAGCACCCATTCACAGCTTCACCAACAATGTATTAGTATACCTCTTTCTACAATCCCATTAACATTGATTTTCTTTTCTTTTTTATTTAAGTGAGGCAATTGGGGTTAAGCGACTTGCCCAGGTTCACACAGCTAGTAAGTGTTAAGTGTCTGAGGCCGGATTTGAACTCAGGTACTCCTGACTCCAGGGCCATTGCTCTATCCACTATGCCACCTAGCTGCCCCATCATCAACATTGATTTTCAAAAGAATGATCAGATCTTTCTGATATCAAGATTTCTGCATTCTATTCAGGACACTATACTGCCTTTCTATGAGTTCTCAACACTATACAGAATGCCCCCCCCAAAATGACTATTTATATATTTGACCCAGTAATACCACTACTAGGTCTGTATCCCAAAGACATCAATCATAGAAAAGGGAAAAGGTCTCACATGTACAAAAATAGTTATAGCAGCTCTCTCTCTGGTGGCAAAGTATTAGAAATTAGGGGATGCCCATCAATTAAGGAATGGCTGAACAAGTTGTGGTATATGAATGTAATGGAATTCTATTGTGCTGTAAGAAACAATGAGCAGGCAGATTTCAGAAAAAACCTGGAAAGACTTACGTGGACCTATGCTGAGTGAAGTGAGCAGAACAAGAATAACATTGTACACAGCAACAACAACGTTGTGGGACGATAACTGTGATAAACTTAGCTCTTCTCAGCAGTGCAATGATCTAAGACAATTCCAAAGAACCCATGATGGAAAATGCTCTCCACATTCAGAAAAAAAAAATACTGTGGATTCTGAATGCAGATTGAACCATAATGTTTCTACTTTTGTTTTGTTTTTTTTTGACATTTTTCCCTTTTGTTCTGATTCTTCTTTCACAACATGACTAATTCATAAATATGTTTGATGTGATTGTACATATATAATCAATATTGGATTACTTTCTGTCTTGGGGAGGTGGGAGGAAAGGGAAGGAGGGAGAAAAATTTGGAACTCAAAATCTTATGAAAACAAATGTTGAAAACTATCTCTACATGTAACTGGAAAATAATAAAATACTTTTATGATAAAAAATTTAAAATTTCAAAAAAGAAAATGTGAATCATATGAATGTATTGATATAGCAATTATTCCAAACACTCTCATATACATTATTTATCTTTATTCAATGATCTTGGCAATGGCTGCCTTTGTGAGACAGAGCAGGTATTAATAACACTTTTTCTGATGTAAGGACACTGATTCTAGACTTTAATTACCTTTACTTCCCAATTTAAATCATACTCATCTGTGGAAAAGACTCAGGTCCAATTCTACCTCTTCTGTGAAGATGTCCTCCTGATTCTTTCAAATGAAGGTGATCTTTCCTGAGCTCATTGTTATTCAGTCATTTCAGTTATGTCCAAATCTTCATGACCCCATCTGGGGTTTTCTTGTCAAAGATACTGAAGTGGTTTGTCATTTCCTTTCTCCAGTTCATTTTAAAGATGAAGCAAATATAGTTAGGTGACTTTTCTAGGGTCACAGAGCTAGCAAGTGTCTAAGACTGAATTTTAACTCAGATCTTCCTGACTCCATACCTGGTACTCTATCCACCGTGCAACCTAGCTCCAGAATTAGAGCTTATATGATGCTTACTACCTCTCTTATGAACTGATTTGTTTTTGTCAGTTTTGATTTAAAAAATTATGGGGGCGGGGCAGCTAGGTGGCATAGTGGATAGAGCATCGGCCCTGGAGTCAGGAGTACCTGAGTTCAAATCCGGCCTCAGACACTTAACACTTACTAGCTGTGTGACCCTGGGCAAGTCACTTAACCCCAATTGCCTCACTAGAAAAAAAATTATGGGGGGGTAGCTAGGTGGTGAAGTGGATAAAGCACCGGCCCTGGATTCAGGAGTACCTGAGTTCAAATCCAGCCTCAGACACTGGACACTTACTAGATGTGTGACCCTGGGCAAGTCACAAAACCCCCATTGTCTCACCCCCACAAAAATTATGGATGTGTATGCATCATCTACTTGATTATAAGCACCTTGAGGGTAGGCACTATATCTAATGTACCTTTATATCTTTTATGAGGTTCAAGACAAATCCTATGCATAAAAAGCTCACCAAAGCACACTGTAGAGCAGAAAAGAAAGGTCTTGGCTTTGATGCCAAAGGGCCTGTATTTGAATCCCATCTCTGCCACTTACTACCCTTATGACCTTGGTAAGGGACATATCCTCCCTGTGCCTCAGTTTCCTCTCCTGTAAAATAAAATGGGGAGGTGGGTTGGACTAGGTAGCTTCCAGGTCACTTCCAGATCTCAATCTATACACTCTTGCTGCATTGAATTGGAGAGATACTTCTGAGTTTTGACATGTCTACGAGCCTTCAAGTCAGACCAGGATTAAACATCTTTGCGTGCATTACTTAATAAAGAGAGCTCAGGGTCAATTGAAAAATTTAAATTCAATAGAAAATTGATCCTCATCAGCACTTTTCCCTCCATATATGTGGAGGAAAGGACATTTCCATAACTTGTGTATTAGAGTTGTATTTTCTGCTCCGAAGACCCAGCAATAGCTGTCAGCTTCAAGTCCAGCCCTCATTAATTTATGCAGGGTTCCAACATAACCAGAGCAGTCTCTTCTTGGGCATACAACTGTGAAGTGGCCTGAAATCTAGAGAAATCTGGATGTTGAAACTGGAAGGACTCAATTTTGCCCTTATTGCTTTTGGGGGAAAATGAATATAGTTTAAATTATATTGAAAGGCCTTTCCCCTGGAAGGTTCAAGAAGCATGGGAATCAAGGGTAGAACTATAGAAGTCTTTAGTTATAATTGGGGGTGGGATGGGGATGGGAGGAAGAAGGCAATAACAACCTATTAGGATTTCACCATCCTAAAACTCTCAGCCCATCTTAAGGAGTCATGAGCATTCATACAACAATAATAACAGGCAGCCATAAGGTAGAAACTTATGTCACCTTCCTTCCTTTTCTCCATTTTCTAAATACTTAAAAGGGATGTATCTTTGTAAGCCTGGCATTCAATTTCATGCATTGAGGCAGCTAAGTAACATAGCAGCTTCAGTGATGGGTTCAGTAGGGAAAACCTGGGTTAAAATCCTACTTCTGACCCCTTGCTGTGTGATGCTGGGCAACTCTGTTAATCTATCTCAGCCTCAGTTTTCCCACCTGGAAAATGGAGGCAATAATAGCATTGACCTCATGAGATACTTGTGAGGATTAAACACAATACCATATGTGAGGTGTTTGTTCTGAGTACTTTAAGGTGCTCTATAACTGTTAGTTATCATTAGTATCATCTGATGGTAACCTGTTTGTCTACACTTCTCTAGCATGCATTCCTAAATATCTGTATATGCTTTTCTTCTAATGATGCCTCGGTTTTGTTTGCGCAAAAATTTCCTATTTTTTGTAATTAAAATTCTCCATTTTATATCCCACAATGCTCTCTGCTGTTTGGTCACAAAATCTTCCCTTACATATAAATCTGACTGGCAAAATATTTCACGCTCCTCTAACTCTCTTCCGATATCACACTTTATGCCTAAATCATGTACCACTTTTGGCCTTATCTTGGTATATATAGTGTATTATTTTTTATAAATGCTATATCTGTAGAGTGAGTGTGTCATTAGCCTCCCCTACAAACTAGTCAATAAGCACAGCAGAGACCCAAACTTCATGCTTTTTTTTTTTTTTTTTTTTTTTGCGGGGCAATGGGGGTTAAGTGACTTGCCTGGGGTCACACAGCTAGTAAGTGTCAAGTGTCTGAAGCCGAATTTGAACTCAGGTACTCCTGAATCCAGGACTGGTGCTTTATCCACTGCGCCACCTAGCCGCCCCCCAAACTTCATTCTTAACAACTCAGATATTAGGGTCATTATCTACATATTCTTGGTTCTGTCACTTAGAGTGTGGTATGTAGGCGATTAACAAATGATCATTGACTTGACTCTACCTTTATGGGGTTTGGTTCCCTTGCTTGTAAAATAAGGGTTTGAGACTAGATTCCCTCCAAATTCCCTTCTTGGTGAAATATCTCATGCTTCTAACACTCTATGTTCCAAGATCCCTCCCAGTTCTAATATTCTATGTCAAAAGTGTTTTGTTTTGTTTTTAGACCACAACATTCTATGTCCTAAGGTTGCTTCCAGCTCTACCATTCTACAACATCAGATACTCTATTAGCTGAAATAAAGCTACTACAGGCAGTCAAATCTGATGGAAAATGTGTTGTCTTTCAGGTGGCAGATGTTCTTTCCCCTAGGGCCAACATTATTACAAAAGCTCAAATGTATAGCTCTTCCTTTTGACACATAAAGAAACCAAGTCTCTCAGGGTGAGTAAATATCTGGCTCAAGTGTTCCCGGAAAAGAATTGTGACAGAGGAGAGGCTTGGCTTCTGATCTTCCAGTTAGGTACAATTGGGGATGTGATCATCAGAAGATCTGTGCTTCTGGAATAGGAAGCTGGACTAGATCTTTTTATGTCCCAACTTTCTCTTAGACCCACCACCTAGCTGCCCCCCGTCCCTAGCTTATCAATGCCCTTTTAAGACATAATGCAAAGGCAGTTAAGTGGTGCAGTGGATAAAGCACCAGTCCTGGATTCAGGAGGGCCTGAGTTCAAATCTGGATTCAGACACTTGACACTCACTAGCTATGTGACCGTGGACAAGTCACTTAACCCTCATTGTCCTGCCTCTCCCCCCCCCCCGCTAATAAAAGGCATAATTCCAGTAATAATACTGATAGAAATAATACCTTTTATATAGTTCTTTAAAATAGGTAAAGTGTTTACCACATATCTCATTTTATCCTCATAATAAATTCAGAAGACAGCTGCTATTATTTTCCCCAATTTATAGTTGAGGAAACTGAGACAGATAAAAATTATGACTTGTTTACAGTCATAGAGTTCACAGAACTGTATACTCCATATAAAAATCAACTAGTTACAAAGATGTTAGGATGAGTCTAGGATCAATTTATATATATACACACACACACACACACATATACATATATATACACATATATACATATACACACATATATATGTATGTATATATACATATGTATGTATGTGTATATGTATATACATATATATGTATGTATATATACATATGTATGTGTATATGTATATATACACACATATACACATACATGTATATATACATATGAGTATGTGTTTGTATGTACACATACAGTATGAATATACATACGCATATATAGACACATATACATGTGTATATGTATGCATACAGTCCGATATATATACAATTGGTCCAATTGATCCTATATATCTCATATATTTCATATATGTGTGTATACATATATATTTATATACATACTATATATAAAACATTTTGCCAACTTTACTGCACTATATAAATGCCAGACTTTATTATTATTTATTATTATGCCTATATGAATGCATTCTAAGATCACATTAGTGGTTTTCAATGCCTTCGTTTATTGTTGGCTTGCATCTGAATTGAATGTTCATCTTAATGGAAGTTGTTGGCTGCCATGAATATAGTGAGATCAAATTACTTGCTTCTGTCACCAAGGCAGGCATACTAGCTGTATGACTTTGGACAAGTTACTAAACCTGGAATTGACTTCAAACAACTCTCTAAGATTCTGTTGTAGAGAAAATGGCAGTCTACATTGGTAGAAGAGAAGGAGGTTCATCTCTGAGGTCTATATACCAATGACATCACTGGTTTAACCCTTAAGTCTTTAGATTAATATTATTCTACCATGAGAATAATGCTGTTTTTACAAAGCCCTGTATCAAAGGGATGTTTGAAGGATGAAATGAGACAATGGTTAGAAGGGGCAGGGATCTAGACTTGAGATTTCATTGATTTGGAGATGAAGAAACTCCCTCCACCTATGCAGGTTGGTGTCTGGGTGAATTGAATATAATTTCTAACCTTTTCAGTGTTTCATTAACAAAGGTTGTTTAAAGACTTGGCATCTATTACCAAAGATAATATCAGTAGCAGGAGAAGTTCAGCTGAACTTCTCTGGAGGCAAGGGCTTTGGCTTTCACATCAAAATTAGAATGCTACACACTCCCTTTTCCTCTTCTCCTGATACTAATTATAGTTTGCGGAACACAAAACAGGGAAACATCTCACCCTCTCCAGCAAGAGATAAAAAATGTGCCCATTTGAATGTGCCCTCCTGAATTTCCTATATGGTTCCTTGTATAGGTGGGTAAGGCCTTGTCTCTAGACATTTATTTCCATGATACTGTCAAAAATGAATATGCAGCATCTCTGAATGGCAAAAACAAGACTGGGAAAGTAAACTCTGCTCCTTCCAGTTTTCCACCTAAACCATGAACTTAATCAAAAACATGAGACAAGTAGTAGGCTCTGGAAAACTGTGTGGCTGCTTACATGTTTTAATTAGCTATGTTCACAACCAGTACAGTGGAAGTGTGGGTGTTCAATCAAATGGCTAATCAGATTGAAACAACAAATCCGTGCTTTGCTCTGGGGCCCACATCCCCATGCACATTTCATCACTGAGTATACCTTATGTGTTACTGCAGTCTTTCCTTTGATTCTACTTAAGCACTACCCATTGCTGTATTGGTCAAATGCCCAAGTTGCTATTCATTCTTTGGAAGAGGCACATGACCCCTGTATTTAGAGCCAGAAAACCTGAGTAGGAATCCTTGGCTCTGGCCCATTCCAGTGGTGGGACTTGAAATAAGTCACTTCTTCCTCTGTACAAAGGAGGCAGCAGGACCAGGTGACTCCTATGCTACAAGTCAGCTCTAAAACCAATGATCTGATGATCTCATGGAGCATCAGATCACAGTGGCATCAAGGGTCTTGTCTCCATTTTCATCTAGTCTAATGGCATCATTTAACAGAGTAGAAGAGGAAGACTCACAACACAATGGAAATAACACTGGGTTCATATTATAGAAGCTTCATTCCTCTCCAGGCTATACTTTGGACCTCTTCAACTCCATGTCATCATGCTGAAGTTTCTCTATATCCCTGGAATTCAAACATTGGAAGTACCCACCAACCCTGAAGCCTCTCCTTCTAATTGGCTGGCTCTTCTCAGAATCTTTATTTAAGGAGGGACACCCCACCTCCTGTCAGTCATATCTGTTCTTCTCCAGGTTGTAGACTTCCTCTACCATACTTCCTCCCATCCCCCAGCTACCTTCATCTCCCATATCTTTTCAGTTTCATTGTATGTGATGTTTTGCCCCTGGATTGTAAACTCCTTGAGGGCAAGGAGTCCTTATACTTGTATTTTTATTCCCAGAGTTTAACGTAGTTTTTAAGCACATAATAAATACTTAACAAATGCTTGTTGAGGGGGTCAGCTAGGAGGCACAGTGGATAAAACACTGGCCTTGGATTCAGGAAGATCTGAGGTCAAATCCAGACTCAGACTCTGGACATTTACTAGCTGGGTGCCTTGGGCAAGTCACTTAACCCTCATTGCCCTGCCCCAAAAATCCCAAAACAAACAAATGCTTGTTGACTGACTGATAAACTGGATTTGAATGCCAGTCCTGCAATTGTGTTACCCTAGGCAAGTCACTTCAAATCTCTGGGCCTCATGTGTAAAATAAGGGGCTTTGATTAGATATCCTCTAAGAAAGAGAGAAAGAAGCAGGGAAGGAGATAAATTTCTGCCCTGTGGTTTTGGCAGGAGAGAGTTAAAGCAGATAGGAAAATCACCTGCCCAGTATTGCACCAAAGGTTTGTCATTGGGGTTCTTCCCCCTTTGGTTCATTTCATATGTTTGAGATAATTTTATGAAGAAAAAAAGGTAATTCCTACTGATGCATGAGGATAAATGTAGCAAAGTTGGTGAGTTAGAAGATTGGCAACTCAGCATTTGACAGATTTAACTAATCCCTTCCACACAGTTAGAATCCCTGTCAGAGCTGTGTTGGGTCCTCTGAATGTGCTCAAATGGCTCTTTGATGAAGGAGAGGAGCACCAGAAAAAAATGGGGGAAAAGCCCAACAGCACCAAAGAACTATGTAATGTCAATCCTTGATCCTAAAGATGCAGTCTAATACATTAGGGAACTGGTTTGTTTGCTTGTAGGGAACACTTTATTATATTTTAAAGTAGACTTAAGATGGATAATAAACATGCCATAAGGCAACTGGACATTAGTCTTTCCTACCATAGATGAATTTTAAATAATAATAGAGAGAGATGACAGGGGAAATCAATACAAATTATAAAATGCCAAAGGTGGGAGAGATCTTGGAACAGAGAACACCAAAAAATAGGAGGGGCCTTAGAATAGAAAATAGAACAAAAAGCACAGAATATTAGAACAGGAAGAGACCTTTGTACAAAGAATACTAAAGCATAGGATACAGAACATGAAAAATGTAAAGGTGCCTTAGAACATAGAATAATATATCATGGAATTTTCAAAAAGCTAGGCATCTTGTAAGAAAATATTAATTTGGGGACTGCTTTCCTTCTGGCCTCATACACTTGACACGTACTAGCTGTGTAACCCTGGGCAAGTCACTTAACCCCAATTGCCTCACCAAAAAAAAAAAAAAAAGAGAGAGAGAGAATATTAGAGGCACAGCTAGGTGGTGCAGTGGATAAAGCACTGGCTCTGGATTCAGGAGGATGTGATTTCAAATCTGGCCTCAGATACTTGACACTTAGAAGATTTGTGACCCTGGGCAAGTCCCTTAACTCTCATTGTCCCATAATTATTATTATTATTAATAATAATAATAATACTCCAAAGGAATTTTCAGATCATCTAGTTAAATCCTATCTTTTCTATAAAAGGGAAAACTGAAGCAAAGAGTGAGGCAGCATATTACACAAGAACAGGTAGCCATTTCCGGCAGAAACAAATGGGAAATTAAGTTTCCTGCTTCACAAAATAGTCATCCCAATTGGCTGGAGTAAAGCCATGATGACAGCTCGGATTCCTGAACCAAATATCCACATCCTCCTTCCCCAAGTATGGCACTGTTTACTGGTTAAGAGAGCTTGCAATCATCTTCTGTGTTTTGTTTTGTTTTGTTTTGTTTGTTGTTTGTTTGTTTTTTAGTGAGGCAGTTGGGGTTAAGTGATTTGACCAGGGTCACACTGCTAGTAAGTGTTAAGTGTCTGAGGATGGATCTGAATTCAGGCACTCCCGACTCCAGGGCCTGTGCTCTATCCATTGTGCCACCTAGCTGCCCCCCCCATCTTCTGTTTCTAACCCTAATTCTTTGGTTACAGTGACTGTCAGCAGTAAACTCTTAACTTATAGTCTAGCATGTTACATCATATCACTCAGGGACCAATACACTTGAAACTCAAGAGAGAAGGTTGTATCTAGGTTAACCTCCATTTTTTAACTCATAAAAGAGAAATTATTGTGTAATTTGGCCCTCCCATCTTCCTTCTTCCCTAACCTCTTCCAAAATTTCAATCCTGTTATTCTTCTCTGGGGCTCAAATTCACTGGAGGTTTCAGTCAGTGAAACTGTTGATTGTTGGATGAATGTAAATGATTATCCTAAGTAGTATTTGTGGAGACAGTGTGGCATAGATGACAGAGACAGCCTTGAAGCCAGGAAGATGTGGTTTCATATCCAACTTCTGACACACACTGACTTGTGACCCTGGGCAAGTCCTCAGTGATCTAAGCAACTATTGAATACTCTAGCTCGAAAAGAAAGTTCCAATTCAGATTGGTAGACAGGTTTCCTCACTTGGGAAGCCACTATAGCAATAAGATCCCAAATACAGTTTCTATCCTTATCTTTCCTTTTTTATTTGTATTATCCCTCCACTAAAGTCTTTTTCTGGTATTATTACAAAGATGAACCTTCCTTTTCAAAGACCATGCCTACGGAGGGAATATTGGCTGGTTCTACCAAGTTGAAGAGGCATGGACTAAGAACCTAATATCTGAGGATGAGCCAAGCTAAGGACAAATAGGATTGACAATAACTTGCATCAGGATGATGAATCTTTGGCAGAGGCCCCTCATGTAAGCTATCAAAAAGGGGAGAGGTTGTTTTCTGTGTCAGTGGAGGGAGTGAAATTACAGACACTAGGAGTATTATTATGATGATGATGATGGTTCTATGTCAATCTCTAACCTTCTCCCTAACTCTCTGTTTAGGGAGGCGTGTCCTGAGTCTAAATGGCTGACTTATGTGAGGCCCCAGCTCACTGAGGGCAAAGGTGTAATTCAATTACTGTTAGGGAATCAATTGAAATGGCTGATAGGTCAGGACTCTCAGGATGCTATCCAGCTTCTCGGAGAGGGCAAATAATTGTTTCATAATTTCTTAATTCTTTCACAAGGCAGTTTAAATTAGAGGATGTCAATTTACAAAGCCAGACTGCATTGTATGCTTAAATTGGGCCTGAAATAGCCACTAGATGAAGTGTAATAATGGAGAGAGCAGGCCCTGAGCTCCAGAGCTGTGCAGAATTGTTTAATGTGGGCCAGTCCTTTAATCTTCATATCTATTGATGCAGAAAACGGAATATTTCTGCCATCTATGATAAGAAACATTACTTTTTTAAACTCCTTGAACATAGGCTGAAAATCTTAGGCAGATGAGATAGCAAGGATCTTCATTTCCCTAACTGGAGACATTTCTTTCTTCTTAGGGGAGATACAAAGGTTTTTGTCTGATCTGTTAAGACACCAATCTGCCATTGTACATGGTGCCATATTTAGGGGAGGACAAAGCCCCATGTACCTGCTTTCTTTCTATCCTAAGATTTCAGTTGCCATCCCTGCTTTGGATTAAAACAACAAACAACAAACAAAAACAAACAAACAAAAAACAATGAAAGCCTCAAGTCTCAATCATAGGAAAGAGCCCCTGGGAAGAAAGGATACCTCCACAGCACTGGAGCTGAGAAGAAAAAGATCCCCAAAACAGAGAGGACTCAGTGTTGCCCTAAATGAGCTGAAGATATTCTTGTGAGTCTTTGAGAATGGAGCAGTGGGGAAACCTGAGCTTGGAGTCCAGAGACCCTGCTCCAAGGCCTGGGTCATTTCCAAATAGTTTTGTGACCTGAGAAAAAAATCAGTCCATGTTTCTAGACCTCAGTTCCTTCATTCATTAAATGATGGTGCTGGACTAGGTGTCTAAAATTTCTTCTTGTAAGCTTCTTCCAAAAATTGGTTCTAAAGCAATGGTGTCAAACTCAAACAGAAGCAGGGGCCATTCATCCATACCTAACAATCCCTCAGGGCTACACATTAACAGTTTTGTCATGTGATGTTGTCTGTTTTATTGTACTTTTCTTTATTTTGTTAAAGATTTCTCAGTTACATTTTAATCCAGTTCAGGCGACTCTCAAGACTGTTATGGGTAACATGACTGTCACCGCTGCTCTAAAGTCATTTTCTATGATAACATAGTATGTTCAGAAGTGCCTTTCAATTCTAAACAGTTTATGCTGCAAGTTCTCCCCTCCCCAGTTCCCCCAAACTTCTAACATACTGACAACCTGTGTACTTTCTGACAACCTGTGTTCTAAACTTCTAAGGTCTCAGACTCCCCTCTACCGCTAAAATTGAGTTCTAAAGTCCCCTCCATTTCTAACATCCTGTGTCATGATGGCCTTTTCTACTCTTACATTAGTTCCCCCTGCCAAAGCAGGCTAATATTCCGTGTGTTAACATTCAATTCTCTAATACTTCTTGCAGTCCCAGGAATCTAAATTTGAAGGTAGCTCCCAGCCCATAAGGCTTTGCTTTCTTTCTAGCCCTAAGAGTTAGCACAGTGCCTAGCACATACTAAATGGTTCCGAAATGCACATTGACTAACTCTAACATTCCATGGTCTGAGGTATCTTCCAGACCGAAAGTTCTATATTTTATGTGAGTGATATAGAAGTCTGTTGCGAGCCTGCCTTTAGGAAGTTGCTTGTTCCACAGCTGAGGCTCAAGGCTTCCAGTGGTTTCTGTAAAACAATGCTACTGGGACAGTGTACCACAATGATAAGATTCTTGGGAACTGAATTGGGAAATTTAGGTTTGAATCCTGGCTTGGACACTTATTGGCTATAGAATGGGGGCAAATCACTTTTGTTTCACCCAGCCTCAGTTTCCTGTACTCTAAAATGGGGATAATAAGGCCAGTGTTCAGCATCTCCCAGAGTGACTATAAGGGAAGAGCTCTGTAAACCTCTTGGGAAATGTGCCTTCTTTCAATTCCTGCAGATGTACTCTAGTCTCCTCAGCTTTTAAGGTATTTGGTCACTTAAGCATGGAAAAAGGCACTCTTCACTTCAAAGATTTCACAACCTGACTGGCGAGAGATGAGTTAGTTCTGTACTGGAAATAACAAGACAGTAATAATGTTCCATCCAGTATGTGTTCAGGTATAGGGGAAAGTGCTCTAAGCAATGAAAGTAGTTCACACACACATGCATGCACACACATACACACACACACACACACACGCACACACAAGCACACACATGCACACAGGGCATAGAAGCTATTGTAAGAGGCTAGGATCCAAGTATCATCATACTATACTATCTCGTAATCAAAACACAAGTATGGCCAACTTATTAAATGAGAATGTGCTGGCCAACACTGTTTGGTGACTGGATTATTAGGGAGGTGAAACGACTTTTCACTCATCTCCTTTCACTAGGAAAATGATTCCATAATTATGAATTTCCTGAAGTCACTCGGCCTCTCTAAATCTAGCTAGCTAGGTGGTTCAGTGATTAAAGCACTGGACCTGGAGTCAGGATGACCTGTGATGAAGTCACACCTCTGATGATTACTAGCTATGTGACTCTAGGCAAATCACTTAATCTCTCTCAGTCTTAGTTTTCTCATATGGAAAATGGGGATAATAATAACACCTAGCTCCCAGAGTTGTAATAAGGATAAAATGAGATGATATTTATAAAGTGCTTTCTAAACCTTAAAGTACTTTATACGTTCTAGCTATTATAAAACTATTGTAACAAAACTTGACCTAGAAACTTCACAAAGTATTTGTGAAGATCATATAAGTTGTTGGAGCCTGTTATCTTAGTTATTGGGGATGCTGGGACTGATGGTTCTTTTGAGCTCTGGACCTCTGAGTTGCACTGGACTCTGCCAATCAGGTGTCTACACTAAATAAGACATGAATATGATGAACCTCTGCCATTGAGTCCACCATGTTTCTCGAGGAGGGCAGAACCAATACCAGCCAGAAACTAAGCAAATCAAAGCTCTCCTGCCCATCAGTAATGTTATCTGGCCTATGAGTAGCTTTACATTCCAGTCTGGGTGAAATGGGGGACCCAGTGTTTAAAAAAATGCCAAAAGATGAGATGTTAAACATGATATGCTACAAAGGATATTAGATCAGACCCCAGGCCTTATTACCACCTGTGTGGCCTTAGGCAAGTAGATTCTCTTCTCTAGAGACCCCTATTAAATAGAAAGAATGATAGCACCTATGTCACAGGGTTATTCTGAAGATTAAAGGAGACTGTCTTTGTAAATAAAGTCTCGGTAAAACTGAAAGTGCTATATAGATTTTAGATGTTTTTAATATTGTGGTCATTAAATTTCTAGCTACGTGAACTGGCAAAGTTATTATAAACATCTCTGGTCCCCAGAAAAATGAAGAGGGTGTACTCAATGACTTCCAAGGTCCTTTCCAAATCGAAATTCTGAGATATTCTGATGTATGCCACAAACTTTGTAAGTGTAAAAAGTAATTCTAAATATAGAACCACAAGAAACTAGCAGGCAGACAGTTCTATTGTCAGAATATCTTAGACACCCCCATAGGAATATAAAAATAACTCAAGTATGAAGCAAAAGACAAGCAACCCTTCCTCAAAACAAAAATAAACCAATAACCTGTGGGTAAGCAAACTGATAGGGTTACTGCTACTGCAATGAATACCTCTCTTTTGTCTGCCTCTGTGCCCAAAAAGCTAACTTTGGAGAGTACTAAATAAATGGGGCATGCTTGAGGCATCCCAGAAAACTTTATTTTTCTCAGGTAGCAGCTAGACTGATTCGCATCCACTGAATATGTGACTATAGGTTTTCCAACTGATGTATGAGAAATGGGGAAAGAATGAGATTCTTCATTTAAATTATATTGCAAATCATGCCTTGCCCAACTTCCACTCCAACCAAATGATGCCCTCTCTTGTCTGCCTCAAGCACCCAGCTCAGTTTGTAGGGCTAGGTAAGACATGGTATGATTAATGCTAATTCACAATGTTCCCTTTTGGGATTGGCCTCCCCATCCTGGTGCATTCAGATGGGGAAATTTGATGGCAGAGGACTGACGCAGAAGAATGCCTTCACATTTGCCATCAGATACAAATGCGTGCTCACAAACACAGCCAGACAAGTCAATTATTCCTTGATTCTCTATTCCCTCCCTGGGTGCCTTTCTGGAAAGACAACACTTTATACTCATGGCCATGAGATTGGGCTCAAAGTGGCAGGAAACAAATGGTGATTCTAGGGTGTGCTCTTTCCCAGGGTGCCTTCTGGTTGGGAAGTTATTTGTTTTGGGGCTTTTTGCTCAGATAGATCAAAATAGACATTTTGCAGCAGGATTCAGTTTTCAAAACAGTATCAGGGAGCATGACAATTGGGGGCCAAAGATGGAATAAGTGTCTTTAACATGTGAGAAATGATAGTTGCCTGTAGGGCAGTATGGTGAAGTGGATAGAGGTCTGGGCTTGGAGCCAGAAATACTTGGGTTCAGATCCTACCTACTAGCTATATGGTATTGGGCAAATCAATTCAACTCCCTGTGTCTCAGTTTCCTTATCTATATAATGAGGGGGTCGGATTTGATGGCCTCTAAGGTCCCCTCCAGCTTTAAATCCTATGTGGTTCTCCTAGGCCAAGACATTATCTTCTGATTAACAATCAGAATTAACCAAAAGTAATGTTAAAGGGGGTGTATCCTACCTTCATCCTCAAAATTGGCATCAACTTTGGGGTCAGCTAGGTGACACAGTGGATAGTGCTTTATCCACTAGATTCAGGAGGACCTGAGTTCAAATCCAGCCTCAGACACTTGACATGTACTAGCTGTGTTACCCTGGGCAAGTCACTTAACCCTCATTGCCTTGCCAAAAAATGGTATCAACTTCAAATTATATGGTAGATTTTAATTTCTTCCAAAAAAGTAATCCTTTAGTTGAAGATACTCCGTTTTAAAAAAAGTCATCCAAGCTCTGAAGGAGACTTTTAAAAAAATGTATTCTCCCTTCTTTGCAGAAGTGTGGGATCATACCTGTTGAACACTTGGTACATTGTCAGACTCAGTTGATGCACTGGTTAGTTTTGTTGAATGTATTCACTCCCACCTCACCCTCTTTCTTTTCTTTTTTTGTTTATTCCAAAGGATGCCTCTGTGAAAAGGGAAAATGGAAATGAAGATGATAAAAAACCTTAAAAGATATCCATGATTTTAGAAATAATGATCAGCCAAGAAATAATTTGGCTCCTGATGAGTGTTAATTTTGGCTGGATTAACTGGTATTAGTTTTACAGACATGAACAGATCTCACTAAGTATTCCAGGTATTCTCTTAGATACACTCTCTGCTTCAGCATATGATTTGATATGTATTTTGGTTTCTTTATATGTGTACCCTACTCAAATGTAAGGTCTTAAAGTCAGGACTTTCTATTTTATTCTTTTGGGGCTATTGGCATAATGTTTGTCCTATAGTAAGTACGTGATTCATTCATTCAGCCTCTGAACATGGTTTAGGATTTCTCACCTTTGTCTTTGGTAGAAATCCTTCAATGGTTCCTTTGCTGTCCACTAGAAAAATTCAACCCCTTCTAGCCATCTCTGAAACACAGAATCTGAGCATTGGAACGTACCTCAGATGTCATCTGGTTTAACTCTCATTTAAATGACTTCCTCTTCCTTAGTATACATCATCAAAAGAGGGTTTAATCCAGGAACTACTTAAAGATCTCCAGGGATGAATAACCCATCCCCCCTCCTGGGGCCACTTGTGGACAGATCTAATCATTAGCCTGTTTTCTTTATAATAACCACAAATTGACTTTTCAACAATAACCACCCATTGCTTGTAGACCTGCCTTCTAGACCACTGTCTCTTTTACATGAGAAAATTTCTCATCTTCCTCCTCTATAGCTATAGAAACTAAGTAGATGCCCATTCACTGAAGAATGGCCTAATGAATGGAATAATACTATGCTGTATGTGACAATGACTGTGATGAAATAAAGAGAAGCATGGGAAGATTTGCATGAGCTGATGCAGAGTGAAATCTGCATAACCTGTAAAATAATGTGCACAATGGATATAATTGAAATTGCAATAAATTCTAGTATAAAGATTAAAACTGAATTCTGTAAAATTATAGTGGCCCAGCTTGGCCTGAAAAAGAGATAAGGCACCCTGATACCTTCTTTAAGGAGGTAGGGGACTATGGGACTGGAACACTACATATATTGTCAGACTTGGTTGATGAATTAACTAGTTTCACTGATTTGTTTTTCCTTTCTTTTTTCTTCATTATAAAGGGTAGCCCTCTGGCAGGGAGAGGGATAATGGATATATTAGGGAATTAAGGAAACATAAAAACAATCATTGTGTCATACATAAAAAGAAAAAAGTTCCACTTAAAGGCTGAATATATTTTCTATATCTGGGTACTTTTGTTTTGCCAACCTTTGGAAATCCCAAAGTCCTCCTCTCTGTAATTCACTGGAACAAAATATCTTCCCCATACCATGCCATAGGGACATGGCAAACACTCAATATATATTTGTGAATGATGATGATTATGGATTTAATAATAGTATCATAAGCATTACCCTTAGAATTTGAGATTTAGAGATGCAAAAGACTTGAGAGGTTCTAACACAAAGTGCCCTTATCTTTCTCATAAGGAAACTGAGATCCAGAGAGGTGAGTGGCTAAACCAAGGTTACCCAGAAAGTAAGTTACATAACCTGGGTTTTAAGCACAAACCTCCAGACATATTCCATGATGTCACATTAGGAAGGCTTTACACAAAAGAACTCATTAATTTTCACGAAGGACTTTGAGCTACAGATACACTCATTTTATCATCTGATTAACTTTTTTTTTTTTTTTGGTGAGGCAATTGGGGTTAAGTGACTTGCCCAGGGTCACACAGCTAGTAAGTATCACGTGTCTGAGGGCGGATTTGAAGTCAGGTCCTCCTGACTCCAGGGCCAGTGCTCTATCCACTGTACCACCTAGCTGCCCCCTGATACCCTCATTTTAGAGCTAAGGAAACTGAGTCTTAGGGAGAGAAGAGATTTTTCCATGACCATGCAGTGAGAGGGAGAAGTGATATTTGGCCCCAATTCTCTATTGACTCCTAGTCCAGCAGTCTTCCCACCATGTAACACTGCCTCTCTCTCCTCTTCAAAACACAGGGGTCACATCTGTTTTACTTAGGAGCCAAGACATCATGGTAATTGGTAAATGTTGAATCTCTCCTTTAAGCATTCAGGCAACTTAGCAGTTCTGATGTGGGTTAATGACGAGTGTCTCTTGAATCCACATTTTGTCAAGATTTTTTTTTTAATAAATGACGAAGGCCATTGCTACTGAATAACTGGAAGCTAATTTCCATGAGGGCATTTGACCTTTAGAATAACTGTTCATGCTGCCCAAATGACAGGGTCCTTTCTGTCTCAGACAGTGATTTGCAGAATGAGATGTCCAAAAGGTTAGAACATAAATTTTACTGAAAAGAACAACAGTATCACAAACCGTGGTGAAAGCACTTGAGTTTTATTATGATACACTCGAAAATGCACTGATTCAGAGGCAGAAGATATGGGTTTGAATCTTGACTCTAATGGGTTCTTCCTGGGTGACTTTGAGCAAGGCAATAAACTCTCTGACCAATGGTTTTCTCATTTGTAAAATGAAGGGATTAGTAAAGATAGACTTTAAGGTCCCTTTCTTTTTTTTCTTTTTTTTTGTGAGGCAATTGGGGTTAAGTGACTTGCCCAGAGTCACACAGCTAGTAAGTGTCAAGTGTCTTAGGCCACATTTGAACTCAGGTCCTACTGAATCCAGGACCAGTGCTCTATCCACTGTGCCACCTAGCTGCCCCTTTAAGGTCCCTTTCAACAATAATTCTGTGTGCCTGTAGCTTCATATATAAATATAATAAAGCTTCAGTGGTGAAAAAATTGAGGCACAGAGTTGAAGTGACTTGCCCAGGGTCACTCAGCTAGTATTTGTCTGAGGAGAGATTTGAGTTCAGGGTTTTCTTACTCCTTAATTAAGTACTCTCAGCAGTGTGTCACCAAGCTGCCTTCTTGGGACCCAACCTTGGAGTACGCATGAGATTAAGAAGAAGGAGCTCAAAGAGGGTGCTTTAGGTATCTGACCAAAACCTCCTCTGTATAAATCGTACCTGTTGGCCCAGCCTGGACATCTCCTGTTCTAAGGCCATTCCCAGCTCTGACATTCTACCCTCTAAGGGCCCTCCTGACTCTTACATTTTTCTCATTCCCACCTTTCCCAGCTCTCAATTATAAGATTCTATGCCCTCCATGGTGCTAAGTACTTGTGGGGTCTATGGGTAGCATTTAAATGGAAACTTGTATTCTAGTGAGATATCAGCCAAATATAAAATGGCATTAAGCTGTGCCAGTTGGGGGAAAGGGGAACAGGGTGTAGAGGGGGAATGGGCAGTAGACAGGAAAGCTTGTGGCCTATTTACTCAGGAATATCTTCTCTTTACTTTATATTTCACCAATAACAAATGGACAAAAAAAAACACTTGGTCAATACCTATCAATATATTCCTTCATTTTTTTTATTGAATAGCAAAGTTATTAAGAATGAAGCTGGACCTGAGGCATATGATGCCCCTCTTCTGATTGTCATGGAATAAAGGGCAATTTCAATTTGCCCCCAGTTGAAGGTGGAATAGAGAAAAGCTAGACCTTTCATCATAGGCTATGCCAATTTGGATTCTCTTCGAAATCACAATAGGTATAGTTTTAGGGCAGGAGATGACAAAGGGGAGAGAAAGGGAGAAGAACATCACAGAGGGTTTAAAAAAGTGAGGGGAAAAGGGAAGAGTAGGAAGGGAAGATGGCAAGGGAAAAGGAGATGTGGAGAAGGGAGAGAGACAAGAGAAAATGAGTGGAGGAAAAAGAAGGGAGAGAAAAGAGGGAACACATTTCTGAAATAACACAGACGCAATTTGTAAAGGAGGCTCCTGCACAGCTGTGGTCCAGGTGGTCCCAGAGCTCCATTCCAGCCCAGATGTGCTGGGATTCTGTGAAGGGGAAGTAGCCTAGGGCTAGGAGATCCCTCTCCTTATCCTTTCACACTCCTTCCTGAACACATCACACAATCAGACAATCAGAGGGCATAGGTTGAGACATACGGGGAGAGGATAGGATACTTGGCAGGAGTACAGAGGAGAGAAATAGATGGAATGAGAGGAATAGAAAAAAGAAAAACGAAAGGTGAAAAAAAGATGTGTCAAGGAAGGGGGGAGTATGAAAGGTGAGGAAGGAGAAAAATGGTTTTACAAGAAGGAAGCCAGAGACTTGAGGAGAAGGGAAAGGGAGGGATGTTCGCCAACTTCATTAGGGCCCTCCCTGAAGGCAGTCATTTTATTCCTTTCTAATTCACCCCCTATTTACCTGCCCTTAGAAATTAATTCCAAACCTCTCTTTCTCTCCTGAAGCTTCCCACCCCTCTCGCTCACTACCCCCCCTCAGCTAAGGACTTTGCCTTTTACTTTCCAGAGAAAATTGAGGTCATTTGCATCGAGCTTCCTTCTGCCCTCACTCTCTTCATCTTAAAATCCCTTGAAATCATCTTCCTGCTCTCATCTCCTTTTCCCCAGTCTCATATTGGTCCTTTTGTCTTTTCAAGGCCCACCCTTCTCCTGGCGCACTTGATCCCGTACCTTCCAGTCTTCTCCAACAGACTGCAACATCCTTGCTCACAGCCCCTCTCATGTTTGTTTTCTGATTTCATTTCCAACTTCATTGAAAAAAGTCCATGACTCTCTAGTGCTTAAAAAAAAAACCTTCATGAGAATCTACCATCTCCTCAAGCTACCATTGTATATCTCTCCTCCCCTTCTTCTCTAGATTCCTAGGAGGGAGATACATAGGCTTGATGCTTTCACTTCCTTTCCTCTCATTATATCTGAAATTTTATAATCTGCCTTCTGCCCTCATCAATAAACTGGAACTACTCTATCTAGAGTCATCAGTGATTTACTTGCCAATTCCAATGGTCCTTTCTCAGTCTTCTTTTTTCTTCACCCCTTTGTAGCATTTGACACAGTAGATCACCCCCTGTTCCTGGATCCTTTCTCCTAGGTTCTTTGGTGACACTATTCACACCTGCTTCTCCTCCTACCTAACTGAGCACTCATTTTCCATAGTCCTTGCTGAATCAGCATCTCTCTCATGCCTCCCAATTGTGGGTGTTCCCCAGTGGTCCATCCTAGACCCACTTCTCTCTCTACATTCTTTCTGATGGTAACTTCATCAGATCCCAGAGATTTATTTATCATCTCTCTGAACAAGAATCATACATCTGAAATATAGCTGTAGTCTTTCCCCTGACCTTTAGTCCTCAGTGACCAATTGCTACTGTATATGTCAATACAGATATCCTGGAAATATCTCAAACTCAAAATATCTAAAAGAGAACTAATTATCTTTCTCTGAAAATTTTCCCTTCTTCCAAACTTCCCTATTTTCTGTTGAAGGTACCACTCTGCTTCTGTGTCTTGGTTTCATAATCCTCTGCTCCTAACACATCCAACCGGTTGGCAAATCTTACTTTAACTCTATATCTCTCACATATGACTCCTTAAGACATTATGGAATCTATAGGCAACAGTCTAAATTATGGCAACATTTCTCCTCGCCTCAAGTCTCACCATTCTACTTTAGTCTATACACTGCTCTCAAAGTGATTTTCTTTAAGCAAATACCTTAGGACGTCACTTCCCTGACTCAATCAACTCCACTGTCTCCCTTTTGCCTCAAGGATAAAGTAGGGGGTCTGTTTAGCTTTTCAAGCTCTTCTGACCTGGCTACTGTCCCAAGCTGCAGTGGCACTCAAGCCCTTCCTGCACTTTTTACAAAGCCAGACTGGCTGTTGGGCTGTTGCTCTTCCACGTAACACTCCTCTCCCCTCTTGCTATTTTTGCTCTGTCCCTCAAGCCCAGGATGCACCCCATCCCCCTCTCAACTTAATAGAATCTTTCACTTCCTTCAAGATTTAGTGCAAGTACTTTCTGATTCCATCCAACTGCTAGTGTCCTCTCTCTAAAACATCCTTGTATTTAACAAACAATCATTGAAGCAATCATATGTGTCAGGCCCTGATGATACAAATTCAAAAATGAAATTATCCCTTATGTGCTAGGTGTTGCAATGGATGGGGCACTAGGCCTAGAGTCAGGAAGACCCAAGTTCAAAAACAGCCTCAGGGGTGCAGCTAGGTGGTGCAGTGAATAAAGCACTGACCCTGGATTAAGGAGGACCTGAGTTCAAATCTGGCTTCAGACACTTGACACTTACTAGCTGTGTGACCCTGGGCAAGTCACTTAATCCTCATTGCCCTGCAAAAAACAGCCTCAGACACTTACTAGCTCAGAATAATTCACTTAGCTTCTATTTGCCTCAGTTTCCTCACTTGTAAAATGGGGGAAATGACAGAACCTACCTTGAAGAAATGTTATGATCAAATATAATGCTTGTAAAGCACTTAGCACAGTGCCTGACACATAGTAGGTCCTATATAAATATGCTTATTCCCTTCCATTTTCTTCCCTTCCCTGCCAATGAGCTTACATTTTAATGGAGAAGAGGAATAAATACAAACATAAAAAGTAATGACTTCCTGGGAGACATAAGAAAAGAGAAAAGATAGAAATAGGAGGTGGAATTGAGTTGAGAAGGATGGAAGGGGGAAGAGAAGAAGGAAAGTCGAGGAAGGAGGAGAATAGGAGATATAGAAAGAGACAAGATAAAGGAATCAAGGAGGGGATGGAGAATAAAAAAAGAGGACAGCAGAGGAAGAAAGAGAAAAGAGAAAGGGAGATAAGACAAGGTAGAGAGAGAACAGAAGTGAGAGGAAAGAGAGGGAATAGGAACTATATTAAAGAGAGGAGAAGAAAATATGAAGAGGAGAAATGGGGGAAAGGAGAAGGAAAGTAGAGGAGAGAGGAAGAAAGATAAGGTGAAGAAACAATTGGAGATGAGAGAGGGAAAAGAGTGAAGAGGAGTGATAAGGATGGAGAGAAAAAGGTAAAGAGAGAAAAGACAAGGGAAGGGAAGAGAAGAAAAGGAAGATGATGGGGAAAGATAAAAGACAGACTGAAAGAGATGAAGTCATAGAGAAGAGGAGAGGGGGAAGGAGAGAAGTAAAGTGGGGAGGAGGCCAGGAGAGAAGAGAGATGAGAGGTGGAGACAGTGAAGAGGCATAAAGAAGAGGGGAAGGGGCCGCGTGGGGAACGGAGTGAAAGAAAGGGGGGGGGAGCAAAGGATGCTGTTATTGGATTTTTGAAGTTACAGTAAATAGAAGAGTTAGTTACAAAGCATTCTAGGGATTGTTATATTTCTTCTGACAATTAGTATAATCAGGACAGATAAAGTAACAATAGGCTGGCATATCCAGGAACTCCCTTTTCTATTCCATCAAAGGATAATATATATTTTCACCTTCAGAAAGGTTAGGTAATTATAAATGTATTCTTCTTACTCATAATATTTTAAGCTAGTAATTGTTGCCCATGGGAGAAAGTTTAATTATTTCTGATGAGCAGTCGTGCCTCGGAAACGGGAGAACCTGACAAGCAATGTGTGCAGAGCCTGTCCCCTTGCTTAATTGTATGGGTATCTTGTCTTTTCATCCTGGAAAAAAATCCCATATTGATTTTTCCCTCAATTGATTTCACAAAATTTTCCGTTTAGCAATATCGCTTCTCTCCAATTATAGCATCATCTCTGCTCCCTTAGTAGGAAATGGCCTCACATTTTAATGACACATTCTTGCTTCTCTGACACAGATGGGTTGAAGTCTCACCATTGGGAGCCTCCTCCCCCACCTACGCAAACACCATTTTTATAATAGCAAGAGGGTGGATAGGGAATCAGCAGCTCACTATGTTGCAAAGCTAGAACAGAGAATAGTGATGGTCCCATTAACTACCATCCCATTCCTACTGTTGGCTATTCTAATTCATTGGTCCAAAAGAGTCCACTTTATTCTATTTATATGTCTCTCCTATGGTCCATCTCCCTTCTTTCCACTCACACAGCCATTACTCAAGTTCAGACCCTGAATCACTCTTGCCTAAACAAGGAAGCTACTGTGGTAGCCTCCTAATTGGTCATCTTATTTTCAGTCTTTCCTCTCATTCATTTATCCTCCAGAGAGCTGACAAAGTGATTTTCCTAGAAAGATCTGATATATTCCTCCACTGCTCAAAAACTTTCAAAGACTCCTGATTACTTCCAGGATCAAAAACAAACTTCCCTGTTTATAATTTAATGTCCTTCATAAGGTTACCTATCTTTCTAAATTATTGTCCCATGGTACAACCTACAGACTAGTCAAACTGTAGCTCAAACTAGGCATTCCACCTCCATGTCTTTGAATAGGTTGTCCCTCATGCCTGGGATTCATTACTTCCTAACCTCTGCTTCTTGGAATCCTTAGCTCCTTTCAAAACTCAGTTCAAATTCTTTCTCTTACACAAGGTCTTTCCTGGTCATTCCAATTGTTAGCATTATGTTTCCTTTCCATATATTTGTATAGAAATGTAGAAATAGGGACTATTCTATGACTTCACTTATATAAGGATAGGAACTGTATCTGGGATTTCACTTATATAGGGAATTTCCCATGGGTTCAAGTCCTACTTCTGACACATACTCATCATGGGACTCTGGACAAATCACTTGACTTCTTGGTACCTCAGGCCACTCTTTAAAATGATAGGTTTCTGAGAAAGTGCTCCCCGGCATTGGTAGAAGGAATTTCCCACCCTGAGAGTTCCTTATTTATACTTAAGTAAGTACTTTTCTCCAGAAAAATATAATCTCTTTGAGTTTATCATTGCTTTCATCAATGTCTTTATACTCCCAAAACCAATAACATTGTCCATTACATACAATGTACTTTATAAGAGATTGTTGAGTTGCTGAATGTGGGGAAACTATACCAGTCAGGGTACACTGTAACAAAGGTACAGAGGGGGCCAAAGGAAAAAAAGACCCATTTTTCGTTAGGCTAGGTAGACACCACTGGGATGCAAGGAAGAGATAGCAGATCTGGCTTCCTCCAAACAGGTTTGCAGTGTATTCTAGAGCTGCCTCTCGGAACAGAGACTGAAGGCCTTGTGCCCATTTATTAAAGCCTGAGACAGAATCTAAGAACTCTAAGACCTGGACAGGGACATGGAATTCAGTGGCTTTTGAGATACTCTACACAATCCCAAGGCAGTGTAGCATTGTAGAAAGAACCAGTTGGCCATGGAGTCAGAAATCTTGGCTTTGTATAAATGCTATGGAACCAACAAGTTGTGGGACCTTGGTCAAGCTGGCTAATCCCTGTACAATTCAGTTTCTATAAAAATTCAGTTTCTTCATTTATATTGATGACAAGAAGACTCTCCCCAACTTACCTCCCAGTATTGTTATGGGAAAACTTTGTTCAAGCTATGGAAATATGAACTATTATCTGGAAGCTTTCTGTTCTCAATATTACTTGGCCCAATATTCTGTACTCAATATTACTTAAGATCATAGTTTTAAGGCTGGAAGAAATAATAGACAATGTCTAGCCCAGAGATTCTGGACCTTTTTGTGCCATGGGTCCCTTTGATATTCAGTTTGGAAAAGCCAATGGATACCTTCTTAGAATCATGTTTTTAAAGGCATCAAATGAAATCCATAGGGTGGCAAAGGAAATAAATGATTTTGAAATACTCTTGTCTACCTATACATATATGTCGTGTACATATGTATATGTGGGTATATATGTGTGAGGGTATATATGTAAAAACAAATCCATATATCCTAGCCTAAAATTCTAATTTTAGGGATGAGAAAACTAGGCCTGACCAATTAAATTTCTTGCCCAAGCATATATACATAGTTATTAGCTAAGTCAAGATTTGAACCCAGGTCCTCTGACACCAAATATAGGGCTCCTTCCACTCTACCCTCTTTTTTTATGTCCCTGGGATGGAGAAGTGAACTATTCCTTTGTATTCTCAGAATACATACATACTGTTTAAACTTTTCTAAGTTCTCCTTTTTCCATTTATTAAAACAAAACTAGTACCAATTTCATTTTAAAGTAAATTTTATTGATTTTTTGTTTTTATATTTCCATTTGCGAGCATATTCTGAGAAAGAGACAGAGACAGACAGAGATAGAAGGAGGGAGGGAAAGCAGGGAAGGGAAGGGAATGTAAGGGAAGGGAAGAGAGAAAAAAAAAGAAGGGAGGAAAAAAGAGAAAGAAATTTACATATGTCAACAGTGAAGTAGCCTAATCACAATGAACAAGCATGACTCAGAAGAAGGGAATGGAAGAGGACACTCCCACCCAACCTCTTTGGGGAGGTTGGAGGAGGTCATAAGTGTTGCACACTGTACATATTTTCAAACTTTTTCAATGCATTGATTACTTGTGATTTTTTCTTCTTTTTCTTTTTTTTTCTTTTTGTCTTTGGAAAAATGCTATTTGTTGTATACAATGACTTTCTGGGACAAAGGAGGATAGGGATACTGGGAGAAACTATGGTGATATAGAAAACAAATGATAGCTTTCTTATTGTTTTAATGGCTTTATTCTAAGTGGGAGCCTGCCTGGAAGGCTTTGTCTGAATATCAACTGCAGAATAATAGAATCTAATGCTTTGAAGAAAAGCAGTGTGGTACAGTAGAAATAACTCTGGGTTTGTAGTTGGAAGAGCTGAGTGTGAATTTTTGTAACCTTAGCCGAGTCACTTAACAGTGGAACTCAGTTTCCTCCTCTGTAAAATCAGGGCACTGGAGTAGAAGACCTCTAAGGTGTCCCTATGAAGAAATAAATCTCAGAAGTCAGCTAATGGTTCCTCATCTAATCTGGATGACATTTACGACATCCCCTTAATAAACTCAATGAACCTCTGCTTGAAAATCTCCAGCCAAATGGTAACTCATTACTTTACATGCAACTACATTACATTTTTGGACAGCTCCAATTTGGGGACTGCTTTCCCTCTATTGATTCCAAATTGTTGGTTCTATAGTTTCCATCTCTAATCCTACTTCTTTCTTCTGGTGCCAAGAAGAACAAGTCTAATCCTTCTTCTATATGAGCTCCATGAACTCCTTAATGTAGGCATCATTATCCCCATTTTGTGGAGTAGGAAAAGGAAGAATGAGGTAATTAATCAAAGTAGAAAATGGAATGTTGGGGCTAGGGTGGTACTTTATAAATTGGTCCCTTCCCTTTATTTTATTTTATTCTTTATTGATACTTGTTTTGATTTTTTATATCTCTTCCTAATAGTCCCTACATGGGCAATTATCTTTCCTAAAAAGTAGAAAGTATTATGCAAAGACTCGTCAACTATATCTGGTAGTGTACAAAGTATTTCATATCTGTATCCCACCATCTGTCTATCACAAGGAGGGAAATATGTTCCATCATGAATCCAACAGTGTCATGATGAATCATTGTATTAATTTGATTTTTGTTGTCTTTAAATTCAGGCCCTTTCATTTTATAGATGAAGAAACTGAGACCTTAAGCAGAAAAGTGACTCACATAAGGTCATTAATAATGATAAATTATTATATTATTATATGGAATATTATATCAAATAAATAGAAATGAATAATAATAGGGATGACACATGAACTCAGGTTTCTTGGTCCTTGGCCCATTGGCCTTTCCCATTAGCCCATGCTTCCAGTCCACTAAGCAGTGTTTGGGACTGGGGTAGGGAAGAAAGAAGTAGAGGTTGGAAGGGGAAAGTACACTTGACCCCACAAAACTTCAGGACTTCTCCTTCCTCAATGACACCTCTGCTGCCTGCAAACATGGTCAGTCATCACCATCCTTAAGAAACACTCACTTGACATTCTTAGCTTCTCAAGCTATTATCCAGTATCTCTCCTTTACACATCAAAACATCCAGGAAAAAAACACTATCTATGCTTGCCTTTAGGTCCTCATTTCACACTTGCATTGTGGCTTTTGATACAACCACTGGACTAAAACTGCTCTCTCCAAAGTGACCTGTTGCTCTGTCCAATTAGGGCCAGAGCCCAGGTGGGAACTGGATATTCCCTTTGAACAAGACAGGTAACTAGGGAAATGACCAGCTTCTGATGCTCTCCAAGCTCGTTGCAGCATCCCAATTAGTGCTTTGAAATGTGCCTGGGCCTGTTCAGGAGGGCTGACAAGTCAGTGATCATTAGTCTCTATTCCATTCTTAGCATCTCTCCGGATTCTTCTGTGACTAAGACCATGTTGTGGTTTTCTATGTGGGGGAGGGCCAATTCATTGCCATCTACTTTCTCCCTCGTCCTCTCTCATATTTTTTAAAGTTTTTGTTGTAAAATTTCCAAAGTAAATCCAATGTAATGAAGTACCTCTAACTCCCAAATTCTCCCTAATCTCCAGAAAAGGGCTTGAGCCAGCTGCTTTTGATCACAACTCCATATTAAATAGTATGCCTTTGGCCATGCCCAGAAGCAGGCCAGTGTTGAATACCAAGACTTGGGGGAGAGGGGTGACCAACTTAGTGGACATGGCCAAAGGTAGGTTACACTGCAAATTATTTTTTTAGTTCAGTATTGCCAAATCTTCCAAGAAAGTGCTTGTTAGTTGACAGACTCCAAAGAGTGAGAGGCCGAAATGAAATAAAGATATAGAGGCAAGTATATACAAGTTTTTTTTCCTATGAATTTTGCTACAAAAAGGAGAAGAGCTGTGGGATGCTAGCCTGAAGAGATGGTGAAGTCCAGAGAGGACTTTGTTTATAAGGATGAGGGTGATTTGGGCATGTTTGCAGGTAGCAAAAAGGGGTCTGAGGAGTAAGGACAGGGTAAAGATTAGAAAAAGAGAAAGGATGATCCAGAGGTTAAGCCTCTGGAAGAGACAGAAGAGCAGAAATGCCTTGGCCCAAATGGCCTTGGAAATCCCTTCCACTCTAAAATACTATAATTCTGGGAAATTACTTTCAAGTATATGCAGCAACACCCTTGAGAGGGGAGCAGGCGGCCCAGCTCAAGTCTCTTATAACTGCTTTAATAAATAGCAAGAATCACTTGTAATGAGCACATCCATTGTTTGTATGCAAATGTTACTGCTCAAGTGGTTTTCCAAGTCCTTGAACACAGTGTGATGGCCTTCACACTTCAAGAAGGTACAGAATTCCCTTGGCTACCCTTGTTCACTAGCTGGGAAAGCATCCACATCCTAACATACAGGGGGCCTTTTGCGCTGGTTCTTATGTTCTGTTGGCCTTCCAGCCACTGGCATTTCCCTTCTTAAATATTTGCAAGTCTGTAACACTTGGAGCTAAAGTGTCCAAAAATGCATATTTATCAAACTGTTCTCTAAGGAGAGGCACTTGTCTGATTTCTTGTTGTTTTTTCTTGTTTTCAACTGTATTTTACTGAAATAGACCCACCGAGTTTGTCCAAATGAAGCTTTTCATTCTACTCTTAATCCCTCTAACCTCAAACTATAATAACATTGGAAGCATCAGCATCAACACAACACAACAAAAACCAACAATAATACATCAAGATGTCACTGGGACTTGATCAGTGTAAAATTCTTCACGTTTCCAAGTGAAAAAATGGAGACCAAAGGCTTTGAGTTTAAACCTGGAGGTCAAACCGAAACACTGGACAAAGGTGATACGGATACTTTGATGTCATTTGGCCAATACCCATCAAGAAGGAAGCTGTCAAGGAGAAAACTGTGGCTGGTTTAAGGTAAGCTGTTTGGTTGCATCTGGAAGTCAAATCTCACTGGGAAGCATAAGTGTAAGAGTAATTAACAACTACACAAATGTCATCGTAACACACCCTTTTGGAACAGTCAAATGGATGGCAATGGATTTAGGAAATATCTAAGCAAAAACTTGTATGACATTAAGGAAATGCTGGGTCTACTGCCCCAAGGCTACGACAGAAAGATTAATATTTCCTTGTCAAAACAGAGAAAGGGCTTGATGGATGTTCTTTGGCTATTTGTTAGACAAGCTGAAAGTTACAGAAATCATTCTGAATCAGACGCCCCTTCACAGAATGAGAGTGAAGGCTTATTTATAGATAGATAAGTAGATAGATAAATATATATTTTTATATAGATATATGCTGTATTTACAATTACCTTAGCCCTGGATTCTTCTTCTACCTACAAACTTGACTCTATGTATGTGTAGGTATGTTTATATACACATATATTAACATTTGTAAATTTGTTTGTGCACTTACATACATTTATTGTGTGTATATATGTCTATACACATATATTGTTGTGGGCAACTAGTTCGAGCACTGGGCCTGGAGGCAGGAAGGCCTGAGTTCAAATCTGGCCTCAGACACTTACTGAGTTACTGGTAGCAAATCACTTAGCTTCTGTTTGCCTAGGAGGTAGCTAGGTGGCTCATTGGATAGCATGCTAGGCCTAGAGTGAAGAAAACCTGAATTTAAATCTGGCCTATACATATATACACATATGTGCATGCATACATGTGTGTGTATTATGTGCCTATATACACATATAAAACATAATATTATAATAATGTGACCAAACATGTTTTTGGCCTTACTATAGCTATTTGAAGTGGTATAGTTGTTCAAGAAATACTTTTGTACATTTTTAAAAAGATATTTTCATGTATGTAAATATATATGTATATACTTACATGCATATGTGGACATATGCATAAGCTAGGCAAGTTACTTAACCCTGTTTGCCTCAGTTTCCTCATCTTCAAAATGAGCCAGAGAAGGAAATGGCAAATATACCAGTATCTTTGCCAAGATAGCCCCAAATGAACTATGCCCAAAGGGCTATAAAGCTGTGCATACCCTTTGACCCAGCAATATCACTATTAGGGCTTTTCCCCAAAGAGATAAAAAAAGGGAAAAGGACCCAGATGTACAAAAATATTTATAGCTGATCTTTTTGTCGTGGCAAGGAAGTGGAAATCGTGGGGAAGCCCATCAATTGGGGAATGGCTGAACAGGTTGTGGTAAGTGAATGGAATGGAATACAATGAGCAGGCAGATTTCAGAGAAACCTGGAAGGACTTACATGAACTGATGCTGAGTGAGATGAGCAGAACCAGGAGAACACTGTACACAGTATCAACAACATTGTGTATTGATCAACTGTGATAGACTTGACTCTTCTCAGAAATACAATGATGCAAAATAGTTCCAAAGGACTCGTGATGGAAAATGCTCTCCAAGTCCAGAAAAAAAAGAACTGTGGAATAGAGATGCATATTGAGCCGTGCTATTTCTACTTTTTTTGTTTTTCCCTTTTGTTCTGATTCTTCTTTCACAGCATGAGTAATACAGAAATATCTTTAATGTGATTGTACATATATAACCTATATCAGATTGCTTGCTGACTTGGGGAGGGAGGAGGGAGCGAGAAAAATTTGAAACTAGAAATCTTATAAAAACAAATGTTGAAAACTATCTCCACATCTAACTAGAAAATAATAAAATACTTTTATGATAAAAAAATAACCCCAAATAGGTTATCTAAAAATGACTACATGTCAACAGCATGTATAATAATGAATATATATGTGTGTGTGTGTCCATCTACCATTTATATATATACATATATACATATATATATATATATATATCTACCACTGGAATGCTAAAATGCAATTGATATGAATTAATAACAATGAAATCTATGAAACACTGAAGATCCAAGAATAGACCCAAAAGATCCATTGTGGCTGACATTCACACAAATTCAACCAATATATGTGTACCAAAAGCAGCAAACAAATGCCTTAGCCAAGAGGATTTGTTTCAGAAATGCAGGGGCTCATGTTGGCTATACAGGATGATGTCCCTGCTACAAGAAACAAAAGAAAAATCATCCTTAAGGAGCCCAGACTTATTCTTCAATACAGACTTTGTAAAGAACTGTAGATTGCAACATTGAGCACCCACTCAATACCTAGAATAAGATGTTCAAGTGGGCAGCATCATATAGCAAATACCCACTAATGTTTAGAAAATAAGTTGCAACAAACTCCTTTGCTATGTATACAAATATTAGAATATCCTTGGGAGTTGAAAAAAAAAGTTACGTTGGAACTGAACTATTATCATTGATATTATTATCTTCATTGTACAGATTGAAAACTGAGTCTCAGAAAAGTTAGGTGACTAGCCTACAGTCACACAGCCAGTATATTTATGGGGCTGGACTTGAACAATTTCATTTGCTTATATATACAGGCTATACCAGCCAAGATTCATTAGGGAAAATGATTGTCATGATGCCCCAACAGCAGGTGGAAACCTCACCCTTGCTCATAGTCTGATAAAAAAAAAAAATCAGAGCAGAACTAAAAGTATTCTTGTTTTTATTATATGAAAACTTTTTTTTTTTGCTGGGCAATGGGGGTTAAGTGACTTGCCCAGGGTCACACAGCTAGTAAATGTCAAGGGTCTGAGGCCAAATTTGAACTCAGGTACTCCTGAATCCAGGGCCAGTGCTCTATCCACTGCACCACCTAGCTGCCCTATATGAAGGCCTTTAATTAAGACTCCCATTAGTCTGAATGGTTTTTGTTGTTCAGCTATTTCAGTCATGTCCAATTCTTTGTCACCCCATTTGGGGTTTTCTTGGCAGAAATACTAGAATGTTTTGCCGTTTCCTTCCCTAGATCATTTTACATATGAGGAAACAGAGGCAAACAGGGTGAGGTGACTTCCTCAGGGTCACTCAGCTAGTAAGTATCTGAGACCAGATGCCCAGATACCAGTCTTCATGGTATCCAGAATCAATTCAATTCATCCCTTCTGTGTTCTTACACCCTACATAGGGGATAATTAACATCAGTGAGGGCTATTGAATCCAGGGATTTATCAGGGAAATAATAGCTGGCTGTGAGATCCTAACTCCCACCCTTAACAAACAAAAGTAATAAATTGATCCTGGTGAAGGGTGTGGTAAGGGGATTGAGGATCCCCTATACCACAGTGTCTTAGGCATGGGAGAGCTGCTATGCTTTAAATAACTAAGGGTCACAGTTAGAACTGGAAGGAGTCTAGAGTCTACCATTTTATAGATGGTAAAACTGAGGCCCAGAAAGGGGCAATGACTTAAACTTGTAACCACAGCATCTTCACTTTTTAACACTATTGCCATAAATCCAAGGGACTGAAAGAACACAGCATACGGGAAACGAAAGCACATAGGGGATCGCAGAGTTCACAGGATCTCAGAGCCATACACAGATAGAAATTCCCTTTACAACTTCCCAGCCTCTGCCTGAAGTTCCATAGTGACAGATTTGGGGTTAAAGGACCAGAACTCAAATTCCACCTCTGCTACTTACAGTGTGACCTCAAGGCAAATGACATAATCTTTCTGGGCCTCAGTTTCCTTATCTGTAAAATGAAAAGATGATACCAAATGGCCTCTAAGGTCCCTTCTATCTCTAGATCTGGTATCTAATGCAAATCTTAAGACAGAATTTATAAATCTGAGTTATTTTTATCATTACCAGTGTAGCTGTGGCCAAGTAACTCCTCTCTGAGAGTAAAAATGAAGAAGTTGTACTAGATGACTTCTAGGTAGCACAGTGCATAGAGCTGGAGTCAGGAAGACCTGAGTTTGAATCTGGACTGAGACACTTACTAGCTGTGTGACGCAGTCAATCACTTAGCTTCTGTCTCAGTTTCTTCAACTGTAAAATGGGAATACTAAGAACATTTACTCCTAAGAGTTGTGAGGATGAAAGAAGACATGTGTAAGATGGGTTAGGGAAGTCTCCCTGTAGGAGCGAACTGGGACTTAAAGGAAGCCAGGGAAGTGAGTAGTCAGATTAGAGGAGCAAGATCCTTCCAGGCATGGGGGACAACCAGAAAAAATAGAAGTGAACAAATCCAGGAGAACAAAACATGCAGTAAATACACACGAGTAAAGAAAGGGGAGGGGGAAAGCTAACCACTGTCAGCAGCTCACATAGCAAGCATACTGCACTGTAGTCAGAAAGACCTGAGTTTGAATCTTGCCTCCATTACAAGCTATATAACCTTGAGCAAGTCACTTAACCACTGAGTGTCTCCATTGCCTCATTTGTAAAATATGGATAATAATAGCACCTAACAGGAATTATTGTGGGTATCAACTGAGAGAAAATATGCAAATCACTTTTCAAATCTCAAAGCATTATGCTAATGTTATATCTTACTACTACTACTACTACTACTACTACTACTACTACCACCACCACCACCACCACCACCACCACCACCACCACCACCACCACCACCACTGTTATTATTTTATGGCCAAACTGGGCCCTAGAGAAGAACTGGATAATGTACCTGTTTCCCCTTACTGAAAATATAGGATACTATAGGTGTATACCTTTGCCTGTACTGTCAAACTTAGTCCATTGGGTCAAACATTAAAAGCTGAAAGGGAACTCAAAAGTCACCTTGTACAACCCCAATTTTCTTTCTTTCTTTCTTTAGTTTTCTTTCCTTCCTTTCTTTCTTCTCTCTCTCTCTCTGTCTCTCTCTGTCTCTCTCTTTCTCCTTCCCCCTCCCTATCTCCTTTTCTTCATTCCTTCATTCCTCCCTTCCTTCCTTCCTTCCCTCCTTTTCTTCCTTTCTTCCTTCCTTACTTCCTTCCTAATAGGGCTTAAGCAATTTGCTCAGTCACATAGCTAGTAAGTGTCTGAATCTGGATTTGAACTCAGATCCTCCAGGGCCAGTGTTCTATCCATTGTGCCACCTAGCTGCCCACAACCCCAATTTTCTTTAGAAGCAACTGAGGCCAAGGAGAAGTTAAGTGACCTATTTAAGTTCCCACAAGTATTGGGTTGCAGAGCCAGGGGTCAAGTGCCTGTCTTGCACCTCCACATTCTTTGCTGTGTTGTGTCAATGCATTGTTTAGTTTTGCTAAACTGTTCTGTGGTGGTTGTTCTTTCTTTTTTTTATTTGTTACTAGGGATGGTTTGCTGAGCCAGGGAAGGGGGAGGGATGCATTCAGAAATGAATGTGCTGTTAAAACAAAAGACATCCATAAAGAGAATATTGTCTTCAAAAGAGATGCGTTTTTTCCTTCCGTACCTTTCAAAAAAGCTGTTTGGCAAAACAACAGACCATCCACTCCCTCTATTCCTCTCTAGAACCTATCTCCCTTATTGACTTCCCTAATGTCTCAGGTTCAAGGGAACTCTTTCTCAGAGCTGTGGCATCTTCCTATTATGATGCCTCATCTAGTCCCTTCATCCTGACACCCATACATTAGCTGACTCCATTAACCTGACATGACTTTACAAACCAATCACCCAACAGACAATTTAACCAATATGGATTTATTGCACAGCCAGGATGAGAGCACCTCTCACTCCCTGATCTGATGGGCAGCCACCAATAGGCAATGGCTGATACTAATTAGCAGTTTGCTGTAGATATGCAAGAAGAGATTGACACTGTTGTAAGTGCAGTCCCAGCTGACCACATCTTGAATAGAGGACGCCTTCCACAAGGATAAAAAATGGTCCTTGTCAAGGGGCTGGCTGAGAAGATCAGGTCAGGAGAAAAAGGAAGCAGCTTAGATTGCAGAGGGAAGGGAGATAGAGGGGCAGTCTGCACAGAATACTAACCAGGCTCTAGCCTGATCTCCAGTTCTAGGTCTAGACTGTTTGGCTGTCCATTTCAGATGAATCTTTCTTTTTTTCCAATATTAAAGTATTTTATTATTTTCCAGTTACATATAAAGATAGTTTTTGGCATTTGTTTTTATAAGATTTTTGGTGCCAAATTTTTCTCCCTCCCTCCCTCCCTTTCCTTCCCCTTCCCCAAAACAGAAAGCAATCAGATGAATCTTTCTAAAGCTGAAGCACAGAGTTCCCCTTGCTGGCTCAGAATTCCTGGGGTGTGAAGAGTAGGAGGGGGTGAAAGTCCATTAACCATTGAGGAGTGATTGTGGCCAGAAGCTCATTATTAGACCTTTAGAGTTCATTCCATCAAATCCTATGGTGGACATTGATGTGTCAAGGGAGTCCTGCCTTACAGAAAGTAGGAGCATCGTTAGGGAGCCTGAGCAGCAGGCAGCAGGCAGGACACAGTGGTATAAATGGGTCTACCTGGACATGGGATGGGGATCCAGGTCTGATTTTCCTTATATTTATTATGTGTATACCTACATATGTACTTGTCTGCCATGCTAGGATGTTGTTTCCATGACATCAGAGATAGCTTATTTTTATTTATTCATTTTTGTCTAGTACTTGGCACAATGGTTAGCATATAGTCAGTGTCTAATAAATGCTAATTGATTGATGCTACCACCCAATATTTTTTTTCTTTTTCCCCCAATATTTTATTTTCTAATGTTCTTGGTAACACAAAGCCTCTACATACTAACATTATATATTTCAAGGGGCCTTTCTAGTTCAATCTCTCTAAATTTGCAGAGGCTACAATAGCTAGTTTTTGCACCCAGTATATGCCCCATAAATAGCTGATTCACTTAAATAAAATCACTGAATGTATCAGTGAGCCTCCCTTTTAATTCAGTAATAAACAGAAGGATTCTTTAGTAGCTTTCTGTGGGTGGGTATTTTCTGTACCTTGTTTTTAACTTTAGACATTTTAAAAACAGTCTAGAGAGGCAGGATGGAATAATAAATGGATGGTAGACTTCAAAGTCAGGAAGGTATACATTCAAATAACATCTCTGACACATACTGGCTGTATGACCCTGGATAAGTCACAATGGTTTAGTACTCCCATGCAACCATCTAAGAACAGAAAGGGGCTGAACAATAGCAACCTTGGTAAAGGGAATTCCTTCAACTGGGAGGTCCCTAACTAAATGGAATCCCAAGTCAGAACAAAAATAACAAAATATATGAGGAATAATGAATGAAATGAAATTCCAAGATCACATATTAAGTACCGACTATGAAGCAGATACTATGCTAGGACCTGAGGTTCAAAGACAAATGGAAAAATTCTTCTTGCCCTCAGATAGGTTATATTCTACTAGAATCATTAAATATGAGATCTGGGAGAAACCTCCAAGATCACTTTGTCAAACTCTTATTGTTGGTATTTTTTCAACATCTAGAAAGGCAGGCAATTTGCCTAGTCATGTAACACATGTAATTAGAGGCAGAGGTGGGCCATGGAATGCAGTCACCTGTCTCTTGAGCCAAACCTCTTATGTTCCTTATCACAGCTTCCTGCTCTCATGACACCTGAGGATCACAAAAGCTGAGAGAAAGAAAAAAAACAAAAACCAAGATGATGTCACTGAAATTTTGCCAGGGTTGTATTTGTTTAATGGGCATCAAATGAAAGAAAATGTCACTGCCAACCCGATAGATTATCTACCAGGTAAAGAAGTCAGCAGTGTATATCACCTGGGGTGGGAGGAAATTACTTCAAGAGAAAAGAACTTTTTACAGGTTTAGTATCTTAATTATGTAGAGTTTGTATCCAATGAGCTCATGCCCAAATAAATTGAATACATTATCCAAAAAGCAAATGTTAATTAAAGTTCTATCTCTACAGCGGCCTTGGCACACAAAGAATCTCTGAGCACACAAGATGAAATGATGCACATTAGCTACCATCAGTCCAGACCTCAGGGTCTGGGTCATGTCTCTGTGATTCCTGAAAAAGCAACAGGATCTGCTGACACAGGCTGGCTCCTGACTGCAGGGGCCACAGTTTTCATACGGAAGTTGCACCCCACTCCCAAGTTCTTTTTCTAGAGGAGCAGAGCATCTCTGTCTGCCCCAGACTCCCATAAATAGAACAGCTGCCTTGATTCCCCATTAATTAGCTGCTTAACACAAAGATACTCTGTTATCACTGCATCCAATAGATACAATAATAATAATAATAATATATTTTTTAAAGCCAGCGGGGAGAATGGAGTGGGAGGGGCAGAGGGGGCAGACGGATGAAGGGGAGTGCACGATTCATCGCTGTTCCCTGGCCCCATGCTATGCCCCTCACCCCCAGATGTTCTCCTGGCCCCAGCCATCATCCATTTAGCCTGAGAGGCAGGGTAATTGCATTGGAGAGCCCTGGCACCTGGGCGTCTCTCTGCATCTTCACTGAGGAGAAGCTTCTACAAAGGAACTCGATCTCGAAATTGATTCTTCTCCCCTGTTCTAAGAGAAGCTGCTCCAAAGCAAGCTTAATTATAGGTGTTAAGACTTTCCGAGATGAATACCTTGGAAGCAACCATTCCACAGAGCTATTCTTACACCGCTACTTTCTTCCCCCCCCCTTTTTTGTCTCCTCCCCCCCCTTTATTTTTATTTCAATGCCCCGCCAGGCTACACAGCACCACAAAGAGATCAGTAATAAACGTAACCGGAAAATACCAAGGGTTATGCAAAGGTCAGGTAGGAGAGCACATGCATCAGTCCAGAGACACCTTGTGCACTCCAGCCGTAACTTTGTCATTCATCCGCCTCCCCGGGCCAGCCACCTTCTGGGCTATTTTTCAAGGAAGGCATTACAAGGAATACCAATAAACCCCAACAGGGGCTTAACCTTGTTCTACAAGCCATTCCACACACACCCTCTGTGCACGACGAAAAGATGGCCTTTAAATCTTGCTTTCTGGACCAAAAATATATTTTTCCAGACCAATTGTGACTATGTTAGTTTCTGGCCCTGGAGACAATAGAATATCTTCTCCCCCTAGGGTAAATGCAGGAAAAAAAACCTAAAACATGATGTTATTTCATAGGAACAGTTAAAATAATAGAAGACTGAATACTCGATTTGGAAGGTTCCTTCGAACATATACTGTTAAAATGGAATGTTAGGTTTGGAAAGCACCTCAGAACCTAGATCTTAAAAGACCTTAGGGGACAAAGAATGTCAGAACTAGGAAGAGACTTAGAAAATAGAAGTTGTATTTTAAAACATAGGGTATTAGAACTTGGAAGGACAAAGGACCTTGGATACAGAATTTAGTTACTGGAAGCCATTTATATATTGTATATCTCCGGTTATGCACATGCTGTCTATTCCATTAAACGCTGAGTTTCTTGAGAGCAGGGTACCTGTTTATTGCCTTTTTTGTAACCCCAGCACTTAGTATGGTGCCTGGCATACAGTAGGCACATAATAAATGCATATGGGTTGATTGATTGATCAGTTGGTTGACTTAGTCCAACTGTCTCCTTTTATAGATTGATACTTAGAGCCCCAGAGATGGGACTCAGGTTACTCAATAGTCTATCCAGCAAGTTTTTGGCAGAACTGGGACTAGATCCTGGATCTTCTGATGTCCTTTCTAGGGTTTGCTCTCTGTTTCACCACAGCCCTTTTTATGAAGTACGTGGCAATGTAAATAAGGGAAGTTGGAGAAAAGGGAACTTTCTAGCTAATCCTCCCTATTGGGACTCTAAATAGGACAATGACCCCCCACAATTCCCTAGTGTTGGGGTGCTCCTGTCTGAAATGGATTTCTTTTTTCATAGGAATCATTAGGTTTTCCTCATGGTCCACTCCTAGAAGGGACAGTCTTCCTAATACTCACTTTAAACACTTAGCATGGCATAGGGGATAAAGAGCTGGCCTCAAAGTTAGGAGGACTGGGATTTCAGTACTTCAACTGACCTACCCTAGTAGAGTGATCCTGGGCATAGGCACTTATCTTCTCAGTTCTGCCAGGCAACTCGTAAGATGAAGTTGTATGGACCAGGCTAATCTGAACTGAAAAGGAGTTCCTCTCTGGGAACACCCTTTACCCAGGAAATCACAGATTTAGACCCAAAATAAATTGTAACTTCCAAAGCAATTGTCAAAACATCTTCCACACATTATAATACATTTAGTGCTTTCAATAACCCTTTGAGCCACATACTACAGATATTATTGTTGCATTTTTCCTTTAAGGAAGCTGAGACTCAGGGTTGTTAAGTGACTTTCTCCGAGTCAATACATCAATCTACAAGCATTTATTAAACACCTACTATGTGTCAAACACTGTGTTAGGGGCTGGCCAGCAAAGATGAAACAAAAAAAAAACTGGCCTGCCTTCAAGTGGATTGCACCCTATTAAGGACAACAACAAGTACAATGATAAAAAAATTAAAATAGAATTATTACAAAGAAAATAAAAGAAATTTTGGAGGTGGGCACTAGGAGCTGGGGGACCTAGGAAAGGCCCCCTGTAGGAGACTGAACTTTGAAGAAAACTAGGGACCCAAAGAGGTAGAGCTGAGGAGGAATTGTATTAAAGGCATGGTGGACATGTACAAAGGCACAGAAATGAGAGATGGGATGTTCAGGATAAGGAATAGTAGAAGGCCAACTCAGCTAGAGTGTAAACTTAGAGAGAGAGAACAATAATGTACCATAAAAAAAGCTGGAAACAGAGACATTCCAGACCCAAAAAACTTGTCAGGGTAAGAGGCAGAGTTGAATTCCATGTCTTGTTGACTCCATGTCCACCATGTTTCCCATTATGCTTCATTATGGCTTCCTCAAGCCAACATGCCCTAAGTATCCAGAGGAGTGCTGCTATAGGAAGTAAGAACTACAAGTGTTTGGAGAAATACAAGATCACTATGGGCTGGCATGGTCACAGAGGCTCTATGGAGCAGTCAGGCTTGCAGCTAGGATTTGAAGGGTTTCTAAGAAGCCGCAGTGTCTCTACTCTTTGAGCTGGGGTTCCTTTTTGTGAGCCATTGATCTCTTTGGGAATCTGTGAGAGAAAGGAGGGAGGGAAGGAGGGACTGAGGGAAGGGGAAGAGATAGAGATAGAGTCAGAGTCAGAGAGAAAAGAGAAAGAGAGAGACTGAAAGAGGGAGGGGACAGAACCAGGGACACAGAGAGCACATATAGAGAGCTTAAAAGTTTTCAAAGCACTTTGCATATATTATTTCATTGTCCATTTGGTGAAGCCTATAAGCCTCTTCTCAGAACCATAGTTGTAAATGAATCATTCAAAGAAATGCTAAATTTCAATTAGAGCTAAGTCAAAATGAAGATATGATTTTAACTCCATCCAAGTTCATGGATCCCCTGAAATCTAAACCCTGAAATCTCAGTCCATAGACCCCAGCTTAAGAAATGTCCATTTAGAAGGGGTATGCTATAATGAAAAATAATAGACTGGAAGGTTAGGAAACCTGAACCCCTATGCTGATCTTTGACAAGCCAGTTTTTTGTCCAGACTTCACTTTCTCCATCTTTAGAGGGAGCAGGTTGGAGCAGATCATTTTAACCTAGGGTCTGTGAATTTAAAAACAAAACATATATTGATAAATGTATTTCAATGTAACTGCTTTCCTTTGCAAATCTATGTATTTCATTTTATGAATGGGAAAAAAGCATTATCATGAGAAAAAAGTCCACAGGGTTCCCCAGATTATCAAAGGAGTTCATTGTACATGAAAACACCTTAAGAAGCATACAGTTGAAAAGGTTTAAGGTACAATACAATTCTATTAACCTATGAATTACGTGTTAACTGTCTGTGCTCTAAACCACTAGAACAGCTTGAATAGCTCTGCTCTAATATGCAATGACCCTATATTTGAATAGTTTATGGTCTGTAGCCCCTTGTTTGTGCTATATTCTATGTTCCTATACTTTATTTCAAATCTCTTTCCAGATCTAAAATTCAATCTTCTCTTTTCTAACCCCACATCCTCTGAGGTCCCTTCCATCTCTGTCATTCTTCGTTCTCTCACTTTGTATTCTAGGGTCCCTTCGTACCCTGCCATTGACATTGTGCCTCTGACACTGCACAGTTCAAAATATTCCAAAGAGACCAGCTTTGAGATCTGCCCTGCCCCCCCATCTCCATGCCCCAGATGACCCTTAGATATCAGATGTGATGATTTCCCTAAATCTTACCCTGGCTCTTCTCATACCACAGATCCTTGGCCCATAATCCATTGAAATTTCATACTTAAGACATCAAAGCATCCAGCCAGGCTTTCAATTCTCTCTAGCTCATCTTCTGAGCTGACATATTTTTTGAAAGCCCTTGATCTTCTGGAGTTATTGGGCACTGAATTCCACTCAAGCCCTGCTCAGGGAAAGGGCTAAAGCCAGAAATGGACTGGCCACCTTATATTATGAGTGTGCAGGGGGGGGGGGAGGTTAACTCTATGGAAGGCGGAATGAAAGGAGCAGGGAAATGTGTGTGATCCTTTCGGCTCAGAGCCCTGCACATACCATTTCCAACAAATTGTCCAATTTTGAGCTCAGCTTAGAAGGGGAAGATCCCACATGTGGCAGGAGTTAATCTCTAGAATGAGCCTCTTTTTTGAGGGCAAGTCTGAAGTCTAACATTATGGGGAAACAGCCTAATGATACACTGTTAGCCTGTCTCCGACTGGAATTTTCAGTTAGCCCTTTGACATCTGTAAAGGAGGGCTCCCCACGGCTGAGTCGCTTGTCTCCAAGGACAATGCCTCCAGCTTTCCTGCCAACTCTGTAGGAGGCATCCTGGGTGCCCAAGACCCAGGGCCTATTCTATATTGACATTAGGTCTCCCAGGCTATGGAAAGTCTTCTCTTCCTTTTGTGTGGTAAAAGCACTCCCTACTCTAATACACAAACCATGGGATAATAGATTGAAAGTTGGAAGGGTTTTTAAAGGTTATCAAAACCATCTATCCTCTCATTTTATGGATAAGGAAACTGTATCACAGAGAACATAAGTGATTTATTGAGAGTCACACAACTAGTGTATGAGGCAGGATTCAAACTCAGGTTCTCCTTACTCCAAGTCCAGTTTTCTGTCCATAGCATCAACCTTCATTTAACAGACACATTATCACCTCTGGAGAGAAGTGTGACTTTTTCAGGGCCCTGATGTATCAGGGAGGATTTCATGAATCTCAATCTTTTTTAATTGATAGAATTAAAGCTCCAAGAATTTTAGAGCTATAAGGACCATAAAGTTCATATAGTTCAATTCCTTCATTTTACAAAGAGAGACATTGAGGCTCTGTGTAGTATTTACCCATAAGAAGACTAGAATACTTTAACTGAAATGTATTTCAATTGGTAAACAATGAAAGAAATTGTGAGAGGTTAATGAGATTGGTAATTATTGTGCTTTAAAAACAGAAAATTATGAATTCTGGGAAGCATGGGAAAACTTATATGAACTGATCTAGAGTAAAGTCAGCAGAACCAGCAAAGACATGTAAAGATGAGAATAACACTGGCAATAAAATGAAAACTGAACACTGAATAATTCTAAGGACCATGCTTTCTCTCAAAGAGATAGAAGAATGTACCTCCCTCCCTTCTTTATAAAAGTGTGGGTACCACAGGTTTATAACATTCCATAAACATTCACACTCATTTACTATATCAGTTAGTTTTACTATATAACCATGTTCCTTTATTATTATAAGCCATAAGGGATGACTATTGGCTAGGGTGGCATGGAGAGAGGAGTGATACACACAGACTTGGTAGTATAAAAACAAAAGGCCACAAGATATGAAAAATATAAAACTTAAAAGAGATCTTCATAAAGCCTAGTGTCATAGGGTATAGAGAGGCAGAAGGGAATTCATGGATCACCTACTTCACTTCTATCATTTTAAGGATGAGGAAACTGAGGCTCAGAGAGAAGTGGCACAACCAGTCCAAGGTTATTAATCACAAAATATTCTTTAAATAAGTCCAACTCCTCTAAGGGGAGACTGTTCTTTGGGGGTTATGGGAAAGCAAATTCTAGGAAAGTTGAGTGGAAAGAAAGGTGCAACTGCAACAGACCAGACCTTCTTTCTCCTAGGTACTGAATGGATAGTTGTTGAATTAAACAAACAAAAAAGAATGACCTGGCATTCAAACTCCAGCTCCTGCCTTGAGGACCACTAAACTCTACTGCCTGCCTCTCTTCATGATCTTTTTTTCTGTTACAAAATTCCTTGGTAGTGACCCAAAGGCAGACCAAGTTTCAGTGTAATATAAATTGGCACTATTGTGATTCCCACTGGTCATTTTCAGAGGCTTACATCCTTGCCCAGCTTGGCCTCCCAATACTGAATGAAAGGGAAGGAAATGAGAATGTAGAAAATCTCATTGTCCTCAATCAATGGGAAGGGAAGTAAGAACTGCAGCAGACCAGCCAATGTGAGTGACATGTTGGCCTACAGCCTGCTCTGGCAACAAAATTCTCATTAGCCTTTAGCAAGACCTGAATCACAAGGCCTTAAGTTTGTCTGGAGATGTGGAGAGCACTTCATTACTGTCTTGCCTTTGTAAGCCTGACTTGATGGAAGTTGGCTTTAAGAATGGGAGAAGTAGCAGTGAGGGGCACCCCAGAGGCACTGTCAGACTATTACAAAAATCAAGGACCAAGAGCTAGCATGGAGAGCAAGGGAGGGTTGTAAATCCATAGGTGGCCCCTGAAGTAGGATGCTTTGAGTCTTCACTCACCCTAAATATGACTCCAATCCATCTCAGAATGATCACTTCCACTCTGGGGTTCAACCCTATCTCTGCTTGCCCCTAAGACTGAGTTGGGTTTGTTCATGAAATTCCGTGATTCAAAGCCTCAAAAAAGCCGGCTTTCCAAGATGACTCTATAATGAGGTCTAGAATAAGAGGTCCCATGGATGGAAGATAGAGAAGAGAAATGGTGTGGAAGAGGAATAAACAAGACAGAAACCAAGTCTTTATCAGAGACGGAGTTCCCAGTGCTGAAGGAATCAGCAATCCATCACGTAGGAGGGATGTTCTATTATATATAGAAAAGCATGTAAGACTACTGGTGAGAATGAAGGAAAAACAACCATGTTTCAATGGTAAATGAAATAAAATACACACAAGAAATAGGTAAAAAACAATTCCAAAATAACATATTCAACAACTGCTGAGTAATAAGGGATTCTAATCATCACCATGACACCGGGGGAGTGGCTTTGGCTAGTTCATGGCATAATAAGACCATAGAATTAGTGCTGGAAGGAAACTTGGAAGCCAGCAAGTACAACCCCTTCATTGTAAAGATGGGAAGACTGAGGCACAGAGCCATGGGGTCACGCGCCAATGTTCACTGAACAAGTAAGTCTCTGAGGTGGGATTTGAACCCTGGCCCTCTTTAGTCCAAATTCAATGCTCTGTTTACTTTTTCATATTATCTTTTCTATATAACAACAACATCAATGAAAACAACAACAATAATAGTTAACACTTATATGGGGCAGTTACGTGGTGCAGTGGACAAAGCACTGGATTTGGAATCAGGAAGACTCATCTTTCTGAGTTCAAATCTAGCCTCAGACTCTTACTAGCTGTGTGACCTTGGGCAAATTATTTACTGTTTGCCTCAGCTTTCCCATCTGAAAAATGAGCTGGAGAAGGAAATGGAAAACTACTCCAGTATCTCTGCGAAGAAAACCCCAAATGGAGAGTGTGTGTATGCATATGTATATACATGTATATACATATATAAATACACACATATGTATATAACTATATATGTATGTGTGTACATGACTTTATTGTGTGCATGTGTACATATATATATATATACACATATACATGTACGTATATAACATATAAAAAACACAAGTTCACAGGGGTCCACATACATCTATATATGTGTATATGATAAATTCAATGGGCTCCAGATACATATATATGCATATGGGTTTATAGTATACATGTATCTATAAACACAAGCTCATGGATCCAGGATACCAAATCCATGAGGGGAGGGGCTATCTCATAGTCTCAGGAAATAGTTCCTGCCCTCAGGAAGTGTCCATATACACACCAAGCAACACCAGTGCATCAGCAGGGGAAAGGGGTGGATGGAACAAGTACCTCGAGCTGAGGAGATCTAGATAGACTTCAGGTCTCCTCCAAGACAGTTTGTGATGGCATTAGGTTGACTGCCTGCTATATGGCACTATTGACTCAATGAATTTGAGATTCACGCAGAACCCCAATTCTTTTCTGTCTGGTTTGTGGCAGAAGGAATTCAAAATGTGGACTTAGAGAAGCTTGGTTTGCAGCCTACCTATGTCACATTGGGGCAAGTCACCTGGCCTCTCTGGGCCTCAGTTTCTACATCTGTAAAATAAATGAAGTCGACTAGTTCTGTTTGGCTGGAACACAAAGTATGTGAGTGAGAAACAAGGCTGAATAGGAAGGTTAGTGCTATATGTGAGGTTGGGGTGGGGAATAGGGGGCAGAAGGAGTCTTTAATGCCAGGTGGGAAATCCAGTGTTCCTGTCCATTTAGCTTGCCTGCAGGAACTCTTTTGTGGGTATTTAAAAAGACATTATCTGGTGCAAGTCATCATGCTACCTCCTGAACTGTCACCTGGAAAAAATCAAGATTCTCTCCTCATTTCTATGATGGAGATGTTGTTGACTGATTGATTGATTCTGAGCAACCCAAGGCCAATCTCTCTAATGTCCTTCCTCTGACTGCAGAATAGTAAGAAAAATTTGAGTTCCCAAGAATCTTTGCCCATTGTGAGGATGGATTGTGAAACCATGGACATAAAAGTCTCAGATTAAAAAATAAGGCTCTATGATTATTGTCCCCCTGAGGACTGTCCTCCTTTGTAACACAAGGGAAATTGCACTCAATCTCATTAGCCTCCCATCAGACATGGGCACCTGCTGGGTACATCTATGATTTCACATAACGGTTAAATCTACCATGTAAATTTGCCTGGACTCAGAGACCTGGAGCCTCTAATAAGAGGGAAGAAAGGGTTGAAGAAAGATCAAACACCAGGGAACTAACTGGCCAAGGTTCTCATCTTGAATCAATCATTATCTAGTTGTGTGACCTTAGGTAGGTCACTTAAAATACCCTGGATCTCAGCTTTCCTTGCCCTAATGGTGAGACCAATACTTGCCTGACCTAGGACAAGGCAACTTACTGTGGTTATGGCTGTCGAAGTGCTTCAGAATGTGTAAATCAAGGTCGGATTGTTTAGTGAGAGAGGCAGGGTAACTAAGTGGGTAGAGAACTAGCTTCCAAACCAAGAAAACCTGGATTTAAATCTCTCTCTCTGTTACATATTGGCTGTGTGTCTCTGGGAAGTCACTTAACCTCTCATTGCTGCAGGCAATTACAGAAAAAAAAAAAAAACTGACCAGCATCTACATTGGGAGCTTTCTAATGCGGAAGTTTACTATATTCATTAAGTCATGAGACAAGTCTCAACTCATATAAGTTGTCCAGGATGGTTATTAAAGGAAGTCTTCAATTTATGAAACAGAAGTCCATTTGCAAATTGATGACTCTGAATCTGAGAGGCCATTTCCCATAGAAATAATGTGTAAGCATGTTTGATTTCCCAGAACAACTAAAGTAAAAACGTTATCATTTCCCCTATACCTGATCCCCACTTAAACTTTGTTTTAATGGTATAATATATTCTGACTTCCAATGAGGGATGCAGGAAGCACATTTCATTCTTTGACTTGGTGGTGTGAGAGAATGGGGTGCATCTTCTTTAAGAATAGTAGATCCCCTTGAGGTAGATGCCTGGAACTTTCTGATTCTCCATATCTGCATGAGAAAAAGATACCCCTCTACACTTTCACATCTATGAATGAAACCTTATTCTATATCCATGTTTTACAAGATTCTACATCTGTATAAGAGGTGCCTTCTCATCCATACAAGATGAGATAACACCAATCTGCCTATAAGAAGAACCATAGAATTAAAGACAGAAGAGATCCTTAAGATTTTCTAATCTCTCTCAAGTTTCTTAACTTGGGTTCCACTGATCCCAAAGGTCTCAATGGAGATTTCAGGTGTCCAGGAACTTGCTTCAAAAAATACCTCTTTATTTTCACTGACCTCTAACTGAATTTAGCATTTCATTAAATTCTTTTGGGGAAAAATCAGAGAAGGGGTCCAAGAGACTTCACCAGACTACTGAAGAAAGTCAAGACTCAAAAAAAAAGAAACTCTGAATTAGTTCAACTTCTTTATTTTCTAGATAAGAAACTGGGGCTTGGGGAGAGAAAGCAACTTGCCCTAATGTCCCTGAGATATTAAGTGGGAGAGCTAGAATCCCAACTCAATTCCTCTGACTCCAAATGTAGCACTGTTTCCCATATTTCTCTTCTCTCTTGCAAAGTACCTCCATACCTCCCTGTCTGTATAAGAGAAGACACTGCCATAATCTTGCAAGAGTGGATACAGCAAATGGCACTGTATTTTTATATTTGTGTCAGATAAGGTGCTCACATAGCTATATGCGTATAAAAGAAGAAACCTCCAGAACTCCACCTCTGTATGAGAAGGTACCTCCCTGGGTTTGGAATTAGAGAAAAGAGCACAGTGCCTACCCCAACCCCCACTGAACTCTCTCTCCTTCCTCCTTCCCTCCCTCCCTCCCTCTCTCTCTCTCTCTCTCTCTCTCACACACACACACACACACACACAGTGTTCTTATACCTTAATAGTTCATAAAGCCAAGTGTGTGTAAGTCAGGAGATGACTATATTCATAGAGATTCTTTCATGAGACATTAAAGTTATGAACACAAATTTAAAAATCCAACACACCCAAGAAGCCTTCATTGTCCAAGGATCCTGAAGCTATTCACCTCTGAGTTTTCCTCTGTGCAAAAAGCTTGAAGTGTGGGGAATTCATTTCAAAAGAAAAATGCTTAAAGAAAGAACTGATGTTGATGGAATACAGACTAAAGCATGCTATTTTTTCACTTTCTTTCATTTTTTCTTTTATGCAAGTTTTCTTAAACAAAATGACTAACATGGTAATGTTTTACATCATTATACATATATAACCCATATCAGATTGCTTACTGTTTGAGGGAGGGGGGAGGAGGAGAAAAGGAGGGATAGAAATTGGAACCCAAAACTATAAATGAATATGTTTATTACTTTAAAAAAAATTTAAATTAAAGTAATAAGTAAACAAATAAATAAATGAGTGAATAAATAAATAAGCAAATAAATAGCTTAGGAAAGAACTTTATCTGATTAAAACAGCTGGGAATATTAGCAATCTGCCAGATGTTAGATGAACCAGCACTTTATGCCATATTCCACAATATGTTCTCTCTATATATGGAAACTTAAATATTAAAGGTCATGGGATAAATATATTAAGATTAAAAAGAAAAAGGGTAGCTAGGTGGTGCAGTGGATAGAGCATTGGCCCTGGATTCAGGAGGACCTGAGTTCAAATCTGGCCTCAGACACTTAACACTTGCTAGCTGTGTGAGCCTGGGCAAGCCACCTAACCCCAACTGCCTCACAAAAACAAAAACAAAAACAAAAACAAAAACAAACAAACAAAAAAATGATTACAAAGAAGGAAAAAGGCTTGGAGAGATATGGAAATTATCAAATCACAAAACTCTTAAAACAGTACCTCCAGTTCCCAACACGAGTTTTATTGAGCCACCTTTTTGTTTTCTCTTTCCCATTACACTGGGTAGGAGCAGTGAATGGTGACAAGGAAGCCTTTCTGTTACCCATCAATGACCTGGCACAAGGTGGGAAATAGTAGAAGATCCAGCTACAAAATCCCAGGTGTCAAGAATTCTCTCCGGCGAATGAGACTGGGGCTTTCAGGCCCATAAAGATCACCACTGAGCAAACTCAAGAGAAGAGGGCAAAATGTCTGCTACCTCAGCTCTCTGCCTAGGAGCAGAAAGAAAGATCTGAGACCAGCCAGGGGAGATCCTAGTTTGCTTCCCCTATGGCAAGTCATTTCTTACTGTTTCGATTTCTCTGGGGTGGAAAGAACCAAGTCTCAATGGAATGTGTCTGTTCTGAAATGTAAACTCAACCAGTTGAATTAATACATGCATTCACCATGGCCCCTACTTAACTCAAGCCAGAGGCAAAGAGAATAATGAGAAAATCTTCAAGGATGAGTCTATTGACACTTCTATTCCCTATGTTAATTGTTCTGTGTAAGAAGATCAGTCTTCATTATGACCATTAGTTGCTATTAGTAGATGAATGCAGCTGTCGGTCCCACCCACAAATCCTTTCAGTGTTGAATCTTGGTTAGATACTGATTGAGGAGTCAGGGTTGGGAACACAGATTTGGCGAAATGACCCATAGAACCATAGATTTGGAAACCTGAAGGAGCCCTGAAACCATTTAGTCCAACCTCTTCCATTTATAGATAGGGAAACTGAAGCCCAAGGAGTGACATGCCCAAGGACACACAGATAATAACTGTCAAAGGTAGGATTTAAACCCAGGCCTTGAGACTCCATAGTCATTTCTCTTTCCATTGTACCCTGCAATTATCCTACCAAAACAGTATTTAAAAAAATCAAGAAGTCCATGAGTAAAACAATGGGAAAAGAGAAAGGGAACAATCATTTATTTGCTGTTGTTCAGTCATTTCAGTCATGTCCAACTCTTCACAACCCCATTTGGGGTCTTCTTGGCAAAGTGGCTTGCCATTTCCTTTTCCAGCTCATTTTACAGATGAGGAAACTGAGGCAAATAGAGTGAAATGATTTGTCCAGGGGCACAAAGGTAGGAAGTGTCTGAAACCAGATTTGAATGTAGAAAAAAATGAGTCTTCCTGATCCTAGGCCAGTCACTCACTCCACTGCACCACCTAGCTGTCCTAAGCTTTTATTAAGCACTTAATATGAGTCAGACACTCTACTAAGCACTTGATTACAATTGTCTCATTGGAAAGCCATGAGAAGTGGCTCATACAGGTAAAAGAAATGAGTGGAAATCTGCTAGGAAGGAGAAGTGAACTAGGAGGCAGCAGAGACTCAGAGTCTTCAGTTAATTCCACCATTAAACAATGGCTGTGGGACCTGAGGACTCACATATCCTCTCTGTGTCTCATTTTCTGAATCACTGAAATAAGGGGGTTGGCCAGACTAGACAACTGCTAAGGTCCCACCCAACTCTAAAACTAGACATATCATAGAATATTAGGACCTTAGCTTGAAGGGACGATAAAATGTTGGAAAAGAGAAAAAATCATTTGAGAAACATGTGGCAGATGCCTGACATTTATTTGCTGAATGAGTGATTGTGTGTTCTCAGGTCCTTTCCAGTTCTGATATTGTCTACTCTAAGGTCCTTCCCAAATCTGACATTTTCTATTCTCATCTCCACCCCCGCCCCCAGCTATGACATCTTCTCTCCACAGTTTCCTCCAGCTTGATGATCTATATTTTAATGTCCCCCACCCATAGCATTGACATCTTTGCTCTATGGTCCATCTGTGTTCCAAAATCTCATCTAATGAATTATCTATAATCCTCTCTCTACCAACTGAATTCTCCAAACCCTAGACCAATGTTCTTCCTACGATATGGATATGCACAATAACATGTCCATACCAACCCAATCATACCTAAGAGGCAACATTATGCACAGATGGTCTTATGTTGGCAAAGACCTGATGGAAGGTCACTGATCACTTGATTTCACCAGGAAGGTATAAGGGGTCAATAAATCTCACAGAATAGTACAAATCCTGAAAAGACCAAGATATCCAAGGCAAATTTTCCAGCATAAGACACAATATTTCACAGACCAGTCCCTTCCTTTCAATTTCCAAAATAATAATAATAATAATAATAATAATAATAATAATAATAATAATAATAGAGATTTAGTTGCTAATCATTTCTCCCTGGGTTACTAACTTTCCTAACTAGTTTCCCTGCTTTTAGTCATTCTTCTCTCTATTGAATCCCACAGCCTCAGCTAAATAATACTTTATAATAAGAATTTATACAATAACAGTAACTAATATTAGTTAATTTTAAGGTTTCCAAAAGGTTTTACATATATTATCCCATTTAATCCTTACAACAACCCTGTGAGGTAGATGCTATTATTATCCCCATTTTACAGATGTGGAAATAGAGATTGAGAAATAGTCTCAACTAAGAAAGTATCTGATGGAGAATTTTAACTCAGGTCTTTTTCACTCGAAGACCAGCACTTTATCCACTATACCACCTAGCTGTCTCCTAATGTATTCCCTTGGTTACATTATTTTCTACACAAAAATCATCAATACTTCCCTCTGACCTCAATCCAAGCTGGACCTACTGAATAAAATATAACCTCCTGATTTTAACTCTCAGGTCTCTTTCTTCCTATTTTTTTTTTGCTGGGCAATGAGGGTTAAGTGACTTGCCCAGACTAACACAGCAGATTAGGATCTCCTTGAGAGCAGGGACTGACTTTTATCCTTTTGTGTGTGTGTGTCATTCAGCTTCTTTTTTTTTTTTTTTTTGCAGGACAGTTAGGGTTAAATGACTTGCCCAGGGTCACACAGCTAGTGTCAAGTGTCTGAAGTCAGATTTGAAATCAGGTCTTCCTGAATCCAGGGCCGGTGCTTTATCCACTGCACCACCTAGATGCCCCCCCTTCCTATCACTTTTGATATCATTTTCCCTATAATATTTTGCCTGGTCCTTTCATTACTATTTAGTTTTTTCTTCCTTATATACACAGGTCTCTAAGAAGTGGTTGGATGGGCAGCTAGGTGGCACAGTGGATAGAGCACCTGCCCTGGAGTCAGGAGTACCTGAGTTCAAATCCAGCCTCAGACACTTAACACGTACTAGCTGTGTGACCCTGGGCAAGTCACTTAACCCCAATTGCCTCACTTAAAAAAAAAAAGAAGTGGTTGGATGGTCACTTGTCAAGTATGTTGCAGTGGGGTTTCTTTGGAGGAGCAGCTTTGAGAGTCCCTACTAAGTCTGGAGTTCTGTAATTCTTCCACTCTCCATAGGTCAAAAATTCCTTGGAAGAGCTGCCCCTCTCAAACAGTATCTTTGCATTCCCAGACTGGAACACAAGTGGTACTTAATAAATGCTCCTCATACTTGAACTTCTTAGCTCTAAAGCACCTCCCAACTCTGATACTTTCTATTCCTAGACTTCTCCCAGCCCTGACATCCTCTATCCTAAATTTCCTCCAGTTCCAATGGTCTATATTGGGAACAAAGACCAAATTTTATTGTTTAGCACTCCTGTTACCTGCATGGAGGGCATACTGGCATTGGAACGACAAGACTTTGGTTCAAAGCTAGGTTCAGATACAACCCAGCTCCAGATAAGGTATGGATGATAATAATAACTGGACTATTGTTGTTTTGTGTAGAGTACGGAGTAAAGGAGTGTGCCATCTGGGCTGTGCTTATCCTCAGGCAGTGGATGATTCTTGAACCTGTTAAGGAGGAAGTGTGGTCAGCACAGAAGGTATTGTCAGACAGTAGGCTAAATCATGAGACTGAAGATGAAAACATGCTTCTTGGATCACCAAAGAAAGGTTGGGGATTCTCTTCAAAACTCATCAAAATGGAGAGAAATCCCTATCAGAACGAGAGGATATGTATTTTAAGTTCCATTCTTTTAGTGATTGTAAAATTTGAGAGTCATGCAATGAAACTCTTATTGTGAAGAGAGACTATAAAGTGGAAGATCTATGTTAAGGCAAATCTTGTTCAGTGTTTAGCATAATGATGAATATTCATGGCCCAGGAACAATCTATTGCTAAAGAGCTCCTTTTGGCACACTCTAAGGCAAAGCATCCCGATATAGAACTAGATCATTTCAGAATGAAGGGAGGTCTCAGAATAGAGAATGTTAGAACATGGAATGTCAGAGCTGGGCGGAACCTTAGAAAGGAAAATCTCAGAAGTAGAAGAGACTTGAGCATATAGGAAATTAGATCTGGGAGGGACTAACCCTTATAATATAAAATGCCAGAGATGAGACAGATGTTAGAACCTTTGGGGGATGTCAACTGTATCCCTGGGCCTCAGTTTTCACATCAATAACATGAAGAAGGTATGCTATCCATGGAAAGGGGCATCAGGATATGGCCTTGTAATTGTCAACCAAAAATGGTTACCAATCAATTTATTGAGGCTATTGAAATTTTCTGAGCAACAGGTGACCAAGGCCAGAAACATGATCAAATAGGCCACAGATTTGAGATATAGTCTATAGGCGGGACTTGAGCTCAGCATGGAGCAAAAGGCTCCATTCTTCATTTGGTTGCAGCAGAGGGGCAGTGGGGAAGTGTTTAGGTGTTGTATATGAACTACATCCTGGAGGAGGGAGCATCTCTTCACCAAGAGGAGGTAGTTGGGCATCTAGATGGTTCAGTGGATAGAGCACCAGCCCTGGAGTCAGGAAGACCTGAGTTCAAATCTGGCCTCAGACACTTGACACTTGCTAACCATGTGACCCTGGGCTAGTCACTTAACCCCAATTGCCTCATTCCCCCCCCCAAAAAAAAAGAAAGAAAAGAAAAGAAAAAGAAAACAAATGTTGAAAACTATCTTTACATGTAACTGGAAAATAATAAAATACTTTAAAAAAGAAGAGGTAGGGAACAATTAAAGAGAGGAAAGACAAGAGCATAGTCCATGACTTAATCCAATCAATATTAAGCAAGCAGCAACCATTTGCAATGCCATTTATTGGGAACGATACAAAAATAAATAAGATGTAGACCTTTCCCTCAGTAGGCTTATGGTCCAGTAATATAAATAAGACATAGGCACTGACAATTACAACACAAAAGAGAATTGTAGAAGTGAATGCATGAAGCACAATAATAACTGACCTTTATTTAACTCTTTAAGGTTTATAAAGAAAGCTTTTAACCTACTTTTACTCATCTGAACCAAATAACTAAAATAAGCACTATAGGTAATTTTATCACCATTAAACAGAGGAGGATACTCAAACTTCGGGGTATGGAGGGAGGAATGACTTGACAATGGCCAAATATTTGCCTGGGTTTGAATTCTGCATCTATCAAATGATAGATAGGTATCATCTGATAGATGCAGAATTCAAACCCAGGTCCTTCCTGAGTTCAAGACCAGATCCCTATTTTATACCAGATTGCCCCCAACAGGCTATGAGAATTCTGAGGGGGCAGCTAGATGGCACAGTGGATAAAGCACTGGCCCTGGATTCAGGAGTACCTGAGTTCAAATCTGGCCTCAGACACTTGACACTTACTAGCTGTGTGATCCTGGGCAAGTCACTTAACCCCCATTACCGTGCCAAAAAAAAAAAAAAGAATTCTGAGAAGGGAAAAATCATTTTACATAGGGCAATCAGGGAGAGCTCCCTGAGAAAGGTGATATTTTAGCTGGACCTGGAAAGATGAATAAAATTCATTAAATGAGTCCATGGCACCTTAGGCATAGGAACTGTCATTAGCTGGTTAGGTAGACTTCATGCCCTGAGTAAGGAGGAACATGTGTAGATGGAAACTGAAAAAAGGACTGATAAATCCATAAGTACAGTGAATGATGTCCAGGGGATTCCACCAACCTCTGTTTTTCCTTATATAACCTATTAATGATTGGTGCACCCATAGATACCTATTCTCTGCTGGCCTTGGACTGCTACATTTGTAAAAGGTTCCACCTCCCTTTGTCCAAACCCGCCCCAATTATAAAACCTCAAAGACTCTAATCCCCCCTCTCCCAACCAAACACCTCAAAATGGTTAGAGAGTGGATAGATGATTCCCTAGGTTTTAGTTATATTCAAGATTTCCCAGAATAAAATCAATACTGAGACCTAGAGTTGATGGTGTGGTGGTAGCAAATGTCTCCTCGTATCCTTTGTGCATCAGTGAGTGCCTCATAAGTAGTTTGAAAGCTATCAGAGAACCCTGTAGTTCAATAAGATAGTTTCCATTTGTAGAGCCAGACTGACATAGGAATGGGTATGTCAATACCAATCAATTGGAAATAATCTCATGAGAAGAATAGGGTGCTATGGGCACCATGGTGGCAAAGGAGGATATATAGCATCCTAAGAATTTGTGTATGGAAAAGAGCCTTTGAGACCAACTCATGTAATTCAGATCTGGACAAGAATCTTCTCTTCTACAAACAAACCAAACAAGTGGGCATCCAGCCTTTGCCTGGAGACTTCCAGTGAGGGGAAGCCTCCCGCCTTCCAAAAATGTCCCATTCTATTAGGAGACTATTCTAGTTGTTCAGAAGTGCTTTTGTTTTCTCTGCCCCCCCCCCTTTATGTCGAGCCTAAATCAATTCCCTTCAACTTCTGCCCATTTCTCTTAGTTCTATCCTCTGGGACAAAGCAGAACCAGTCTCACCTTTCTTTCCTAGGACAGCCATTTGAATAATTTAAGGCGGCTCTCATGTCCTTCCCCATCCCCTGAGACTTCTCCAATTTAGACATCAGCCTTTGCCCGGTGCCTTCTACTGACCCCCATGTGCCATGGACTCCATGCTCTCTACCATTATGGTTGCTTTCCTCTGGACATTCTCCAGATCGTCAGAGCCCTTCCTGAAATGGGACAGTCCAGATGGGGCTTGGCCAAGGCAGACATTGGCAGGGCTAGTAGCTCCTGCACCTGGGATGCTGCTTCTCTTTTTACAGCCACTATTTCTCCTTTGTAAAATGAAGGGGATGGAGCAGATGAGTTCAATGGACCCATTTGTCTCTAAATCATAAGCTAAGGTGAGACTGCTTTGGAATTAATTGTCTCCCCATTCTAAGCATTCAAGGGAAACATTTAGCAATGGCTGTTAAGGAAAAAGGAGGGCACCAACTCTTGCCGGAGATATAATAATAACATTTATATAGCAGTTTCTGATTCACAAAATGCTCTGCATGCATTATGTGATTGGCTCCTCATAACAAAGCAGGGAGTTAGTGAGTCAAAGGTATAGTGCTCCGCTAAAGACCATTTATTTGGAACCTGATTAGGATGAGTAGTGGAAGAAATGATTCAGTTAAGTCTTCGGCAGGCTGGATGGCTGTATCAGCTGTTGACTCATAATCTTCTTTGATGTTCTAAGAAGGGGAAGCAAAGAAGAAACTAATTTGAAGGCATGTTGGGGGTATGGTGAGGGAAGGTAGGGCAAAAGTATGGAGATAGGAAATGAACACTGTGTTTAAGGAACAGTAAGAAATCTAGCCTGGTGTACTATAGAATGGATGGTAGGGAGTTATTTGTAAGAGGACTAGGCCTAAAGGAATCACTTACTCCGAATCTTTGTTTCTTCATCTGTAAAATGGGGCAATGCTATTCAACCTATTTCACATGGTTATGAAAAAAGTACTTTATAAACTTGAAAACATTATAGAATCTCGAGCTGCTTTCCTCACCATTACCATCATTATCAATACTGTGGTGAAATTTGAGAGCCCCAAAGGCATTAGCTATGAACAAAGGTATTAAATGGGGATGTGTGAATGGATTTTTAGAACAGTAAGTGGCCTGACTTGACTGAGGCATAGAGTAGATGAGTAGCAAGTAGTGGAAGACATGACTGTAAGGATAATTTGAGGACAGAAAGTTGAAGGCCTTGAATTCCAGGCTAATAAATACAAAGAATAGTGAGCTTACCATTTCTAGCTTTCCCACAACTCTGGTATCTGTCCCTTTGGCTCTGCTTCCACACTATACATATTTTTGGCCTGTTGTTCCCCTTCCCATTACAACATGAGATCCTTTAAAGCATAAACTTTAGTTTTGCCTTTTTGTGTGTTCCTAGCTCTTTACATAGTGCCTTGGACAAAATATGAATAAATGAATACGTCCAGTCTGTTCAGTCATGTCGGGCTGCTTGTAACCCCATTTGGTGTTTTCTTGGCAAAGATACTGGAGTGATTTGCCATTTCCTTCTCCAGCTCATTTTACATATGAAGAAACTGAAGCAAAGAGAGTGAAGTGATTTGTTCAGGGTCACATGACTGGTAAGTGTCTGAGGCCAAATTCAAACTCAGGAAGATGTCTTCCTGACTACAGGCCTGGCACTCTATCTATTGTGCCTGTACTCAATAAATGCTTGTTTCCTGTCTCCTTGTAAGTGGTAGAGGCAAGGTTTGAATCCTGGTCTTCTGACACCAGGTCTAACACTCTTGCCCCTAGGCAATAACTGTTCCAAGAGAACTGCTCACACTGAGCTCTTGGAGGTGCAAAGGAAGGGCAGGAAGATGACAAAATATGTTGTGTACTTTAAGAAGATTTCTTTGACATCCATTTCTTGAGAGAATAGAGGAGAGGGATGGAACTAGAGGTAAGGAGGCGAGTTAAGAGAATACTCAAAAATGTATTCCCAAAGTATGTGGATTGTTTCTTTTGTCTGTCTTCATCTTTGTTCTATCATCATGTAGTATACAACTGCCTGGCACATTAAGGGGAGGGGAGAAGGGAGCAAACATTTATTAAGTACCTACTAAGTTCCGGGAACTATAATGAATGCTTTATAGATATTCTCATTTGATTCTCACAATAACAATGGGAGATAGTTGCTATCATTATCCCCATTTTGCAGTTGAAGAAACTGAGGCAAACAAAGGCTAAATGACTTGCCCAGAGACAGAATTAACAAGTCTCTGGGGCTGGATTTGAACTCAGTTCTTTCTCTAAGTCCAGAATTCTATCCACTGTAATACCAGCTGCCTCCACATAGTAAGTGCCTAATAAATGGCTACTAATTGATTAATTGATTGAGGCTATCAAAATAATCCAAGTGAGAGACGATAGAGACCTGAAATAGAGTGGTGTCAAAAAAGGGAATGGACTGGTGGTGGTATCGTGAATGGATCCAACCATTCGCAAGAACAATTTGGAACTATGCCCAAAGAGTTATAAAACTGTGCATACCCTTTGATCCAGCAATATCCCTGCTATATTTCTATTCCAAAGACATCCAAAAAAGAGAAAAGGATGTATCTGTACAAAGATATTTATAGAAGCTATTTTTGTGTTAGCTAAGAATTGGAACTCAGAAGGATGCCTATCAATTGGGGAATCGATAAACAAACTGTAGCATATGATTGTGAAGGAATATTATTGTGTTATAAGAAATGATAAGCAGGATGATTTCAGAAAGACTTGTATGAACTGATGTATAATAAAGTAATCTGAACCAGAACAACATTCTACACACAAACAACAATAATTGTTTGATGAAGAACTTTGAATGACAACTATTCTCAGCAATACAATGATCTAAGACAGTCACAAAGGCCTATTGATGAAACATACTACCTCCAAAGAAAGAAGTGATATTAATTGAACACAGATTGAAGCATGCTAATTTTCACTTTCTTTCATTTTTTTCTTTTATTAAATTTTCTTGTACAAAACGATTAATATGGCAATGGTTTATTTAATTGCACATGTATGACCTATATCTGATTGCTTACTGCCTCAGGGAGGTGGGGGCAGGGGAAGGTAGAGGGAAGGGAGTGAAGGAGTGATAGAATTTTGAACTCAAAACTTTAAATAAAAATGTTTATTTAAAAAAGAGGTGTGGACATGATAGAGAGTCTGGGAGTCACATGCAAAGGATTGGTCTTAGGGGGGCGGGGGTGGGGGTGGAAGGTCCTTAACAAGAAGCAGTCTTCAAAATGGATCCTGGAATTAAGATCATAGGGAAATTGGGGAAGCTAGGTGGTGCAGTGGATGAAGCACTGGCCTTGGATTCAGGAGGACCTGAGTTCAAATCTGACCTCAGGCACTTGACACTTACTAGCTGTGTGACTCTGGGCAAGTCACTTAACCCCAACTGCCTCACGAAAGAAAGAAAGAAAGAAAGAAAGAAAGAAAGAAAGAAAGAAAGAAAGAAAGAAAGAAAGAAAGAAAGAAAGAAAGAAAGAAAGAAAGAAAGAAAGAAAAGAGCATAGGGAAATCACAGGAAGCTTCCCCATGGAGGTGGCCTTTTAGCTGGCTCTAGAGGGATAGATATGATTTCAACAAGCAGAGAATGGGGTGGGGTCAGGGAGAGGCTGGGCAATCCAAATATATGAAAAAAGGCTTGAACAATAGTTTAGACACAGGAATATTGATAATTCATGGCCTTGAGGTTATCCCATTTAAGGAAAGTTCCCATTTGAAGGAAGTAGAGATATTTAACCAGGAGAAGAGAAGCTTTAGGAAGAACAGCTCTCTTGCAGCATTTGAAGATCTGTATTGTGAAAGAGGGATGAGCTTTGGTTGGCTTGGTCTTTGAGGGCAGAACTGAGACCAATAAGTAGAAGTAGCAGAGAGCTGTTTTTCAATTCATTTCAATAAATATTTATTAAGAGCCTACTATGTACTAGGCACTGTGCTAAGCACTGGTAAAACAAATAAGAAAAAGACAGTCCCTGCCCTCAAAGAGCTTACAATCTAGTGGAGAAAGACAACACAAAGAAGGAAAGCAGAAAGTGTATGTTGGGGTAGCCATATTAGGGAATTTTGTTCCATTGAGTACCAACTAAGCAAAGCTGTAGGCTGGATTTCGAGGGAAAATGCCTTACCAATGAGAGCTGACTTCAGAAATGGTGCATTTGCCCTCATGGGAAGTCTTAAAGCTGGACTGGAAGAGCACTTATCAGGTATGTTGCTTAGAGAGTTTTTTATTTCAGTTATTAGTTGGACGAGGTGGTTCCTGAGGTCTCTTTCTTTCCTTCTTTCTTTTTTTTTGCAGGGCAATGAGGGTTAAGTGACTTGCCCAGGGTTGCACAGCTGGAATGTGTCAAGTATCTCAGGCCAAATTTGAACTCAGGTCCTCCTGAATCCAGGGCCTGTGCTTTATCCATTTTGCCACCTAACTGCCCTCCTGAGGTCTCTTTCAACAGTGCAATTCCGGGATTCAGATATTGCCCCATCTCACAGAAGCCCTATGACCCTGAGTGAAGACTTGGTGAGCCATAGACTCATCACACTAATGTTAGAAAGGACATCAGAGGCCATACAATCCAACCCCTTCATTTTATAGGTAAGGAAACTGAGGCCCAGGGAGGTTAGATGACCTACATCACATAGCTAAGCTTTGGAGATAGGATGTAAGCCCAGTTCCCCTGCTTACAGTCAGGATTCCTTCCTGATAATACAGAGATGGGAGGATTACATATATCTGAATGTGGCCTATAGAAACCGAAATGATTGCCATTACCCATCAGAAATTTTCATTAGTGGGGATGCCCATGATTTGTATGAAGTGGGTCTTCAAATGATCAATTTGTGTAGAATGGCCATAAATCACCAACTGAGATGCACAGATAACAATTCTTTCCATGTTGAGAAAGGGAGGCTCCATTTTATACTATGTAATTACCCAAAGCCACCATCCACTGCATTCACCAGGAGATTTACAACAGCAGCAGAGCCATTCTGAGACTGAGGGCAGTTCCTCTTGATTTATAGGGAGAAATTTAGTGTATGAGCATCACCTCTCTCCTTATTAAGTCGATGGGATTTCTGTCAAAGATGAGGAGGTGTCATGGTTGGTATAGGGGCTAAAGTCCTGAACTTGGAATGAGAAAGATGGAAGAAGAAGAAGAGATAATGAAAGAATAAAATGTGATGATTATATTGAAGAATAATGGAGAAATAGCTGGCCTCAGATTCAGAGAGGTCTGGATTCAAGTCTTCCCTCTGGTACATATTGACTATATGGCCTTCAACAAATGATTCTCAATGCCCCATACAAAGTTCTAAGGGAGTAAATCATTAATAGCTGCTGATCTGAATTGGCAGAAGGGTATGGAAGCAAAGATAAAAGGAAGGGCCCTAGATGTACCTTTTCTCGACATGATTTTAAGATTTCACCATCTTAATGGAAATTGAGTAAGTCACATCTACTCCCTTGTGTTGAGATTTTTTCCACTTCCAGTTATATTTTTAATGTCTTTCATTATATTTTTACCATGATTAGGCTCCTTTTCACAATAACCAATGAGGCAATAAGACATTATACTCCCACTTTTGAGATTTTACACTCTCTTTTATCTGTTGGTATGGTGCATACTTACATTGAACTCAGCAACAGTTTGAAATTTAGTCCAAGATTTTTTGCTTTTACTTCTATATTTTCTTCCTGATGAAAACTAGCTGTAAGTTATACCTCGGACAACAGAGTTATGCTGTTATTCAATCAATCTCTCTAAGTCATGGCTTGCTTGTAATATCTAGAAAGCTTGCTATCTACTTAGATCTAATCTTTGAGGACTGGGTCTTTTCTTACCATTACAAGGAGCACCCCCCTTCTCCAGAATTCCCTACCCTCAATTAAATATCTTGTCTGGACAAAACTAAGAAGAATAAGAGCTTAAATTTCCATAGAACTTTGGGGCTTAAAACTCATTTCCTCTCAACAACCCTCAAAGGTAGGTAGTATAAGAATTTCTGTGCCCAGTTTGCAGATCATGACAGTGAAGCTCAGAGAGGTTGCAAGGAAAGAACTTATAGAATAAAGTTTTGTCGATATTTTTGAAAAATAAATATTATTTTTCACTCTGCCTCCATGTCAGGATCTAGTGCCCATTAATTCAAAAAAGAGTTTATATTTCTGCAAAATATGTTTAAATTCTATAGCTCAGTTTTCTCCGTAGGAACAAACTCAGGCCCAGTCAATCATTTGCTCTACTGATAGAGCCACTAGTCAAAACCTAATAGCTTAAGTTAGTAAATGATTTTCTTTATATTAGAAACCCAAGTGAAACCAAAATATATGACCTTGCTAATTGTTCTTTCCTGGTGAGGGGATAAGCTGGTGTTTTGAAGTAGTCAGAACCTAGAGGCAGGAGAAAGGCAAACAGAACACGGTAGGAAAATCAATCAACTGGGAGTCAGGGGACCTGGCTTTTAGCGGTTGCTCTGCCCTGAGCTGTGTGACCCTATGCAAGTCACACCCTCTCTGGACCTCAGTTTCCTTATCTGTCCAATGTTATCAAAGGGCCTTTTGGCCTCTTAGGCTGCATGAATCTGTGAGATTCAGGCAGTATAAGGTTCAGATACAGAGCCTGTGAATCTATTATAGCTGCTTCTTAAAAGTTACAATTGTGGATAGAGCTAGGGAGGAGGGTGACTAGTCTCCTTGGTAATCCATCCTCTAATGTGTCTGTCTGTCTGTCTCTCTCTATATGTGTGTCTTTCTCCTTTCCTTTCCTCCTGCCAGCTAACTCCCCAGCATTGGTGGAAAGTCCCCCCCAAACCCTCTAACTCCTGTAAAACAGTGATGACCACTACTAGGCAGGCTCAGCTCTTCCCTCTGAAGCTGGGAGTGTGGTCCGCCTCCCCAGTCTGAAACGCCACCTCAGCCATGTGATCATGGCTGGCTGCCTGTCAGATACCCACAGTGCATGCTGGCAAGGGACAGGTCACTAATGAAGAAGCCTGGTGGGAGGCCAACCATGCTCAGTGATGGCTCCTCAGGCAGAAGTCAGCGTGCAAACACATGCCATCAGTGAAACATGGAGGTTCTTTGAAACTCGAGGCAGACAGCAAGACAAAAGTTGGGAAGCTACACCACGCGTTTACATAGAACAGTCTAGACGCAGAATTGTAGGTCTGAACAGGAGTTTGGGGATCATCTGGGCCATCCTCCTCCTTTTACAAAAGAGGAAACTGAAACTTAAAGGGGAGAACAGTCTTGCCCAGGGTCCCAGAGCGAGTTAAAGACATAATTGGCAAGAGAGAGCAATCCTCCCCTCTCGCAGCTTCTCAGGACCATAAACTTAGAACTGTATGGAATCTAGAGGTCACCTAACTGAGCCATCGCCTTTTATAGAGCATAGATTTAGAGCTGTAAAAATCTAGAGAGAGTCAAACTCCTTCGTTTTTGCAGACCGTAGGATCATGGACTTAGAAACCATCAATTCTAACCACCTCATTTTATGAATGAGGAAACTGAGAGCTATCAGTCAATCAATAAACACACACTAAGCACCTACTTATAGTAGCGTTATGGTTTAGGGCAATTAGGTGGAACACTGGATAGAATTTGTGGCCTAGAGTTAGGGAGACTCAACTTCCTGAGTTCGAATTTGGCCTGACACCAGCTGTGTGATCTTGGGTAAGTCACTTTACCCTGTTTGCCTCAGTTTTCTCATATGTAAAATGAGCTGGAGAAGGAAATGGCAAACCAGTCTAGCATCTTTGCCAAGAAAACCTCAAGTGGCATCATGTAGAGTTGTAACTAACTGAAATCACTGAACGAAATCACCTACTATGTGCCAGGCACTGTGCTAAGCTGTAGGGATATGAGGAAAGGCAAAGAAGTTCCTGCTCCTCAGAGTCAAAGTCAAAGTTGGGATGGGGGGAAAAAACAACGTGCAAACAATTATGTACAAACAAGCTATAAACAGGATAAACTGGAGATAATCAACATAGGGAAGCACTAGAATTATAAGGGATATTGAATGACTTGCCTAGGGTCACAGAGATCATAAATATATGACAGAATTTATCTCAGCTCTTCCTGATTCCAAGTCCAGTACCCTATCCACCATACCACACTGTCTCTGTATTCCTTAGCCAGTGATCTTTTTATCAAAATAGACTATATGAATAAATGCAGTACTGTACATCAAATCTTTGGAAGGTGACCACTCCTTTTCTTCTTTACTGATGCCAATCATATGTTGGATCAGCTTTCCCTCCAACTCAGCAAAAAACTGTTTAAATAGGGAGAAGCACTCAGTAACCTCTTAGACATTAGTTCTTCTGGTAGTCATCTTGTCTTGGGGCCTCCACTTTTGTTGAATGTGAATGTGAAGCTTGGAGAGGATAAGTCTAGAATTGGTCCAGAACTCTGCACCACATATCCCCTTTGTCACTCTCACATTCTGTCTGTCTCTTCTCCTTACAATGACAAAGTCTATTAAATTCCTATGTTTGTTGCAAGGGTACATCTATGAAGTTTCATTGTGTTCAGGTAAATAGAAGACAGTGTTGGGATGAGGGGGTCATGAGACACACAAGTGGTAAATGACCACTGCTGTTGCTGACTCCATTCCTCCCAAGGACTCCCTGGTATATCTGAAATTCAGACTTCACAAGGTTTTCCAGGAATATAGTTCATCTTCCTATAAGAAGACAGTTTTTAACTCCATCAAAAGTAAAGTGCAAATAAAACTTAGAGAGATGCAAGATTCTCACCTCAGTAAGAAGATAGATGAGATTCAGTTTTACAAAATGCTTTTACGATGCCCTAAAAGTTATTTATAGGCCTTGCGCTATGGTGCACTTCAACTACTCAGTACTGATGGAGCCAGATTGATCCAGCCATGACCCTGGAGAGATGAACTGAACGCTTCCATAGTGTTCTCAACAGACCATCATCAATCAATGATAAAGGCCCTGACTGTTGCCCTCAGGTTGAAGTCGATCCCTCTCTAGCCAAATTTCCAACTGAAGAAGGGATTTTGATTGCATTAGGTTCCTCTCCTGTGGCAAAGCACCTGGTGCTGATTTGATTCCAGCAGAGACGTACAGGGCAAGGGATCCACTGCTCATAAAAAAATTGAAGAAGAGTAAGGGTAGAGTGACAGGAGATTAGTGCCACATAGAGAAATTGCAGGGCTCTTGATCTGGAACCTAGAAAAGTTTTGTGACAGAATTAGGGATTATGAACAGCCCTGCATGGCTGAGGAACAAGGAATGTCCAAGTAATCAGGTTCCTGAAGGTCGATCAATTGGAGGATTGGGGTGGGAAGAAATGGGAAAAAGGGACAAGGAATTTGCCTCTATAAAGAACCAGCAGAGATGCAACCTCCCACATGAGCCATTCCTGTTTACCCTCCCCTCACATTGGTTCACACCTTTTCCCTCTTCGAATTACTTTGCATACATATGTATAAACAGCTTTTCTCTATCTATTTATATGCTTTGGATAGCCCTAGGAGAATATAAGCTACTTGAGGGAAGGGACTATTTTTGTCTTTTCATGCCCATCACATAGTACAATCAAACTGCATTTATTAGGCCCCTATGCTGTGACCATAGTAGGCGATTAATAAAGATCTGTTAAATTCCTCACGTAGTTAATGCCCTTTGATTTTTCCCAGTAATGGTGCATTTGTACACAAAGCATGCTATGTTACATGAATGGAAATGAACCTCTGAAGGTCTTGTTGCTCTCTGGAACAATCTGACAATTCCATAAAGAAAATGGAGAAGACAAAACAAGGAGCCCCATTGTTCTTTACAACTGGAAACAAAAGACTGAAATAGAGGATATGGCCAAAATTAGCTCCACAGCCACTCCAATGATGAGGAAGTTATCTGACTGCAAATTACATAGTGTGAGGCTCCATAGATCCCAAGGAAGCACGTGGTGCTGAGCTGGGAGAACTGAAGGGAAGAATGAGCAGAAATCTATGGGGAAAGGCACAGAGCCCAAGAGCAAGATTTTGTTATTAATCTTTCTGTCAGATAGGCAACAGATCCACAAGCAATCCTCATCTGGGCTGTGCAATGGGAATAACTATTGGGCTGTCCCCCTGAATCATATATTCTGAGAGATGGATTTGCAAATAATAGCTTACATTTATATAGAACATCATGGTCTGAGAAGCATTTCACATCCATTATCCCATTTGATCCTCACAACAATCTTGTGACATGGTCAGTATTATTATACCCATTTTATAGATGAACAAACTGAGAATGACTTAAGTTGAGTGATTTTCCCAGCATCACATAGCCAATAAGAGTCTGAGGTGGTATTTAAACTCAAGGGCTCCCAATACCAAGTCAATCACTCTAACCTCTAACCATCACAACCATCACTACACTATTACTACCCTTACCACTACCATTACCACTACTATTACTACTACTACTAACACCACCACCACTACTACTTTGTTGTTGTTTAGCCATCTTTCAGTCATGTCTAATTCCTCATGACCCCAGTTGGACTTTCCTTAGCAAAAATACAGGGGTGATTTACCATTTCCTTCCCTAGCTCATTTTACAGATAAGGAAAATGAGGCAAATAGGATTAAGTGACTTGTTCATGGTCACACAGCTGAGGTCAGATTTGAACCTGGATCTTCCTGACTTCAGGCTCTGGTGCTCTGATCCACTGTTCCGCCCAGCAGCCTCTGGACAATAAATAATAACGGTTGTGGACACACACACACACTTTGCCAACTAGGTGTAAGCTCTATTGTTTCTACAATACAGCTGAACATTTAAAATTTAACACTTTGGGGCACAGCCTCATCACCCCACACTAGTTATAGCTCTGCTAACATTATGATTTCTGAACTGCTTTCTGCACCTGAGAATCTCTAAGCCTGAAGTGGGACGATGTTTTCATGGAGAGTGATCATGCCCACATTTCTCTCTACTACTCATCTCATTAGCCAGTCTGTGTTGTTGTAGGTGGTGACAATCCTCAGTGTCCTCTTCAACTCTGCAACTTGTCACTCTACAGCTCACAGGTGCATGAATCACAAACACAGTGGACATAAACAATTCTGACATGAAAACATCCAAACAACCCCCGCAAGTCTCTGGGCTCTTTGCTTAATAATTAAACACTCCACCCCCAGCCAGGCTTGATTGATTTCCTAAACATCTCTGGTGTTTGGGGGCCTTGGCTTCTCAGAGACCTCCAGTTCTCTCTTTCAGAAATGGAACTAAGAGATTCAGAATTCAAAAATCCAAAAAGCAAACAAAGACCTTTTTCATTGTGGCTTCTTCCTGAACAGGTTTTTCAGCTCTCTCCTTTTTTTTTCCTTTAGGCAACCCTTGCATAAAAATATCCATTCACCAACTGTTCACCAACTGTTCCTCCCCTCCATTGGCATACCTGGTGCTGCATTGTAGAAGCCTGGACGTATTCTCTCTCCAGCCACCCACATTCCCAAGGCTTGCCTCCATCATCAGCTATAATATAGTCCAAGGCACTCAGGGGAGAGAACTATGGCCTTCTACCAGGAACAACTAGAGCCCTGTGGGCTTGTGTGAAGGGCACATGGCCAAGTTTCTTATCCTATCTCTGTTGTTAATAAAGCACACGGCATCACACTTGTTACAGCATCTCCTATAGACTCAGAACTAGAGAGCACCTCAGAGATCATCAGGTCTAGTCTATAAGTTATGTACAGATTGATAAACTGAGGCTTAATTCAAGGATGTGATTTACACAGGGACACTTAATGAGTCAGAGACAGAATCTAGGAACAATAGCTTATGCTATGTGTTCAATGTTTTGCCAAGTCATGCAGATTCTACCTTTGGGACATCTCTCACAAATGCCCCCTTCTCTTTTTTTTTTTTTTTTTTTTTTTTTTTTTTTGCGGGGCAATGGGGGTTAAGTGACTTGCCCAGGGTCACACAGCTAGTAAGTGTCAAGTGTCCGAGGCCAGATTTGAACTCAGGTACTCCTGAATCCAAGGCTGGTGCTTTACCACTGCGCCATCTAGCTGCCCCTCACCCCCTTCTCTTTTGACAGTCCCCCCATCCTAGTCTGAGCCCTCATCACTTTAAGGCCAGTATACTGCAACAGTCTGTGGTTGATCCCACTGTCACAAGTCTCTCCATGCTAGGCCATGTTCCATTCAGCAACCAAAGAGTTTTCCCAAAATCACATGGCTAACAATGTCACTACCTTATTCAATAAACTCCAGTGGCTCCCTATTACTTCCAGGATCAAGTAAACATCCAGAGGATTTTAAAGTCCTTCATGACCTGAGCATCTTTCCAGTATTGTTACATCTTCAGCCCCCCATTTCCAACCACCATCTCATACTGTACGATCCAAGGAAAATGGTCTACTTGCTCTTCCTCACCCAAAACACTCCATCTCCTCATTCCAGGCATTTAGATGGGCTATTACCCATGCCCAGAACTCTCTTCCCCCTCATCTTTATACTAAATTTGAAGTCAGAAGACCTGGATTCAAAATCTGTCAGTGCTACTATCTGTGGGAAACTGACAAGTCACTTCCCCTTCCTGAGCCTCAGTTTCCCAACCAATAAAATGAAGGGATTAGACAGGGTAAGGTCCTTTCTAGGTCTGACTTTTGATCACCTCTAAGATAGTTATGAAGCTGAGGAAAAAGCACTAAAATTAGATTCTCAGGAGAAGCTGGGTCTCAATTCCGCCTTTATATTCTTACTATATGTGTTACCCAGGACAAGTCATTTTACCACTTTCAGTCTTAGTTTTCTCATCTATCAAATGGGGGTGATAATACTTTTCCTAACCAGATTTAATGTCACAAGATTGTTGTGAGATAATATATGTCAAGTGTTTTATATACATTGAAGCACTATATAAATTTCTGTTATTAAATATAATTACATTGCCATCCAATCTCTACTTGGCTGGGAAGGGAATGAAATGCTGAGAAATGATAATTTATCACCTTCGGAGGCAGTCCATTTCATCCTGTAGATGGCTCTCTTCTTAGGAAGTTTTCCCTTCCATCAAAACTAAATATGCCTTTTTGATATTCCTAGCCAGAAAGCAAAAAGAGTTTCCTACCACAATACCCTTTAAGATGAGGCATTGAAAAAAAGGAAAAAAACAGAATTGGGGCAGGCTACTAGACATTAATACAATGGAAAGAGTACTGACTCTCTAGAGAGTCTCAGAAAGGTCTGGGGGCTTGAGTTCAATTCCCACCTGTAATAGTAACAAACCCATGTTACTTTAAATAGTTAACCTTCCTTGGCCTCAGTTTCCTCATTTCTAGAGTGAGAAGATTGGATCTAAACATAGCTCAAAAGCTATGACCTAATGATCCATAAACATCAAATCCAGACTTTAGGTATTTGAAGAGATAGAAGAAGCCTTGCCAACAACAGCCCAGGAATTGCAAAGGGCAGCATGAAAAAGTATGCAGAGACTGGAAATGTGGGGAAAGACAAACAAGGAAAGGCTTTAGAAGCCAAGCAATATTTTTTTTAATTTTTTCCTGGAGATAACAAGAAACCAAAGTAATAGGTAATTGGGTGGTGACAATGCCAGAGAAGAGAGAATGTATGTGAGATAATCTGTAAGGGTAGAAATAACAAGACTTAGTGACAGATTCGATATATGGGGAGAGAAAGAGAGTGAAGCATTGAAAATGACAACTAGGTTACAAGCCTGGATAACTTGGAGGATGTTGCTAACCCTGACAGTCATAGGGAAGTTTAGAACATGGGAAGGTCATGGGGGGAGGAGCATAATTAGTTCTATTTTGGATGAGTTGAGTTTAAGATGCCTAAAAGATATCAAGTTCAAAACTTGGTTGGTGATTCAGGACTGGAACTCAAGAGAAAGGTTAAGGTTGGAGGACTTGAGTAGACAAAGGCAGACTGTTCAGTGAAGGGGAACCCATTGCCTTCTAAGACAGTCCAGTATACTTTTGGATGGCGCTAATCATTAGAAAATTTGACCTTACTATGAGCTGCAACATAATTCACCCTCTGAAACTTTTACATGCTGTTCCTAGTTTGGTCTTCTTTGATCAAATGGAACAAGTCAAATCTCTCCTTCATGAGACTGTCCCAGTCTACAAAGATAGCCCTAATATCTCTACTCCTCTCCAAATCTTCTCTTCGCTGGGCTGAACATCCCAAGTTCCCTTAACCAATACTCATTGTAGTCTCTACTTCCTCTCAGAAAAATGGATGGGCAATTAACTGACTATCATAAGACACATTGGCTATGTTGGTCAATTTTGTTGAATATTTTTTTTTCTTTTCTCTTCTTTCTTTCTTTCTTTCTTTTTTTTTTGCAGGGCATTGAGGGGTTAAGTGACTTTCCCAGGGTCACACAACTAGTAAGTGTCAAGTCTCTGAGGCAGGATTTGAACTCAGTTCCTCCTGAATCCAGGGCTGGTGCTTTATCCGCTGTTCCACCTAGCTGCCCCCCCCCTTTTTTAAAAGAAAATAAAATAAAAAATAAATTTAAAAGATCCCTATACTAGCTACCTCTCAAGGTCATGGCAAGAAAAGTGTTTTTGATCTGGAAATGAAGTCTGTTATTAACACTGCCAAACAGCGATCCCAGTCCCCAATTCCTGTTTTCCACTTAATCATCCCACAGGGAAGGGAAGCCACAGTTCTGAATTAGCAACAGGAGTACGTGTGCCGCCAAACACAGATCAAGTTACATTTAATACATGTGTACGATGAATACCAGCCACATTTGGCACCCCTCTCCAGAACCATGTCATTATAAGCTGTATTGACAGCAAACAAGTCACATTAGTAGCTCGTTGATCGCTACGGGAAAAAAAGAACATATAATTTTGTTGATGTTTGTGAGTTGTTGTTTTTTTCCAAGTCACATTGGACATCATTTGCCTTTCATTATCCTTAGCATACTGACAATAAAATCACAGATCCCCAGAACACAAAGGCAAGAAACACGAGATCCCCTCTTCAGCTATGGTTGACATAAAAGGCAATCCATGCAGTGTGGAGGCAAGAGATGAAGAGCTGGCAAAGATGTCAGTAAACATCACATCCATGCTCCACCCACCCATTTCATAGATAAGGAAACTGAGGTTTCCAAAGGTGAAATATCTTACTAAATTTTGAACAGGTAATAAGTATCAGAACTGAAAATTGAACACAGGAACTCTGCCTTCAAATCCAGTTCTGTCTCCAGGACACATAGATGCAGAAGCCCTATGAGCTTATGTTTCATCGGCATGATCATAAACAAGCCAATTTTCCTCTTTGGGCCACATATTCTTACAAATAAAAATAAAGATATGGACCACATGACCTTGAGTATCTGTTCTGGCTCAACTTGTTGGACTCTATGGATGACTATATGAAGGAAAAGAGAGTTGATATTTGGAGTCCAGGATAAGCAGAACAAAATAGGTTATTCAAAACACCTCCTGTAAGAATAAAAGAGCCAGTGACCTACCTGGACCCACATATGCCTTGGATGATCCTGCCAGTACCCTGGAGTTTTGTTCACAAAGAAGATGGGCAACGAGGAAGTGAGTACTCAGAGATGCTGGTGAAAGGTTCCCAGAGGGCTGAGATGACGATTCTTGCTGCAGCGCTATGGGGAACACAGATTAAAACAATTCTGATTGGGATACTGAAGTTTCAAACACTGAATCACAGAAACTTAGGGATGAAAGGGTCCTCAGTGACCATTTGGTCCAACCCCCGTCCATAAAGGAATCCCTGTCACAATAAAACACCATTGTTTCTTGAAGACCTCTAGGGATGGAGAACCCAGTATTTCCCAAGGTAGTTGATCCCATATTTCAGAATGGTAGGAATTCTTTCCTAATATCAAACCTAAATGTGTTTCTCTGTAATTCTCCACCTAAGCAGTTTTCCTTATATACTGTATAATCCAGAAGTGCTAACCACAATTCAGATGAGATCTGATGAAGGCAGAATACAGTAGTTATCTCTCTATGGTCAGAGAACCACATCACCATAGGCAAGGAGAATGAATACTGATGTTGCATTTCCTAGTTCATTAATGGTAGTTGTCCCTATTATAGGAAGTGCTACATTAAAAAAAAAAATGGGACAGGGGCAGCTAGGTGGCACAGTGGATAAAGCACTGACCCTGGATTCAGGAGAACCTGAGTACAAATCCGGCCTCAGATACTTGACACTTACTAGCTGAGTGACCCTGGGCAAGTCACTTAACCCCCACTGCCCGCAAAAAAAAAAATAAAAATAAAAAAAAGAAGTAATCACTTTGGGGCGGCTAGGTGGCGCAGTGGATAGAGCACTGGCCCTGGAGTCAGGAGTATCTGAGTTCAAATCTGGCCTCAGACACTTAATACTTACTACCTGTGTGACCCTGGGCAAGTCACTTAACCCCAATTGCCTCACTTAAAAAAAAAAAAATGGGACAGCAAAAGGACTGTTAAACCTAGAAGGAACATTATCCCTTAGAACATAGAATGTCAGAACTAGAAAGACCTTAAAATATAGAAATTTGGATCTAGGAGGAACTTTAGAGAACAGAGAGCAGGCTGTTAGAACACAGAACCTAGAATAATAGAGCTGGAGGAGGGGATTGGTTCATACGAGATAGAATTCAGAGCAAGAAAAGCTTTGACTATAGAATGTTAGAGCTGGAAGGAATTTTAGAGAATGGATCATAGGCTATGGGGACTAAAAGGGACGAAGAAAGTAAGGGCTAGAAGTACTATTACAGATCAGAATATAGGATGTCACAGCTAGAAGAAACCTTTAAATAAAGAGCCCTGAGGGAACCTTAGGAAATAGAACATGGAATGTTAGCACTGTAGGGGAACATAGAACCTTAGAATGTTACAGCAGGTGAGAGACTTCAGAAATTATCTAAAACAAATGTAACTTCATAGATGCAGAAATTGAGTCACAATGAGGGGAGGACAGGTTACTAAGGTCAGAAAGTTCAGTTACTGGCTGAAATTGGAATTGATTCCTAGTGCCTTGATCCCATGTCCAGTGGTGTTCTTGAGACAGAAGAGATACATTATTGACCACTAACTCTTTGAACTAATCACATAGATATCCAGAAATGCTAGAACCCATGGTAACCAGAGAGAAAGATGGCCTCAAATGATGCTTCAGTAGAAATTCATTTGGGGTGGGAAGAGAATCTATTCAGGCAGATTCTTTTGTTTAAAAAACATTAAACTTATTGCTTTTCTCTTTTACCTTCTTCCCCCTATTGGGAGTAAAAAAGGAGAGAAAAAGTCCTAACTGAGGGATCCTGAAATCTCTGCCATTCTAATCTACGTTCCCATTTTTCACTCAACTCATCAAGCATTTATTAAGCACCTACTAAGCACTAGGGGGTTTTCTGGGATACAAAGAAAAGCAAAAATGGCCCCCTGCTCTCAAGGAACTCATAGTGATAATTCTTGAAGGGAAGGGAATAGAATAAGCATTTATGTAGTTCCTACTATGGGCCAAAAAACTTATAAAAATTATCTTATTTTATCTTTACCACAACTCTGGGAGGTAGATGTTGTTATTATTTCCATTTTACAAGTAAGGAAATTGACTCTCTGCGACCCCATTTGGGGTTTTCTTTGAAAAGATACTAAAATGGTTTTCAATTTCCTTCTCCAGCTCATTTTACAGATGAGGAAACTGAGGCAAGCAGGGTTAAGAGACTTGCCTAGGGTCATACAGATAATGTCTGAGGCTAGACTTGAACTTACATATTCCTGATTCCAATCCACTATTCCAGCTTGCTGCCTCTAATTCTTGAAAAATTCCTTCATCAATCTAGACATTTGGAGAGAGGCAAATTCAATATGGCAGGCCTTGGCCCTTCACGGAATTTACAGTTTAGTGGGATATATGATACAAATACAGATAATGACAATACACAATCATGCATGGTCAGAACATTAGGTCAGAAAAAGCTGCTCTATGATGACCAAGGTGAGAGGCTCACTCAGTTTAGCTGAACATGTGAAAAATCTGTGTATCTATGAATATGGGGCAAATTAAGCAGGGCCCTGATGAAGGTGAAGATGATAGCCAAGTATATTGGATACAGAGTCAGGAGACCAGACTTTGGGTCCCAACTGTGAGATTTCGAGAACTCCTTGAGCCCTTTAAATACTTCCCCATGAGTAAAAATGGGAATATGGGCAATTTCAGCAGCTACCTCTCAAGTACTTTAAGAGCAGTAACCAGATTTTTGCCGGTCTTTACATCTCTGCCACATAGCACAGTGTAAATATAAGCACACAGTAAGCACTTAATAAATGCTGGTGAGTGAGTAACTTTAAAGTACTAGAGAATATGTACTATTATGGAAGGTGAAAGAGACTACTTATGAGATCTAAGGGAAGCCATTTAACTCTTCCCGGCCTCAGTCTCTTCATGTAGGCCTACATGGCCTCTCAGATGCCTTCTGGTTTTAAATCTATAATCTCTAAATCTGTATCCCTATAACCCAGTATTTATTAAGCACCTTCTCTATGCCAGACACTGTGCCTGAGGATATAAAAACCCAAAGAAGGGGCAGCTAGGTGGCTCAGTGGATAGAGCACCGGCCCTGGATTCAGAAGTACCTGACTTCAAATCCGGCCTCAGACACTTAACACTTACTAGCTGTGTGACCCTGGGCAAGTCACTTTACCCCAATTGCCCCACAAAAAAACAAAACAAAAAACCAAAAAAAAACAAAGAAACCAGCCCCTGCCCTTATATTATGTTAATTAAACCAAGCCCTTCATCAGACAGATGAAGCAAAAGGAAGATGAGAGAGTGAACAGCTAAATCAACCCAGGAACCACAGTTGGCTCTAAATCCAGCCTCTGTGCTACCCACCATCAGACTGGGTTCAATGAACGTATCTTAATCGAGGGAAGGACTTCTAAACCTTCTTTTTGTCCAGGCTATTCTGGTAATATGGTGAGGTCTAAACACTCCCAATAATTAACATGAAGTTGGCACTCAGTAGGTGCTTTTTGTGTAATCACAAGAACTAGGATAGGGGAAAAGGGCTCCCACACAAATTGTTTTTAGCTCTGTGTCTACCGAGTTCAGGGTCCTTGCTTGGCCACTAAAGATTATCCAGAATCCTTTGATGGAGAGATTTTGACATCCAGGGAACTTGTTGTAATGGATGCAGCCCTGAACTCAGAGTCAGGAAGGTCCAGTTTCAAAGCCTGTCTCAGATCCTTACTAGCTATGTGACTCTGGACAAGGGTCACTTAACCTCCTTGCCTCAGTTTCTTTATTTGTACAATGAGTCCAATTCTTGGACCTGTTCTCTAAGTCTTTTCTAGCTTTAAATCTAGGATTCTAGGATCCCTGCCCCAAGCTTCTTCATGCAGAATTCCTGAATGCACAGCCAAGCATGGAAAAGGACAGAAGAGCAAGGAAATGAGAAGAGTACTCCTGGGTTATATGAGAAAAATTAACACAGCCTGTCACCTCTCGCACACGCATCAGCTGAGATGGATGTACTTCCTCCCCACAAAATGGTGGAGACGAGCAGCCTCCTGCTTGGTGTCATGAAGAAATATGCCTCTTTCCAGCCCAAAGGCCACCAGCTTCTGAGTTCCAGCCCCATCTTCCCAGAGATAAAGTGCCTGTGTTACAAATGAACCCGTCTCCACCCATCAGCCGCTGGCATGTAGCTGTGGAGGGAGGTCGCCTTTGTCGGCCCCAGTGAAGACAAAAGACACAATTTATGAGTCCAGTGGCTTATTGGGTTCCATTACATAAAACCAGTCCCTTTCAGAAACCCTGATGCTAAATGGGAAATGAATAAAGCTTACTGAATGAGAATCTCAAGAAAGAACTGTCCGAAAATGAATTCCCTAACCAGTCAAGGGCACCTGCAATCTGCCAGCACATCTACCCTTCTCATAATCATCCAGAATATTTGCAGAATATTTTCTATATTCCCATCTGTGCAGTTCTGTGACCTGTAGGGTAGATTTCTGGGAAAGCAGGACAGGTGAAGGCAGGCCCATTCCATAGATGGGAAAACTTAGGATCAAAGTGGAAAAGAAGGCTCCCTCCACACCTGGAAGCATTCTCTTAATGAGTCTCTGTTTCAAGCTTTTTCTTCCTTCAAGGCCCAGCTCAAGTGTGCCCCTCCCCCATTCATATGAAGGCATGGATCAGATGAGCTCTCTGTCACCCAGGTGGGTACAGAGGCCTTGGTGCTGAGGAAGTGAGGTCAAGAATATGGAGATGTCCAAGAGAAAGAGCCCAATAACAGCTTAATGGTGAGGTAGAGAAACTGGGGGGAGGAAGCCACTATGTGGGTCTGGATCCCAGCCCCTCCCTTAATGTTTTTTGTATATGACTTAAGGAAGTCGATTAATTTCTATGAGATCCAGTTTTGTCATCTGTAAAATGGGCATGATCACACTTGTAATAGGAGGATGATTGTTCCTAGTCATTAATGGATAGAGCTCTGGATCTGGAGACAGGAAGACCTGAATTCAAATCCTGCATCAAACATGTAATTTTAATATTATAGAATGAAATGGAATCTCTCTCTCTCCAGATAGGTGGTTCTGAATGGCCCCTCTCTAGTCTTGCTGGGAAGTCCCTTATGATTTGTGACTAAGGGGATATTATTATTATTAAAAGCATTAATATGGCAGTTTAAGGTTTATAATATATATATATTACAATATATATTTTATATATATAATCTCATTTGATAAATCTACAAAGCTCTTATATCATAGGCGCTAATAACTCAGGGACCCTCACTCAGTGTCCAGTGGTTGCCCTGGTGTGTGAGTATATTCCTGTTCCAGGCCTCATCTTCTATATTGCTAAGATAACAAGGAGGTGGCCAAGTGGGATCTAGCACTCCTATTTGTGCCACAGTCTGAGCGGGCAGAGAATCATGTGGGGGAGGACTTAGTTGATGGCAATAAGGGTACCAACCAGAGGATGAAAGAGCAGTCTCCCATGTGACTAGGAGGCATACAGAGGGTGGAGCAGAAGGGATGTTTAGACACAAGAGCCCAATGCCTGAATGTAGGGGACTGTGGGGAGAGCAGGTCCTGCAGGGCAGGGGCTGCCATGGTCCACTAAAGCTCCACGCCTAGTTGTGTGTGCTTCTGAGGGCACAGGAGCTCCCACTCAGGAATATCTGCACTTGGGGCACACTGAGGAGAGAGCCCCCAACTGATGACTATCTCAGTGGTACATTTCTGTGCATTCCTGAAGTCTCTAAACAGGGATGATTGTGTCTCCACCCAGAGGCCTAAGAAGCCACACACTGCTTTGGTTGTCATTGTTTTCTTGCTCCGCCCCCCTTCCTCCTTCTTTCCTTCTGTCCTTCCCTCCCTCCCTCCTTCCCTCCTTCCTTCCTTCCTTCCTTCCTTCCTTCCTTCCATCCTTCCTTCCATCCTTCCTTCCATCCATCCATCCTTTGTTCCTTCCTTCCTTCCTTCCTTCCTTCCTTCCTTCCTTCCTTCCTTCCTTCCTTCCTTCCTTCCTTCCTTCCTTCCTTCCTTCCTTCCTTCCTTCCGTGTGAGGCCAGAGCTGGAGGCCCTTAGTGAGTCACAAACAGACTTTGTAATGGACTAAATGCCATGCAAAGGCTTCTTTGGAAATAGCTGAATGGAATGTATACCCATGTATAATTATACAATTGCCATGCTTTGAGTCTAAACTAGAACAAGCAGTGCCTCAGTTCCTTGGGCCAGAGGGTCTGCTACATCTGTCCTGAGGGCCCACTTCTCAAATCTTGGTACCACAAAGAAGAAATCTAATCAATACATTGCATAGCAATCACTTGGTTATTGGAAATCAGTCATTATGTCTTCTGCACTCTTCTCTGATATCTCAGGGGCTGACTTGGCTGGTGTCTAAGGTCTCCCATGGACTGAGACAATCTATGAGGCCTCCAAGAAACAGTGCAGCCTAGAGGAATGAGGCCTGGTCAGCAAGGAGCTGGTTCCTAGTACCCAGTCATCACCAAGGGTAGGTCACTTGGGCGAGTCCCTCTCAGACTCTTTTCACATCTATAACATAAAGGAATAGGACGATATGACATTTAAGATCCTTTCCAGCTCTAACATTCTGTATATTATTGGGATGATTGAAGGGACCCCTCAAAAAAATAAAGACTAGTGTCTCTTCTGTGGATCATGGACAGAGCTGGGATGAACTCCCCAGATTGCTTCTAGTCAATTAGGACCTACTGTGTGCAGGGTACTAAGAAGCAGGAATACAAAGACAGGTAAAAGCCAGCATCTGCTCTCCAGAAGTTCATGTTGTAATGAAAGAGACAGCATGCAAATGACTATGGACAAATGAGGCCCATCAACTGGAGATAATCTTGTTAGTATTGAAGGGGGCCAGGACATGAGTGGTCTGGCTCCAGATGAAGGACTTTGCTTTGGGACAACACAGAAACCCTTTACTCCCTCCTTGGTCTCCATGCTGTTTGATGGGGAGGGAAAAAGCTGAATCAGAGGACTGCCCACGGAAGCCAAGAAGAGGAAATGGTTCCTCTCAGTAGCATTTGCTTCCTGTCTATCCAGGGTATGAGACTTGCAGCAAGAAGGGTGGGGCTCAGGGGCAGCTAGGTGGCATAGTGGATAGAACACCGGCCCTGAAGTCAGGAGTACCTGAGTTCAAATCTGGCCTCAGACACTTAACACTTACTAGCTGTGTGACCCTGGGCAAGTCACTTAACCCCCATTGTCTCACTAAAAGAGGCAGCTAGGTGGTACAGTGGATAAAGCACTGGCCCTGGATTCAGGAGGACCTGAGTTCAAATCCAGCTTCAGACACTTGATACTTACTAGCTGTATGGCCCTGGGCAAGTCACTTAACCCTCATTGCCCCACCAAAAATAAATAAATAAATAAGAAGGGTGGGGCTCACCCTTCCCCAGCAGCAGCAAGAATAGGAATTTCCCCAGTTGAAGGTTAGATGCTAAAATCTCCTCTGCTCTGTGGTTCTTTCCCTAAGCATAGGTTACTAAAGAACAATCCTGACATGTATGTTTCAGGCCGTGGTGGCCACACTCAAGGGCAGAGGTGACTGGAAGTACAAGACCCACCCCATCCACAGGCCTCAGAGGCAAAAATGACCACTGCTGGGAGGATAAGCCCAAGCCATGCCCTGGCTTCCCAGAAGGGAAGGACATTGGATGAGTTTATCCTGCATTAAGAACCAAAGTGATGCCTATTTAACAATCTGACATGGCATTGTATGTATTAATATTTTAACTATCAACCTCACAGGAAAGTATAATAGGAATGATGGATTGCTGTATCTCATTTTAAGTGTTTGTCAATGTTCACTTATAAGTCCTCTGTGTTTTCCTGCATGCATGTCTTTTGTGCTAGATAGAATAAATAACTTCCCTGCACTTAATCAGTTCGTATATTGAGTACTTTTGTTAGAAGGGACTCTATTAATTCATTTTGGGGAGACCATATGCATGACCCAAACCTAAGATTTAACAGATTACCCCATGTTCTACCCTAGGGTGAGGAACATAATGAGCTAGAGTATACAAAAAGAGCCTCATCTCCTTTAGGAAGAATCACCCCTGTTCTAAGGCCCCTCCCAGCTCTGACACCCCCTGTTCTAAGGCCCCTCCCAGCTCTGACACCCCTGTTCTAAGGCCCCTCCCAGCTCTGACACCCCCTGTTCTAAGGCCCCTCACAGCTCTGACACCCCCATTCTAAGGCCCCCTCACAGTTCTGACACCCCCTGTTCTAAGGCCCCTCCCAGCTCTGACACCCCCTGTTCTAAGGCCCCTCACAGCCCTGACACCCCCGTTCTAAAGCCCCCTCACAGCCCTGACACCCCCGTTCTAAGGCCCCTCACAGCCCTGATACCCCCGTTCTAAGGCCCCTCCCAGCTCTGACACCCCCATTCTAAGGCCCCCTACCAACCCTGACACCCCCGTTCTAAGGCCCCTGCCAACCCTGACACCCCCGTTCTAAGGCCCCTGCCAACCCTGACACCCCCATTCTAAGGCCCCTCCCAGCTCTGACATCCCCTGTTCTAAGGCCCCTCTCAGCCCTAACACCCCCTGTTTTAAGGCCCCTCCCAGCCCTGACACCCCCGTTCTAAGGCCCCTGCCAACCCTGACACCCCTGTTCTAAGGCCCCTCTCAGCCCTAACACCCCCTGTTTTAAGGCCCCTCCCAGCCCTGACACCCCCGTTCTAAGGCCCCTCCCAGCTCTGACACCCCCATTCTAAGGCCCCCTCACAGTTCTGATACCCCCTGTTCTAAGGCCCCTCCCAGCTCTGACACCCCCTGTTCTAAGGCCCCTCACAGCCCTGATACCCCCGTTCTAAGGCCCCCTCACAGCCCTGACACCCCCGTTCTAAGGCCCCTCACAGCCCTGATACCCCCGTTCTAAGGCCCCTCCCAGCTCTGACACCCCCATTCTAAGGCCCCCTACCAACCCTGACACCCCTGTTCTAAGGTCCCTGCCAACCCTGACACCCCCGTTCTAAGACCCCCTCACAGCTCTGACACCCCCTGTTCTAAGGCCCCTGCCAACCCTGACACCCCCGTTCTAAGGCCCCTGCCAACCCTGACACCCCCATTCTAAGGCCCCTCCCAGCTCTGACATCCCCTGTTCTAAGGCCCCTCTCAGCCCTAACACCCCCTGTTTTAAGGCCCCTCCCAGCCCTGACACCCCCGTTCTAAGGCCCCCTCACAGCCCTGACACCCCCGTTCTAAGGCCCTTGCCAACCCTGATACCCCTGTTCTAAGGCCCCTCCCAGCTCTGACACCCCCGTTCAAAGGCCCCTCCTAGCTCTGACACCCCTGTTCTAAGGCCCCCTCACAGTTCTGACACCCCCTGTTCTAAGGCCCCTGCCAACCCTGACACCCCTGTTCTAAGGCCCCTCCCAGCTCTGACACCCCCATTCTAAGGCCTCTCCCAGCTCTGACACCCCCGTTCAAAGGCCCCTCCCAGCTCTGACACCCCTGTTCTAAGGCCCCCTCACAGTTCTGACACCCCCTGTTCTAAGGCCCCTGCCAACCCTGACACCCCCGTTCTAAGGCCCCTGCCAACCCTGACACCCCCGTTCTAAGGCCCCTCACAGCTCTGACATCCCCTGTTCTAAGGCCCCTCTCAGCCCTAACACCCCCTGTTCTAAGGCCCCTCCCATCTCTGACACCCCCATTCTAAGGCCCCTCCCAGCTCTGACACCCCCGTTCAAAGGCCCCTCCCAGCTCTGACACCCCTGTTCTAAGGCCCCCTCACAGCTCTGACACCCCCTGTTCTAAGGCCCCTGCCAACCCTGATACCCCCATTCTAAGGCCCCTGCCAACCCTGACACCCCTGTTCTAAGGCCCCTCCCAGCTCTGACACCCCCTGTTCTAAGGCCCCTGCCAACCCTGACAGCCCCGTTCTAAGGCCCCTCCCAGCTCTGACACCCCTGTTCTAAGGCCCCCTCACAGCTCTGACACCCCCTGTTCTAAGGCCCCTGCCAACCCTGACACCCCCGTTCTAAGGCCCCTGCCAACCCTGACACCCCCGTTCTAAGGCCCCTCCCAGCTCTGACACCCCCATTCTAAGGCCCCTCCCAGCTCTGACACCCCCTGTTCTAAGGCCCCTCCCACCCCTGACACCCCCGTTCTAAGGCCCCCTCACAGCCCTGACACCCCCGTTCTAAGGCCCCTCATAGCCCTGATACCCCCGTTCTAAGGCCCCTCCTAGCTCTGACACCCCCGTTCTAAGACCCCTGCCAACCCTGACACCCCCCTTCTAAGGCCCCTCCCAGCTCTGACATCCCCTGTTCTAAGGCCCCTCTCAGCCCTAACACCCCCTTTTTTAAGGCCCCTCCCAGCCCTGACACCCCCGTTCTAAGGCCCCTCCCAGCTCTGACACCCCCATTCTAAGGCCCCCTCACAGTTCTGATACCCCCTGTTCTAAGGCCCCTCCCAGCTCTGACACCCCCTGTTCTAAGGCCCCTCACAGCCCTGATACCCCCGTTCTAAGGCCCCCTCACAGCCCTGACACCCCCGTTCTAAGGCCCCTCACAGCCCTGATACCCCCGTTCTAAGGCCCCTCCCAGCTCTGACACCCCCATTCTAAGGCCCCCTACCAACCCTGACACCCCTGTTCTAAGGCCCCTGCCAACCCTGACACCCCCGTTCTAAGACCCCCTCACAGCTCTGACACCCCCTGTTCTAAGGCCCCTGCCAACCCTGACACCCCCGTTCTAAGGCCCCTGCCAACCCTGACACCCCCATTCTAAGGCCCCTCCCAGCTCTGACATCCCCTGTTCTAAGGCCCCTCTCAGCCCTAACACCCCCTGTTTTAAGGCCCCTCCCAGCCCTGACACCCCCGTTCTAAGGCCCCCTCACAGCCCTGACACCCCCGTTCTAAGGCCCTTGCCAACCCTGATACCCCTGTTCTAAGGCCCCTCCCAGCTCTGACACCCCCGTTCAAAGGCCCCTCCCAGCTCTGACACCCCTGTTCTAAGGCCCCCTCACAGCTCTCACACCCCCTGTTCTAAGGCCCCTGCCAACCCTGATACCCCCATTCTAAGGCCCCTGCCAACCCTGACACCCCTGTTCTAAGGCCCCTCCCAGCTCTGACACCCCCTGTTCTAAGGCCCCTGCCAACCCTGACAGCCCCGTTCTAAGGCCCCTCCCAGCTCTGACACCCCTGTTCTAAGGCCCCCTCACAGCTCTGACACCCCCTGTTCTAAGGCCCCTGCCAACCCTGACACCCCCGTTCTAAGGCCCCTGCCAACCCTGACACCCCCGTTCTAAGGCCCCTCCCAGCTCTGACACCCCCATTCTAAGGCCCCTCCCAGCTCTGACACCCCCTGTTCTAAGGCCCCTCCCAGCCCTGACACCCCCGTTCTAAGGCCCCCTCACAGCCCTGACACCCCCGTTCTAAGGCCCCTCATAGCCCTGATACCCCCGTTCTAAGGCCCCTCCTAGCTCTGACACCCCCGTTCTAAGACCCCTGCCAACCCTGACACCCCCATTCTAAGGCCCCTCCCAGCTCTGACATCCCCTGTTCTAAGGCCCCTCTCAGCCCTAACACCCCCTGTTTTAAGGCCCCTCCCAGCCCTGACACCCCCGTTCTAAGGCCCCTCCCAGCTCTGACACCCCCATTCTAAGGCCCCCTCACAGTTCTGATACCCCCTGTTCTAAGGCCCCTCCCAGCTCTGACACCCCCTGTTCTAAGGCCCCTCACAGCCCTGATACCCCCGTTCTAAGGCCCCCTCACAGCCCTGACACCCCCGTTCTAAGGCCCCTCACAGCCCTGATACCCCCGTTCTAAGGCCCCTCCCAGCTCTGACACCCCCATTCTAAGGCCCCCTACCAACCCTGACACCCCTGTTCTAAGGCCCCTGCCAACCCTGACACCCCCGTTCTAAGACCCCCTCACAGCTCTGACACCCCCTGTTCTAAGGCCCCTGCCAACCCTGACACCCCCGTTCTAAGGCCCCTGCCAACCCTGACACCCCCATTCTAAGGCCCCTCCCAGCTCTGACATCCCCTGTTCTAAGGTCCCTCTCAGCCCTAACACCCCCTGTTTTAAGGCCCCTCCCAGCCCTGACACCCCCGTTCTAAGGCCCTTGCCAACCCTGACACCCCTGTTCTAAGGCCCCTCCCAGCTCTGACACCCCCATTCTAAGGCCTCTCCCAGCTCTGACACCCCCGTTCAAAGGCCCCTCCCAGCTCTGACACCCCTGTTCTAAGGCCCCCTCACAGTTCTGACACCCCCTGTTCTAAGGCCCCTGCCAACCCTGACACCCCCTGTTCTAAGGCCCCTGCCAACCCTGACACCCCCGTTCTAAGGCCCCTCCCAGCTCTGACACCACCTGTTCTAAGGCCCCTGCCAACCCTGACAGCCCCGTTCTAAGGCCCCTGCCAACCCTGACAGCCCCGTTCTAAGGCCCCTCCCAGCTCTGACACCCCTGTTCTAAGGCCCCCTCACAGCTCTGACACCCCCTGTTCTAAGGCCCCTGCCAACCCTGACACCCCCGTTCTAAGGCCCCTGCCAACCCTGACACCCCCGTTCTAAGGCCCCTCCCAGCTCTGACACCCCCATTCTAAGGCCCCTCCCAGCTCTGACACCCCTGTTCTAAGGCCCCCTCACAGCTCTGACACCCCCTGTTCTAAGGCCCCTGCTAACCCTGACACCCCTGTTCTAAGGCCCCTGCCAACCCTGACACCCCCGTTCTAAGGCCCCTCCCAGCTCTGACACCCCCATTCTAAGGCCCCTCCCAGCTCTGACACCCCCATTCTAAGGCCCCTCCCAGCTCTGACACCCCCGTTCTAAGGCCCCTCCCAGCTCTGACATCCCCCGTTCTAAGGCCCCTCCCAGCTCTGACACCCCCGTTCTAAGGCCCCTGCCAACCCGCTAACATCTTTTAAGGTTTCCTGCTCTGATGGACATCTTTCCTGTGGTCAAAGTGCTCTTTCAGCTCCAATGCTATGTATTCCCTATCATTGTGTGTCCTGCGGCCCCTTCTAGATCTGAGATCAAATGTTCCTCTGGAAGAGAAGGCCTGAAGATCTGGATGATTGAGACATCTTGCTTCCTCTGAGCCAAAAGACATGAGAAGAGCCCGGTCCCCTTCAGGAGGGCAGGGTCTCTCCAAGTCCATGGCGCTAGCTCTTTAGAGATGGCTGCTTTCAGGCATCCAAAGACAACAGAAGCTCTGCGTCAGCCAGAATGCCAGCCAGTCTGTGTGTGCAAAAGACAGAGACCATCAGAAGCTTTTCAGTGTACTCTCCTCCATCGCACTGACCTAGCCCTGCAGTGCTGGACAATCTCCCTGTGTCTCTGCTTCCACATCTGAGCCCAGCTAGGATGGCCAAAGGAAGAGATGAGTGATGGAGACCCACATGGAAACCAAAGTCTGGTCTGGAAAAACCAAAGGCCTGGAGTCACAGTGCCCACCTGACTCGGTGACCCCAACACACTGGGCTTTTAGCAAACACACAGCGTCCTGCCCCATTTCATCTCCCCAATCTCGAAATGAGATCTTTGCCCAGAATCACCTTTCCAAATCCTTTTCCTTTTCCCATCTGCCCCTGCTAGGGGGGTGTGGGCTTTAAAGGGCCAGGCAGCCCCCAGCAGCCTTTTCCAAACTGCCCGGGTTACAAAGGGCCTGAAACAGCCCGGCTCCTTCATTGGAGGGGGAGACTTGCCGGAGGCACAAACAAAGCTTCAAATAGATTTAATTTAAAATTTCAAACTGCTGGATGCAGCTCAGCTTTCCAATGCCATCTGCTTTTCTAGCTCGCAAGGACACAGAACATTTTTTATTGCGTTTGTTCAAGCAAGTCCACCAGTCAAATATTAATAATTTTCCCCAGCACCGATGAGGTCTGCGTGCTTTGGATGGTAGCCGAATGTTCATCTAGCTCATCAAAATTATCAGCAAAATAATTTCCTCTCTCCTAACTGCAGAAACAAACACAGATCAGGATTCTCAATGCTTGGGCATACCACAGAGTGACATTTTCAGCTCATCCCAGGCAAGAAGGCTTCAACTCTGCCTTGGGGCAGGTTGGCTTTCTACAGAACCCTACCTGTTCCACCTGGGCAAGGGGAGAGCTCAGGTCTATTCTATTAAGTAACTATGCATTGAGAGCCTATTGTACACAAAGCATCTTGTAGGACTTTTCAGGGCATGGATCACTGGATCAAAAGATCCCAGAGAGTACGGGTCTTCTAACTTCAAGTACAGAGGTAGAGGAAATAAGGGAAACTTCTTTCAGGCCTATCTTAGCAGCACGAGATTTAGACCTAAAGGAAGCTTAGAGATTATAAGAAAATGGAACCATGGATTTGTAGATGGATGAAATCTTTAGGATCAAAGGATAATGAAGCCACAGGTTTATAGGGTCCCTCCAGGGGACCTCACAGAGAATCCAGTCCACCATTCTCATTTTGCACATGTGGAAACTGAGCCCCATAGAGGTGAGGTGACTTGTCCAATGAGTGGTAGAGTCACGATTTGAACACAGATCTCTCTGTTGACTTCAGAACTAGAGTTCTTTCCACAACATCACACTCAGAACTAGGTGTGGTTTCTTGCCTGGTGATCCCATTAGGATTCTAGTTTAGATGTGTCCACAAAGCCCTGGAGCCCCAGGAAAAAGAATCACCCAGAGATCCTTGTCACATGACAACATGACTTCCCTGTGATCTTATTTCTTGAATGCCTCATTACGTTCTCCGGCTTTTGCCTTTTTCACTTCTGGGTAAGTGGTGCCATAGTGTTCTTAAAGTGAGGAAGACTTGAATTCAAATTTGGCCTTATCCACTTCCTAGCTGTGTGACCCTAGGCAAGTCCCTTAACTATACTGTCTGCTTTGGTCTTCTATAAAATGGAGATAATAGCACTTACATCCCAGAGTTATTGTGAGGATACGATGAGATAATAATTGTAAAGTATTTAATAGTGTGCCTGGCCTATAGTGAGCATTACAATAATGTTAGATTATTATTGTTGTTGTTGTTATTGTTGTTATTATTAGTATCTCTATTAATACATGCATGGTCTCCCAGACTCAACTAGAAGCTCCTTAAAAGACAGAAATTATATCACTTGGGCCTTTTTATCACCCAGCACAATGTCTGCTACATGGCAAGCATGTAATAATGCCCAATGATTGACCGACAGATGTATGCAAAATACTTTTCAAACTTCACAGAGCTATTATAAGGATGAACATGGAAGAAGAAAAGGAGGAGGAGGAGGAAGAGGAAGAGGAGGAGTAGGATGACACCCATGACCACAATCTATCTTGATTTCATTAGCTCCTCACCCCCTATCATTGTCTTCAACAAGTTCTATCTGCAGTATTCTTAATACCTTCTGGTTCTATCAGCCATTCAAGTCCTGAGTCACCCATATCAGGCCAGTAGGAAAAAGCAGAGAACAAAGACACTGTGTTCTTAGGCTTATACGTGGTCAAACTTGCTCTCATTAGTTTCACCCTTGTTGGCCCATATCTCCTGGACTCTGATGCCAGTCAATCAATCACTTACCTAGAGGACTTTAACATTTGAATTGGGTGGGGGTGGGCAGGAACAACATTTACATATATAATTGTATACAGACTATGTACAAAATAAATAGAAGGGAGTTTGGGAAATTGATGCACAAGCAGCTGAGAGGACCAGGGAAGCTGTCAGGGGAAATACATTTTCTAATGACTACAGCTATCCCAAAGTAGAATGACTGGCACTGAGAGCTCACAGGTTTCCCCTCATTGGAAAGGCTTTTAAGCAGAAACTGAAAGACCACTTATAATGTATGTTGTAGCATGGACTGCTTTGGGGAAACTAGGTCCCTATTAGGGTGAATAATGAATCCTGAAAAGTGGTTGCATGTATTCGAATTCACACTATTCAGTTATAATTATGTAAAATATGGTAATTGGTTCCAGCCCAATGGAAATATGCAGTGTGAATTCGAATAATGCAACCATCTCACAGAATTCATTATTCAAACTAACTGGGAGCTAACTGTGGGTTGGATTACATGGTCTCTGAGGTCCATTCCAATGCTAAAATTCTTGGATTCCAATTCTGAAACCCCCAAAAAGTAATCCATCCAGGTGTGGCTCAGTTGTAAACAAATCAGCATGGCATGGTGAAAAGATCATGGACTCTGGAGTCATGGCACCTGGGTTCAAACCTGATGCTTGCTATTTGTGCCACCCAGGGCAAATCATTTCACTTCCCAGTGCCTCAGTTTCCTCTACTATAGGATGTTGACACATATGGTCTCCTGAGGTCCAAGAGACTGGCCTGGGCTTTTCAGCTCTAGAACTAGAGAGTGATGAATCATCAAATCACTCTATCAAAACCATAAATCTTCCCCTTCACTTTAGATACTCAGCATTTGGGGGACAGGGACTGAGTCCATTGCCTTCCTTCCATGCCAGATCGATCCTCCCTTCCTGCAGTCAGTAGCCACTGTAGACCTAATTTGCCCTGCTGATTTGAGGTCAATTCCCAGCCTTTTCAGATCCTTTTCATGGGCCCTCCTAGAGAAGCTGGAGAAAACTAGGAGCTAAGATATATCGTCATTTAAGTCCAGAGAGAAGGAGTCTGAGGGTCAATCTAATCCCACAGTCAGATATGGATTAACTGGAAATACCATAGAGACTGTAAAGGCATGAAGCTGGTACACAAGATCCTCCACAAGGGTAGCTCATACCTGGATTCTACAAACTGCCAAGAGAGCTCTTGGGAAGCCAAGAAGCAAATGGGGTTACAGGTCCCAGATGCTGAAAGGGTGCCCTGAGAAAGAGGGAAGGAAGCCCAGTTGTTGCACTTCATGCCAACATGAGAGCCTCTGATAAAATCACAGCATCCTCCACTGGAGAGCCCAGGCCAATCTCTTGGCCTCCGGCCATGGTAACCAAGAATTCTCTTAGCCTGGAACTTCAAAATCAAATCCCTCCAAAGCATTTCCTTTGCTAAATTCCCTCTTGCAGAAGCCTCCTTACTCTTTCATAATCATTTCAAAGCAATCCCCAGCCTAGCCATATAGTAAATTCAAAGCAATTAGAAAGTTGATCTACATCATAAGCCCAAAACGTGTTGATAGCAGTTTTCCAGGAAATGGCTCAGCAACACCAACTGGGAAAGGCGTGATTGGTGTAAGAAAGAATTATAGTTGTAAAAGTGTGGGAGTGTATGTATGTGCTTCTAAGTGCATGTGGAAAGAGGAATGAACTCAGAAGAAGGAAGCCCATGTTCTAATAGCAGTTTTCCACTCAAGTCAGTGACCAAATAAAAAATCCTCTGACTTAACTTTTAAAACCCTTCCTAAGGGGCAGCTGAATGGTACAGTGGATAAGGCACCAGTCCTAGATTCAGGAGGACCTGAGTTCAAATCCAGTCTCAGACACTTGACACTTACTAGCTGTGTGATCCTGGGCAAGTCACTTAGCCCTAATTCCCCTGCAAAAATAAAATAAATAAATAAATAAAACAAAAGACAGCTCCAATGCCACCTTAAAAACAAACCTTCATAGGCTGGTCCATCCTGAGCTTCCCAGTCTTCTGATGCTTTACTCTCCTCCATATACTCTATGACTCAGTGACACTGGCTTACTCGATGTCCCTCAAACCATGATTCGGAACATGTTTCATCAGGGAAGATGTCTCCATTCCTGGAATGCTCTCCCTCCTACCTTTCTGGCTTCCTTTAAGTCTCAGCTAAAGTCCTACCTTCTGTAAGAACCTTTCCAAGTCCTCTTTGAGCTTAGTGTCTTCCCTCTTTTTTTGGGGGGGGGGAGTGAGGCAATTGGGGTTAAGTGACTTGCCCAGGGTCACACAGCTAATAAGTGTCAAGTGTCTGAGACCAGATTTGAACTCAGGTCCTCCTGACTTCAGGGCTGGAGCTCTATCCACTGCTCCACCTAGCTGCCCTTCATGCCTTCTCTCTTAAGACTACTCACCCTACCTCAATTTACCCTGTCTAGAACTTTTTTGTACATAGTCATTTGTATGCTATCTCCCCCATTAGACTGGGAAATCCTTGAGAGCAGGGAATCTTTTATGACTTCTTACCTAGTATATAATGGGCACTTAATAAAATGTAAATTGACTGACTTAACCACCATCAATCAGTTTCCTCATCCAAAAAAGAGGGAGGAATGGACTGAACAGGCTGAGGTCCCATGCCCTTATAAGAGCTATGGTTCAACAGTCTCTGAGGCGCCAGCTCTAATGTTTTGTGCCCTAACATTCTATCTTCTAGAGTCTGATAATCTAGTTCAAAGATCTTATCTGCTGTGTTCTAGGTCTCTTCAAATATCAAACACATTTGCTAAGTGTTTGCTATATACTAGACACTCTACTAGGCAGTGGGGATAAAGAGACAATAATGAGACATCCCCTGCTCTCAAGGAATTTACAGTTGAGCTTCTGGATTTGACCTTCCATTTTCTGTGGTTCCTTCTGACTCTAACCTTCCATACCCTAAAGTCCATTCCAGCTCTAGAATCCTACGTTCTAAGGTCCCTATATGCTCTATCATGCTGCATTCTAATTAGCTATGATCATATGTTTATGTCTATAATCATTGGGCTATTATCTATGATTCTATGAAGTAACTAAAGAATGAAAAAGAATAATAAGATCAGAAGCCAAACAGAAGGAGGATTGATCTGATCAATGTTTGCAATTTGTGATCAGCCACACAAAGGAACCAGTATTAGCAATAGAAAGGTATTAGTTAACTTACTAAGTGGTAACATTCCTGATTTATGCTAAAAACTTAAAACCGCCAAAGCTACAGGCTCTGCATTTTCTGCTGGAACTCCTGGGTGGCCTGGTGTTTCTTCCTAATTAATGCTTTGCCCTAATTATTTTGAGGATGGTAAACCTATCATATGCAAACCAGATTCCTTCCCTTTTTTGTGCCCAAAGTTGTGGTAGGGGAGAGGAGAAGAATGATCCCCAGTCAAGCCAAGGTGACTTCATTTTGATGCAAATTCATTTTACAATTAAGAATACAATTTTGGGGGATGCTGGCCCCATAATTACTCCTACAGCTCCTGGCAAATTAGGTGGGAGGCACATTAGTTCCCTGAATGAGATTTCGAAATTTGATGTAAGGTGTTCTCGTTTCGTATTCCAGAGATGCCTGTTTCCAACTAGGTGTTAATAATTTGGGGACCCTAACCTGTTATTTGCAGCACAGGTTTTGTATGAAGCATGAAGGTCAGCTGCCTAAAAGGTTTTGTAAACCAGTTAAAATGCATCCCCCGCTCCCAATTCTGTTTCTCCCAACAATGAGTTTCTTCCCTCCTGAACACAATAAGCAACTATCTTTTACTCAGGAAATAGTCAGTTTTGTAGATTTTCATTCCTGGGTTGGAATCATTTAATTCTAAATAGGGACATGCCTTTGTGTGTTTACACAGGGAATTCAGGGGGGTAAGAGAGGGAGAGGGCATTTAATTATACTCAAAAAGACAGGAATGGGAAAAATTCCCCCAACAATGTGAGACATACATACTTAATGGGTAGATACCTGTGTAGATACCTATGTAGCGGTATCAAACTCAAAAGAAATTGGGTACATGAATCCACACATTAGAATCCCTGTGACTATATTTTGACTGGATTTTAAGATGTAATATTGCTGTTGTTCATCTTTTGTTTTTGAAGAGGACCAATGATATTACAATGTTGGGTGTGGGTGGTGCCCTGATCAGTGTGTGAAGTGGATTTAAGTGAGGCAGAGTTGTACATAGTTGTTGGCCTCATTCTCTCTTCTTGACTCGTCAAAGGCCAGGAGCAAGACAAAAGTCAAGAAAACTCATGATGGCCCAGGATGCAGTGGATTATCTATGTTTTACTGCATTTTTACTTATTTTGTTCAATATTTCCTAATCATATTTTAATCTGGTTAGAGCTACACTCAGCAAGAATATAGAGTGAAAAAATACAAAGACCAAAATGAAACAGGCCCTGTCCTCAAGCAGAATATATTCTTCTGAAGGAGGGTGTATATAACACATACAGAAATATTATAAACAAGAAGGCAAATTTGTATCAGGGGAGGTGGAAGAGAGGATAGGAATAAGCATATACTAGATACCTTCTCTATGCCAGGCACTGGGCTAAGCACTTTACAAATATTATCTCATTTCATCTTCACCTCAAGGTAGGTGACACTATTATCCAAAGTTTTAGGTATAAAAAACGAAAGTTTGTTTTAGCAGAGCTTGCTAAGCTTAATCTTAGGTTTGGCTCTTCCATTTGCTGTCTGTCTCTAAGACCTTTGCCATGTTACCAATATTCCCTGTGTCTCAGTTTCTCTTTCTAAAGTGAGAATAAAAGCACATCTTGCCTACCTATAAAGCAGCAATTAAGAGAGCTTCTTTTTTTCCCCAGAGCAAGCAGTTACTATAAAGCAGAGCATGGAGAAAGGCCATGAGGCAGCTACTGAAAAGAGTATCAAGGTGGAGAGACACCATCTTGGGAAAAGTTCACAAGGACTACCCCCACCAGCAAGAGCATTAGATGGGAGGAGAGAGTTGCTTCTGAAGGTGTCCAGTTGACATCAGTGCCCTGTCATATGGCACTCTGGGCTCCTCGGCCTAATTCAGGCTTCGCCTACCTCATAGGGCTGTCAAAAACACCTAATAAGACAAAAATCAAGTGTCCTGTAGACAACCTATAGAATTTATATGTGGACAGGAAACTCAAAGTCCATCTAGTCCAACTTCCACATTTTACAGAAGAAACTAAGGTCCCAGGAAGGGAAATGGCTTCGTGTCACAAAGGGCGAAGATATGATCCTGACCAGACCTCTAAAAATGTGAGTCTACTCTTAGGATGCACTAAAGGAAGCCTCAAGTCCGAACCAAGAAGGCGACAGTCCCTCCACACTCTGCCCTGCTCGGACCATATCTGAGTTCATGTGTTCAGCTCTGGGTATCACAGTTTAGGGACATCACTGTCAAATGTTCAGAAACAGATGACCAAATGGGTAAAGGGACTAATGTCTGAAATATAGAATTGGTTGAAAAAATTGGTTTCATAGAGAAACATAAACCCAGATAATGATATGACAACTGTGTTTGAATATTTGAAGGATTATTATATGGAATATGGGCAGCTAACTGGTGCCATAGTGCCCAGAGCACCAGGCTTGCAGTCAGGAACACTCATCTTCCTGAGGTCAAATCCAGTCCCAGATAATTACTAGCTGTGTGACCCTGGGCAAGTCACAACTCTGCTTGCCTCAGTTTTCTCAAATATAAAATGAGCTGGAAAGGGAAGTAACAATCCACTGCAGTATCTTTGTCAAGAAAATCCCAAATAGGGTGATGAAGAGATGAACATTACTGAAAAACAACTGATCGACAACAACAAAATTATGTGGAATGCTTGTTTTGCTTGGCCCCAGAGGATAGAACAAAGAGTGATGATGGATGGAAATTGAAGACAAGCAGATTTCAACTGAATGAAGGAGAAATTTTTGTAACAATTGGAGCTGTCCAAATTTGATTGAGCCACTTTGGGAAGAATCAGGTTCTTGCTGATTGGAGCTCTTCAAGCAAAAGCTGAATGCCCATTTGATGGGACCCAGAAAGTGGTAATAGCTTGCACAAGGCCAAGGAATAAATGCCACAGGGCCATGGAGGACTGTGTAGGTCTGGATTGGGCTATATGGTCTTCGATGTTTTTTCCAGCTCTGAGGCCTTGTGATGCTGAAGTTTTAGTTATTATCAAGTATATGATTAATTTTCATTAAGCCATTAAGTGAGAGGTTGCTAATTATACATGCATCCCAATCATGTGGCTGTCCAGGATGCCACACTTAGGTCCCTCATTGTCATAAAAAACATTGAGTGATTCAGTCTTTCAGTTTGATTTCTGTCAGCAGTTCTATAGTCTCATCCTTTTGAGTCTTTTTCCCCAATAACATTACCTGAAAGAAGCCAAATGGAAATGCCCTCCTTTATCTGTAACAAGGGTTATTCTCTCCTCACTTCTCTATCCCCTTCCCATGTGAATCAGAAGATATGGGAAAATAAGGCATGTGATGCCATGTTCATGTTGGGAGCTGGAATCTGTCCAGTAGAACCTGGGTTGAACTGGATTTCCCCTTCCAGACATGCACAAAGGCCACATCCTGACTATGATAGCTACTTTCCAAGAAGCAAAGTCAAGGATATTGTTGAGGGAAGTTACAAATTATTCAGTGTCTAGATGAAACCATTAAACATGGAAGGTTAGGGTGTTCCTTGCCTTCTTGAGGAGAGGGTTGATCTTGAGTCATAAATGCTGGGTAAAAGGAAACCTGATGGCCTGAAAACCAAACCAAACCAAACACTAAATTTTTAGTCAGGGGACTTCAATTCACATTTTAGTCCTATTTGAACAGAAAGGCAGCATGTCACAATTGATTGAGTTCAGGACTTGGCTTCATTAAGAAAACCTGGCTTCAAATCCCAACTCTGATGCTAACTAGGAGCTTCTGTTTTCTCATTTTCAGAGTTGGGGTTCTAATCTTGACTCTGACATATATCAATTGCATGGATTTTAACAAGTCATTGAACCTACTTTCCTCCTGTGTAAACTGGGGGTGTTGGATTAGATGACATCTAATATGTCCAGTTTGAAAGCTTTCAATCAATAACCATTTAGTAAGGACTTACATAGCAGACATTATGCTAAATACTGATGATACAAAGACAAAAATAAAATGACACCTGCCCTCAAGAAGTATACATTCTCTTTTGTGGAGGGGGACATGTACAAAAATATATTTAATACAGAATTATTTGGGGGGAAGGGTACTAGGTAGTAAAGGATGAGGAAAGGTTCCAAATAGAAAAGATGACCTATAGCTTAGTCCGGAAGGAATCAAGGGATTCTAAGTGGCAGAGGGGAGGATGGGGAGCATTCCAAGCATGGGATGAGCCAGTGTGCATGAGAGATGAAGAACCATGTTGGAAGAATAGAATACCAAGTGGGTTCATTTAGCTGGTCTACAAAGTGAGTGGAAAGGAGTGATGTATAATATGACTGAAAACTGAAAAGCTAGATGTCTCTGACATTTAACCTATCAAGAAGCAGCTAGGTGGTACTGGAATAGATAGAGTCAGGAAAATCTTAGGTCAAATCCAGCATCAGACATTTTTAAGCTGTGTGAACCCAGGCAAGTTGTTTAACCTCTGTTTGCCTCTGTTTTCTCATTTGTAAAAAAGGGGAGGAGGAATAATAACACCTATCTCCCAGGATTACTAGGAGGATAAAATCAGAAAATATCTATGCCACTGAATCGAAGTCTCTCATTTTTCACATGAGGATACCTAGACAAATAGAGGATAAGTTACTTTCCCAGTGTCATATCACATGTGTATGAAACTGGGTCTGAATTCAAGTCTTCCTGATTCCAAGTTTGGGAATAGGGAATGGGGTTTCTAATGGTGCCTCTGACACTTATGTCTTGTGTCATCATGGTCAAGTTTCTTCCCCTTTGTGGGTCCCTGTTTCCTCATCTATAAAAACATGACAATAATACTTAAGCTTCCTATAAGTAGAAAAGGCCATCATAAATATGAAAATGGTATAGAAATGCAAAATAATTATTATGAGGTTGCTGGTTAATGCATTTTAATGGCCCAGGGGTCTATGTTTTCCTCCATGTGGTGCTTCCCTCCCAGGGTGCACATCAAATGGCCTTTGATGCATGGGGAGAATGTCTTCATGGATTGTTGTGGCCCAAATAACTCATTGAGAAGGAGCTTAACTTCTAGAAGAATGGGAATGTGTTTTTTTTTCCTTTTGTTTGTATAGCCTGAACATGACACAGGATAAATGGCATAAAGTAGGTGCTTAACAGATACTGACTGAATTGAGTTGCATCCCTTGGGATGGCCTTTCTAAACTTAACTAGGCTGATCCTTGGACAAAAGATGCAGAGCCCAGTGTCAGGTCTAGGAGTCCTGGATTAAATCCCAGCTCAGCCACTTACTAGTTCTGTGATCTCGGGCACATTGTTTGACTACTCTTGGCCTCAGTTTCCTAATTTGTAAAATAAAGGTGTTGCATCAATAACCTCTAAGGTCCTTTCCAGCTTTAAAGATGATTCTGTAAACATTTTCAGGTTGGTAGGACCTTGCCCAACTGATAAATCTGTTGTTACTACCTTATCAGCCTGAGACATTAGAAAGGGGCATTAGGATAGCCAAGCAGTCTCACCACCACCCCTCCCTTCATTTTATTTGGGAGGAGGGGTGGGGAATATAGGCACAGGGTTCTGGCTCTGCAGCCTTCAATTCCATTTGGGCTCAGACATGACATATAATTCAATTTGTGGACCTCCAAAACACAATATGGCTATTAGAGTCTTCCCTGCTCCAGGTCCCAGGCCAGGCCTTAAGAGATGGCTTTGCAGCAGTCTTTCCAATGGGTAGATGGCATATTTAAATGCCAGTCAGTCACGAACCTGCCACATGCCCATCCTCTGAGAGCTGCTTTACTGAACACTGTAATTGCCTAGATGCTGTTATTCATTTCGGGAGCTGTTGCCATTAATTAAATATTTTTCGCGAAAAGCTCCCCGTGACATCTCTTTGCTGCATTCGTGAATATCTGATAAGATATACAGCTGGAACACTGGTACCTGCTGCCTTCTGCTGATACTCTTGTCCTAGATTCTAACTCTCCAAACACGGAAGGAATGACACAGTTTCAGCAGAAACGAGGGTCTCTATTGTTAGAAGACTTGATGGGGGGGGCGGTGCAGGCTCAGAGAGGGGGCTGTTTAATGAAATAAAGGCATGTGTCAGAACCTAATGATAATCTCTCACATTTCCACAGTGTCTTTGTGGGCTGCAATGTACGTGATAGTTATGAACTTATCGAATCTACAGCAATCCTATAAAGTAGGTAAAGCAAGGAATAAAATCCATATATTCTGGATGAGGAAACAGGCTTTTCATTCATTCAAGCAAATATTTATTAAATGCCTAATGTGAGCAAAGGCAGGCATTAGGGCAGACAGAAAGTTTGGCTAAGTCATGAACTTTGCCTTCATATAGTTTATAAGCTAGTATGGGGGGCACACATACAGATCATTGAACATGGGCAGGGTCTGAAGGGGTATAGTTAGACCTGTAACTAGGAAAGGGTGACTGTAGCTATATTCCAGGGTGCTGACATCTAAGGTACACCTAAAGCTCCTCCTTGGGGTAGTCTTCCACACCGCCAGCCTATGCTTCAAGGTAAAGGGATAAATGTTTTCTAATTGAAAGAAATCCTTACTCAGAATTTTGTCATGATCAAGGGAGTCATCCCTTTCCTGAGGCCTATTGTGGTTCAGTCATTAAAGTCACATCTGACTCTCCATGACCCCATTTGGGGTTTTCTTGGTGAAGACACTGGAATGATTGCCCATCTGCTTCTCCAGCTCATTTTAAAGCTAAGGCAAATAGTGTTTAGTGACTTTCCCAGAGTTATACACTAGTAAGTATCTGAGGCCAGACTGAACTCAGGCCTTCCTAACACAAGGCCCAGTGTTCTATCGACTGTGCCACCTAGCTGCCCATTACTGGGGCCTACCTTTTCCCATTTCTTTCTCTAGGAGGTTCTTTCAACCATTCCAAGTTTGGGGTATTAGGTACTGACTGTGCTCCAAGGGCCAGGCCAAGATGTTCTGGGGAATGGACCTCCCCTCCTTTCACGGTGTGACTTAATCATACTGGGGTAAACTATCATCTATGCCATCAATCCCACCCATCACCACACAGCCCTGGTCACTGTTGTTCATCTGTATTTTCCCTAGATGTTAAAATTTTCAGTTGCAGGTCTATTCTGGATTTTAGCAGAAATATCCACAGAAATCACATTTAATGTTACACAGCTATGATGTCTACACATGGGCTCTAGGTCTAGTTGCCTTGGAATATTTAAAAAACCTTTCATAGAGAAGAAAGGCTTGACTTCACATAATCACATACTCACAACGTGCCGAGGCACCTCTACTGCCAACTATTCTCAGAAGAGAATATCCACTGTAACATCCCCACCAAGTGCTCATCCATCCTTTCCTTGATGAGCTCTAGTGATCTGGAAGGCACTTCCTTCTGAAGCATCATATTCCATGTTGGACAGCTCTTGTTGCTATAAAGGGGGGGTTTGTCATCTATGTTATTGTTGTTGTTTCTCCCAGACTTCAAGCCCTATTTTTCTTCTCGGTAAATTCAACCCATCTTCCAACACAATTCCAGTGTGTGTATGTATGCATGTATGCGTGTATGTGTGTATGTCATACATATGTATGTAATATGTATGCCTTATGTATGGATGCACATATTGATTGTTCCTAGTTTTGCTCTAGCTTCAGAGGATAAAACTTGTTCCATAGCTTGGGCCCCATGAATAAAATAAGGAACACTGGGTAGGAGTTTCAGGGAAGCAGATTCCAATTCCATATAGAGAAAAAATTTATAACAATAGGAGCTGTCCAAAAGTGACTACCACAATAGATAGAGATACATGAATACATATATACAGAGGTAGATAGATACATACATACACACATAGATACATGCATGCATACATACAGAGATCGATATGTAGATACATACATATAGATATACACACACATACATACAGAGATAGACAGATACATGCATACAGAAATAGATACACACATGCATAGATACATGCATACATACAGAGATAGGTACATATATGCATCGATACATACATACAGATATAGATGATAGGTAGGTAGCTAGGTAGATAGATAGACAGATAGACAGACAGATAGATAATCAGGTCCTTAGTCTTGGAGATCTTCATGGAAAGGCAAGACCACCATTCATAGGGTCCATTGATTCCTGAGTTCAGATTTCACCACAGACAATAACCATAAGATTCTAGTCAACTCATTAAGAATGTTTCTACATCTGTAAAATGAGATTAACAGTGAGACTCAAAGGAGACAGTGAATGTCAAGAGTTTTATAAACCTTTTTTTTTAAAGTGAGGTAATTGGGGTTAAGTGACTTGCCGAGGGTCACACAGCTAGTAAGTGTTAAGTGTCTGAGGTTGGATTTGAACTCAGGTACTCCTGCATCCAGGGCTGGTGCTCAATCCACTGTGACACCTAGCTGCCCTGAGTTTTATAGATCTTAAAGCACTGTATGATGTTTATTGTTATTGCTGTTGTTATTCCTTTGTATGTGGTTTATAATGGATAGTCACTGAAGTCCCTTGAAATTCTCAAATTCCATGTTTCTTTGATTTCCACATTTGACCCATTAAGCTGGGACTGCTAGGTCTGAAGCTCTTTTGTTGAAGCAGAGGAAAGTTACCACTATCTTCCCCAGTCCTGATGCTGAATGTTTTTTTTAAATAAATGAAAAAAAAATGGCAATGAATGCACTCAGGTAGCCAATGCATGTGTCCCTAATGAGGCCCTCCATCTATTTATTATTTATGCAAAAAACAAATGCCACTTGGTTATTAATAAAATATTGGGTAGTCATTAATCCTCAATAAACACAGTGTGGGTAATTAGTATGAAAGTGACACAGAATACTTCATAATGAGAAGGTAATTTTCCAACCGGCTAATGGATTATTCAAACAAACCTTAACTTTCCCTTATCACGAACAGGATCCGCTGGGGAAAAGAACTGGAGGGACTTCCTTTGTAACCTTGAAAACTTTGAACGTTGAAGGTCTTGAAAATTGAGCCTTAGCTTAAAAGCTTAATCAACTACAGCAGCACTGATGTTTGCATGCAGTTTCAGGCTGCATTTTCTCAGCTAATGTTCTTGAACCCTGGGCAGGGATGAATAGCTCTCTTTTGAAGAGGGAGGAAGAGAGGTTTGAATATTCAAATATCCTACAGAAAGTCTTAAGGCTGGGGCAAAGCTGGGAATCAAACCAAGCCTTTTGGATTCTGAGGCTAACCATTTGGCACTGATTTAAAATTACTTGAAGTGGAGGATTCTCTTTCCACTGCATCCAAGAGTGCATAAGAGTAAAGAAGACCTGTGTCCATAGTAAGCTCGTGAATCAAAATGCTGCTACAATATAGAAATGGCTCATGAGGGAGGGTCTTCATTACATTAGGCAGAGGGAAATGGCAGAAGGAAGACTGGATCTGGATCCAAAAGTCTTGGATTTCGGTCCTACTACTTAAAAGCTATGTTAACTTAGGCAAGTGACAGACTCTCTGGGTCTCAGTTTCCTCTTGTGTAAAATGAGGTTTATGGACTAATTGACATTTTCTGGTCCTCTACCCTCACCATGGGCCAAGAACTCAAACCCTGTGGACTTAAGTTTCCTCATCTATAAAATGAGGGTCTGGGTGACCTCTAACATCCCCACCTCCAAGTCTAAATCTATGATGTTATATTCTGAGATTAATAAAGATGAAACCTACTGACCTATTATTGTTCTATTTGATATAATAATGAGGGAAGGAAAGGGAAGGGAATTAATATAGACTGTTATTTATATGGGATCTTAGATCTGTAAATGGAATGGGATCTCAGATGTCATATTGACCAACCCAATCTCTTTAGAAACAAAGACACTGAGACTCAAAGATATGAAGTCATTTATCCAAGGTCACACAGCTAGTAAGTTTCAGGCCAATGATTCAAATCCATGTCCTCTAGGACCATATTCAATGCTCTCTACATTGACCCACAGGAACATTTTTCTCCAAGATTATACCATGAAAACCTGCCAACAGTATGAGAATCCTGAGGCTTATAAGATCCTCAGGCATGGAAGAAAGGTTACATCCTATTTAATGTACTTACTCTCCTTACAAATGCCAAAAAGAGACTTCTTTACATTTTAGAAAGACTCCCAGAAGGTGTTGGGGTCAACTCCCAGGTAATTGGAAAGTGTCATCCTCCCCATAGATCGTGAGTAGACCTGGGAATTGAGGCTTCTCTGTAGCCAGGCTCAGCATAAATCAGCCTCCACTTTCCGAAGAGCCATTTCTATGTTTAAGTAGCTGTCCTTCCTCTAACTGCCTTATTTCCATATCTATGGCCAGTGCCACATATCACAAGACTGCAGAACCACAGAGCAGGCAGAGATGTTGGAACCTACAGTCTAAGCCCGTTATTGTTGAGATAAGAAAACTAAAGCTCAGAGACAGCAAAAGACTTGTCCAGGATCAAACCAAACTCAGTCAAGGGCAGAGTTGGGACTTGATACTAGGTCATCTGATTCCAAGTTTGATGTTCTCTCTACCACAGCCAAGAAAGAACACATTCTTACTAGAGACAGCAATAGGGTGCTGTGGAAAGAACACTGGATTTGGACTCAGAGGACTTGGGTTTGAATTTAGGCTTTGCCTCTTATGACCTCTGTTACCTTGGATAAGTCACTTCCCCTCTATGGAGCTCAGTTTCCTTACCAATGAAATGATGGGGTTAGACTTGGCAGTTTCTTACATCACTTCCTGCTCTAAGTCTATGAGCAGATGCCCATGATTATGTTCCTTAACTCCTCAGAGCCTCAGTTTCCTCAACTGTAAAGTAAAGGAATCAGGCTTGATAGTGTCTATTATCACTTTATGTTCTAAATATCTATATGATCTTATGACCTCATGAATGACAACCCCAGGAGGCTCGGTTTCCTCATCAGGGTTATAATCTACTATTGTAAGTTAGTGATCACTTACTAAGTGTTTGTTGGTTTGGTTGAATTGAAAATACTTTGTAATCTTTAGACTGCTGTAGAAATATCATTGGAATTGTTGTTACTAGATGGGCAAACAGCAGGAGCAGGTGGTTGTCAGACTCAGGGAGTGAGGTCTCTCCTTGTTGTTCTCCCGAGTGATAAAACATCTCTGCTGAATGCACAGGGTGCACGAGTGCCCTTCCTTTCAGCAGCCCCCTCCGCTAGTCTTCAGCAGTAATCCCCATTCCCAAGAAGTCACCACTATGGAGATAGGTCTCAAGAAAAATGCATGATGAACTGATGCTGAATGAGTTGAGCAGAACCAGTAGAACATTGAACACACTAACAGCAACATTGTGTGATCATCAACTGTGATAGACTTGGCTTTTCTCAGTGGTGTGATGATCCAAAACAATTTCAAAGAACTCATGATAGAAAATGTTCTCCACATCCATAAAAAAGAACTGTGGATTCAGAACGCTGATTGAACCATACTGTTTCTACATTCGGGCTGTTTTTCCTTCTTTTTTGAAGGTTTTTCCTTGTGTTCTGCTTCATCTTTCACAATATGACTAATGCAGAAATATGTTTAATATGATTACATATATATAAAACCTATATCAGATTGCTTTCTGTCTTGGGGAGGGAGTAGGGAAGGGAGATTGGGAGAAAATTTTGGAACTAAAAATCCTATGAAAACAAACGTTGAAAACTATTTTTACATGTAACTGCAAAATAATAAAATACTTTTATGACAAAAAAATTAAAAGAAAGATGCATGGATTGTTTCCAGGGATTAGAGAAGACCCAGTGAAAATTGAACCCAATGCTCTAAGATCCAATAGCACTTCTAGCTAAAGGCTCTTTCAGGAAAGTTACTCCTTTTCTTGGGAAGCACTCATGGCATTTTCTTCAAGGCCTGTCTCAAAGGCCACCTCCTCTAGGAAGCTTCACTTGCCTTCACCAAACCTCAAACTCCAAGCTAGAAGATATTTCTCCTTCCACTAAACTCTGACATAACCTTTTTTGTGGTGTGTTTGTGTACTACCAACATCATGGGTGCTTTTGGTTAGACAGTAATTCTTCTCAAACAAATCACTGGGTTTTAGTGGCCTGCAATTAATAATATGACCTGAAAGCCAAAAATTGTAATGTTTCTATCATCTTAGGACTCATAACAAGAGTCCAGAGTGGAAGAAATGATAGGATTTACAGCTGGAAGGGAAACTAGAGATAATTTTAGGCCAACACACCCATTTAACAAATGAGACAAGTCCAAAAAAGTGAAAGGGATTGTTGGAGCTCAACTACCTAGGAAGCCCCAGAAACTGGATTTGAACTCAGGTCTTCTGAATGTATGTTATCTCCTGAGATCATGGAAGTTCCTTGAGGCCAGGTGTGGGGGTTACTTTTTGTCTATAGATCCCCAGGCCCTTGCACAGTGTCAGTCACATAGTAGGAACTTAATAATGATTGACTCTAAAGATGGCAATCTTCCCCTATTAAATGTCACTCTACTTCCTGTCTTCTGCCTAGGTAGAATCCATCTGGAGTACTGTGCTAACTCTGGGGTGCCACATGTTTAGAGCAAAACAAACAAACTGGGTCACTCAACAACAAGCAGGATCATTGATTCATTCATTCAGTGCCCACTATGTGACAGGCATTCAATAAACACAAGTGATCCAGGGACCAAAAAAATGAAACAGCCCTTGCCTCCAAACAGATTAGTAAATACAAACCATGTACAAAGTAAATAAATAGGGATTTCAAAGAAGGGGGAAGCACTAAGAGCTGGGGAGGGGTGGATTAGAAGGGCTGGATTAGAAGGACATAGGATCATGGGGCAGCTAGGTGGTGTAGTGGAGAAAGCACCAGCCATGGATTCAGGAGGACCTGAGTTCAAATCTAGCCTCAGACACTTGGCACTTACTAGCTGTGTGACCTTGGGCAAGTCACTTAACCTTCATTGCCCCCAAAAAAACCAGAAGGACCATGTTCTCTAAGTATGGGTTGAAAGAAGGCCAGATATTTAACATGAAGAAGAGAAGACTCAAGGAGGAGGATATGATAGCTATCTTTAAGTGTTTGAAGGGCTATCATGTAGAGGGAGGGCAGCTAGGGGGTGCAGTGAACAGAGTATCAGGCTTGGAATTAGGAAGACAGACTCACCTTCCTGAGTTCAAACCTGGTCTCAGAAACTTACTAGCTGTGTGACCCTGAACAAGTCACTTAACTCTGTTTGCCTCAGTTTCTTCATTTATAGAATGAGCTGGAGAAGAAAATGGCAAACAAGTTCAGTATCTTTGCCAAGAAAACACCAGTGGGGTCATAAAGAGTTGGACACAAATGAAAAACAGCGGAACAACATGCACAGGAGGGATTAGTCTTGTTCTGCTGGGCCCAGATGGCAGAATTAGAAGAAATGGGGCACAGGGTGTTGTAAAGGCAAATTTTGGCTGAGAATAAGGAAACTTTCCTTCCAGTTAGAGATGGAATGGGTTACCAGGAGAAGTACTGAGTTCACCATCAATGGGTTTTCAAGAAAAGACTGGATAATGTGGGGAGCTGGTGGCACAGTGGATAAAGCACTGGCCCTGGATTCAGGAGGACCTGAGTTCAGATCCAGCCTCAGACACTTGACACTTACTAGCTGTGTGACCCTGAGCAAGTCACTTAACGCTCATTGCCCTACAAAAAAAAAAAAAGAAAAGAAAAAAGACTGGATGATCACTTATCAGGAAATTGTAGAAAAGATTCCTTTTTTGGTATAGGTTGGACTCAGCCTCTGAAGTCTCTTCCAACTGAGGGGTTTTCTAATTCTGTGCATGCACCCTATCTTCCTTAGGTGGGCTAGAAAAGTCTTTCAGGGCAATACTATTTCTAAAAAACAACAGAATTAATGTTGAGAGATTTAACTTCCTCTTGGTTTTCATCTTTCTTGACCTGTCTGCAGCATTTAGCATGCCATCACCCCCTCTACCTCCTGGACTCTGTCTCTTCCTGGATTTTCAGGGTATTAGTCTTTCCTTCTTCTCCATAACAGACTATTCACTTCCTTTTCTGTCTCTTTTGGTGTGTCTTCATTCATTTCCTACCTCCCATGCACAGGTAAGCTGCTGGGCTCTTTTCTCCCCCCAACATTCTCTCTCTTTGTAATCTCATAGCAAGGCTTCAATTTTTAGCACTACATGAAAGACTCTCAAAGGTGGCTTCCAGCCTTAGTATCTGAGATATGATCCCACACTGCCAAATTCCCACTAGACATTGCCACCTGCAGGCATCTTAAACACATTAGACACCCAAATTGAACTCATTTTCTTTTCCCCAAAACCCACCCTCTCCCTAACTTTGTTGTTTCCACCAAGATACCACCATCCTTTTCATCACCCAGGCTCACAGCCTTGGACTCATCCTTGATTCTTGCCTCTTCTACATTTCTATATACAATGAGTTGCCAGGGCAACACTCTTTCATGTCCATACCATTTATCTTTGCCTCCATTTATATGGCTTCTGTTTCAATCAAAATCAGCAAGCATTTATTAAACACTTACTATACATTCCGCATTTTTCTAGACACTGGGTATATAAAGAAGAAGATGAAATAATTCCTGTCCTCAAAGAACTTACACTCTAATGGAGGAAGACAACATATAGAAATCAAAATATTCCAGACAAACATAAGCTAGATGGAATGTCACTTAGAGCACAAGTGGTTTTAGATTTCAGGTTTCTATCACCTCTTTGCTGGACAGCTGTGGCTGCCTGCCACTTGTTCAGCCTACCTCTAATCCCACTTCTTTCCAATCCATCATCCCCACAGCTGCTGAGGTGCCATTCCTAAAGCACATATCCAGTCTTCTTCAGGGTTCCGTGGTTCCCTTTTTCCCCTAGAACAAAATAAAAAGTCCTTTGCCTGGCATTACCAGTGCTCTTCCTTATGGCTCCCAACCAGAATTGCCCATCCAATCATACTCTACCTTCCATCCAAAATGGTCTTCTGTTTTTTGTCCATCCCACCCCATACCTCTGTCTGTGCCTTTGTACAAACCACCCCCATGCTTGGTGGGAGCTCCCTCCTCAACTAATCAGTCAGGATCCCCATCTGACTCAGAAATCAGATCCTTTGCCAAGAGAATTCAGAGATTCCCCCAATTTCTATAGCTCTTTCCAGCCTACAAAATAATTTAGTACATAGCTTGTATTTTAACATCTTTGTACATGTCATTTGCCCCAGCGCAACATAGCATCTTAAAGGTATGGAGTACTCCCTTTGTATCTGCCTCCCTAGTACCTAGCACAAGGCCTGGCACATCACACATGGTTAATAAAGCTTGTTGAATTGAACTGAGTTCAAATCTAGTCTCCAATTGGTGCTAGTTTTGTGATTACAGGAGTCTCCCTTTCCTCACCTGTAAAATGAAGCACCACCTTCCGTCCCAATCCTTGGGAAGCAGGAGCTAGCCAATCTAGGGAATGAGTGTTCCTCTCCTGGGGTGGCTGTACTCATGGACTCTTTTCAGGGCAGCTGTCACAGAACCCTCATTTACATGGGCTGCCCACAGAGCTGATGCCCCCCCAATACCCACACACTTGCACACACACACACACACCTGCTCCAACTGTTGGTTTTTTTTTTTTAACTATCAGTATCTTTTACACAAGTGAAAAATTCTTGATAACAGCTCTGGAGTTAACCATTGATATGTTTAGTGCTATGAAACACATAGGAAATGGAAGAACAGAGAATTTCTTAATTTGTTCAAGCTCATACAGCCTTCTCTATATTCTGCACTCATTCCCCTAACCAGACTGCCATGCAGTTTAGTGAATAGAAATGCCAAATCTAGGCCTAGTCAGCTTCCTCCAACACTCTTTGAGGCTTTACTCATTTGATCTTGCTTCCAGGGAACACTCCATCTTATCCAGTCAGAGGTGAAATGTCTCAGTGGACTGATCAGTGATCGAAAGCATCCAGAGAAACAAAATAACAGGGGCAGAAACCTGACCCCAGAGATTCTGAAATGGGATTGGTATGGGAGGCATAAAGCTAGGGCTCAGAGGGTTCTAGGTGGGGAACCTGGCTCCAATGGGCTGACAAAGAAGGAAATCAGAGGAGTCGATGCAAAGCATCAAGAAGGCATCAGAGGAGACCAACTCATATGGCTAATTGGTCTGAGACATGGAGAATAAAATTGAATATTGGGAAATGCAGCCAAGCCAAATGAGCAAAGGGGAGAATTCTAGGAAAGACATTACATGGCAGGGGGTGGATAGGCAAGTGAGGAGACAGTCTGGGGGAAGATGAGGCCCAGGGCATGAGCAGGCAGGGAGCTTGGGAGCTGAAGACACAAGGAAAGAGCTCCCTGATGATCCTGATGACCTCCCCTGAGAAAGCTGGCCAGTTAACTTCCAGTGGATAACAAGAGCCTTTGTCCACTGCTAGAGTCCTGACTTGTGCTTGGGGTCCTCACACCACATTAAGCAAGACCTAGTCTGCTGACTCTCAGGACCTGATGCAATACTAAGAAATTAGTCCGAACTAAATAATTTTTTGGCCTCAAATCCCAGCTCCAGCTAGGTAAAGATGGAAGATCTGTCATCTCCAAAGGGAGAGTGGGGTATTTGAGAAGACGGTACCAGCTTTTTAATGTTCTCTCTAGAAAGGGCAGAGCTTCTCAACCTGGAGTCCAGAAACATTTCATTTTAATATTTGGGTAACTAGGGGGCAGTTAGGTAGTGCAGTGGATAAAGCACCAGCCCTGGATTCAGGAGGACCTGAGTTCAAATCCAGCCTCAGACACTTGACACTTACTAGCTGTGTGACCCTGGGCAAGTTACTTAACCTTCATTGTCATGCAAAAGAAAAAAATATATATATACATATATCCATATATATGGAAATAGAATTTAATATGGTTGGTTTGCATTATAATTCCATGGATTTTATTTTATGCCTTCAAAAACAGGATTCTCTCAAACACACACACACACACACACACACACACACACACACACACACACTAAGCATCCTTGACCCAAAGGTATCACAGTATAGTGGAAAGAATACAGGGTTTGGAATCAGAGGACCTGGATTCAAATTCAGGCCTCAGTCACTTATGATCTGTGACCCTGGACAAGTCATTCCATCTGTATAGACATCATTTCCCTTCTCTGTAGAATAAAAGAACTGGACCAGAGAGCCTTTAATGTCCTTTGTCTTTTTCAGCCTATGTTAAGCACCCTTTGACAGAGACATTTAGAGGCGTTTGCTCCTGAAATATCTTTTCCTAAAGATATTTCTCCAAGTGCAGAATAGAGTTCCATATACAGAGGATGCCTAAGACCTTACCAGAGTTGGTTGTTTTATAAAAACAAAAACAAAAAAGCAATAACAACAACAACAACAATAAAACCCAAATGTCCCAAAGGAGTTTAACGCAATTATCAGGATTAGGTTTCTCTATATATCAATTAACCAATGCCTCATTGATTGATCGGCCCCCAAAACCTTTGGATCCTATGATTTTATATTTGCTTATACATGTACGAGTTACCTCCCCCAGATAGACTGTCGACTCCTTGTGAAGGCCCTGGCTTTCGCTCTTGTCACTGTAGCAGTGGTGCCTGGCAGAAGACACATCCCAATCAAAGCCACCCTCCATCCTCAGTCCAACCACCCAGACTTTCTCAGCTCCAGTTGACTGCTAACCTACTTGGATGAGATGGGAGTCACCAACCAGTTTCTTCCAGTGAAATGGAGGACTGGAGGACTGCCAGGCTTTAACATCTGCCTCCAAAAGTCCTCCAGGCCTTATTATGTGACTTGATTGATGCCCACGACAAGTTTGTCCATGATACAGTCAAAAGAGCATTGGAGGTAGTCAGAGGGCAAGGGTTCGAACCCTGGGTCCGTCAGCATCTGTATGACCTTAATTCCTACAACCTTCAGTTTCCTCAAATGGAAAATGAAAAGGTTTTCCTAGTTGGCCTCTGATGTCCCTTCTGCCTTTAAATCTATACTAATTTATTTACCTTCTATGGGCCTCTGTTGTCTCACCTGTAAGACAAGGCGGCTGGGCTACATGGCAGCTGAAATCCCTTCCCACTCCAAATCTGTGACCTGCCTCTGTCACAATTGTATAGTAGGGAAGAAAACAATTGGGGGAGGGAGGAGGGGTGGGGTCATATAAAACATCCACTCTCTTTGCTTATCAGCAATAAAGTAGATGCTTGGTCTTATTAATGAGGGCGTGTGTGTATGTGTGTGTGTGTGTGTGTGTGTGTGTGTGTGTGTGTTCATTCCAGGTTCCCAGTAATCTAAGATACAATGTGGCGTTCCATAATTAATCTTCCATCCCCCTAGGGGACAGTTCACCGCAGAGAGAGATTTATGATAAGCATATGTATTTTGTGCTAGGAAAGTCTTTGAACCTTCATTTTTAAAATAGAGCGCTTGTGTGTGGTAGCGAACATATACATATACATTTTTAATTTCACCACTCCTTTCAGACACCAGAACCTCTTGCAGGAGAACTCGGGGAAATAGATGTTTTTAAAAGGGCCTGGGAGCTGGAGGTGGAAGGAAGGCTGGGCCCAAGAGTGGCGTGGGGCTGACAATCATAATTACCATTTTCAAATCGCTCTGCCAGAGCCCTGGGAGCCAAATAGAAATGGAAACATAAATAATTCTTCTGTATATCATACTTAGCGGAACTTTTTGAACATAAAACGTACTTACAAAGTAATGTGGCATTTCAAAAGCATGTTGTTCTCTGATAAGCCAAGGTCTGGAACTAGAATGAAAATATCGGTATGGACAATTACCAGACTGTAACAACCGATGAATATGATTTGTAACTTGCAGCTGCTATATTTATTTCAGCACATTAACATATAGACATTTGTCATGTATAAAATGCCTTTAATACTGACTTTCCCCAGCCTTCCTTCTTTCTCTTCTCTCTGCCTTCCTACTTCTGAGTCCTTTTTTTCTACTTTTTTTCTTCCTATCTCTGTCTTGGGCTCTCTTATTTTTTTCTTCTACCTATTTCATTTTGCTTCTTTCTTTTACCTCTGCCTGACTCCTCTCTTTTATTGTCTTTCTCCTCTTCTATCTTCACCTGTCTGCTATTGCCTCCTCGTCTCCCCTCTCTTTCTCCCATCCCCTTTTACTTTCCTTTCTTTCCTCCCTCATCTCTTCCTCCATCTTCTCCCTCACTCCTTCATTCTCCTGTCTGTTTCCTCTTCTCTTCCCCCTTTAATGCTTCTCTCTGTGTCTGTTTCTCTGTCTCTCCCTTTCTTTCCCTCTCTCCCTCCTCTCTCCCTCTCTCCCTCCCTCTCTTTCCCTCTATCCCTCCCTCTCTTCCTCTCTCTTTCTCTCCCTTTCTCCCTCTATCCCTGCCTCCCTCTCTCCCTCCATGACTCCCTCTCCCCCCTCTCTCTCTCCTTCTATACCTCCCTCCCTCCCTCTCTGCTCAGTCCTCTCTTCCCTTTTGCTTCTCTGTTTCTTGTTTCTCTCTTCTTTCCCATGTCCCTGTTTCTTCTCTTCTCCCACCTTCCTCCTCTTTCTCCCCCCTCGGCTTCATTTCTTTTTCTCTGTCCCTTTCTGTGCCCCTTTCTTTTTCTTCTCATTTGCTTCATTTCTCTTTCTCTACCCTTCCATTTCCCTTTTTATCTCTTTCTCTTCTCTTCCTCTTTCTCTGCCCCTCTATAGATTCTCCTGGTCTCTCATCTTTCTCTCCTCCTTATTTCTCTCTTCTTCCTCCCATCATCCTGATTCCCCAAGCCACCTCCCTCAACAGGACTTCAGTTCTGACTTGATTAAAGCACTCCTTGTTTCCTAAACATGAATTACCTCCTCTTCACAATGCCACTCTGGCATAGCTGTTGAGGCATCAGTGACTTTGTGAAAGGGCACATTGAGACATGGGGAAAATAAGGATGCAGAAGAAGGTCCTAGATATCCCTCTGCTCTCTAGCAGTAAGAAATATACCTGGTTCCTTGAATTCTGTCACAGAAGTAAGGTGTGGGTCTCTTCGTTTTCTCTCCACTCATTTTGCCCTTCTCCTTCGCTCTCTCTAGTGCCTATTACCACAGCATGTCTCTCCCACAAAACCAAAGGAAATCCCACAAAAGCAAAGTTCAATATTCCTTCACTTATTTTTCTTTAATCCAACCCTATACTCATTTACTCAGGATGAGTCATTAGCAGTTCAAAGACCACACAAATTAAGTAAACAGTACCAGTTCTTGCCTTCCAGGAGTTTACATTTTTTTTCTGCCACAAAGTGAGCACTTAATAAATGTTGTTAATGGATAAATTTAATATAGGCTCCTATCTCCAGAGCTGAGGAAAGGGAAAATGACTTGTCTAAGGTCACACAGACAGAAGCTGGCAGAGTTGAGATTCAAACTCAGGTCCCATGAATCCAAGTTCAGCAATCCTCATATTATGCCACACTTCTCAGTCAGTAAATAGACATTTACTAAGTCAGGTACCCTGCTAAGCAATAGGGATACAACAAACACACACACACACATATATACACACAAACTATAAAGAAAAAAAATTAAGGGAAAGCACTGGAATTAATATGGGCTGGGGCAGTCTTCCTATAGGAGGTAGGATTTTAGTTGAGACTTGAAGGAAGATAGGGAAGCCAGTAGGCAGAAATCAAGAAATTAAGCCTTCCAGGCATGGGGGACAGCCAGAGAAAATGCTTGTAACTCAGAGATGGAGTATCTTGTAGGAAGAACAGCCAGGAGGGTAGGGTGACTGGATCCCAGAGTACTTGATAGGGAGGAAGGTATAAGAAGACTAGAAAGGTCAGGGGAGAGTGGGTTATGAGAGGCTTTGAATGACAAACAGAGGACTTTGCATTTGATTCTGGGGGAAACAGGGAGGCACTCGAGTTTATTGAATGGAGGGAAGGGACACATAGTCAGACTTAAGCTTTAGGAAAATCACTTTGGCAGCTGAACTGAGGATGATTTGGAGTTGGGGTACTCTAGAGACATGTGGACCCACAAGCAGGCTATTGTAATAGTCCATGCATGAGGCGATGAGAGCCTATACCAGAGTGGGAGCAGTGTCAGGTGAGAGAAGGAAGCATATTTGAGAGATGCTGCAGACATAATTTGAAGAAGGAAATGCAAACAACCAGAGGGATTGGCAATAACTTCCTGTAGGAGGAGGCATATGAAAAAAAAAAAAAAGCCTTAAAGGAAATTAGAATTCTAAGCGATAGTCATGGGGAAGGTGTTTGCAAAGATGTGCCCAAAATATGAAATTCCAGATTGCTGAAAATAGTATAGAAAATAGCATAGTATAGCAGGGATTCTTTCTCCTGCAGCCTTCCTGACCAGACTTATCTCCCACCCATCACCCTGATCCTTTCTACAGTGAAGCAAAACTACCCAACACACTATGTACCTGCCTCAGTGCATTCCTACTTCTGTGACTTCACTCAAGCTCTTTTCTACCTCTGGAATGCTCTTCCTGTAACATATCCTTGCCTTCCTCAAAAGTCATCCCTGCTTCTCCCAAGTAATATTCCCACCCTGACTAAACTCTCCCAAAGCACTCAGTACCTCTCTTAACAATGATTATGCTCTCTTGTATTGGTCAATAAGTCACCACAACAAGGATGCGGCGACCTTCCCTCAACACCAGTGGCTCCAATCTCTACATGATGTGGTTGCCTCTATTTTAACTTGTTTCAGGTTATTTATATGTGGACCATCTCCCCTTCTCAAACTGTAAAATCCTCGAAGAGGGAATTTGTCTTCCTTATCATTGTACCCATACATCTAAATACCTAGCAGAGAGCCTTGGACACAGTAGATGCTCAGGGATTATTAAATGAATGAATATTTAACGGATATAACTTGAGGTGTCTTTCAATAGCTTGCTCCCCAGTACATTTGAAATATGGACCAATTTATAAAAATGTTCCTATTGTGGGAAATGCAGCCCACCTAGTGTTTGTCTAGACTGCCCTGCCCATTGTGAAACTGACATGTTACCAAATCCACTTGTCATTCAATTCAAACAAATATTTATTGTTTTTGTTCTTGCAAGGTGAAGAGGGTTAAGTGACTTGCCCATTGTCACACAGCTAGTAAGGGTCAAGTGTCTGAGGACAGATTTGAACTCAGGTCCTCCTGAATGCAGGGCCTGTGCTTTTATCCACTGTGCCAGCTAGCTGCCCCCAAACAAATGTTTATTAGGCAGGCTCTGTTTGTAAAATACCACTGAGTCGCTATCCTTTATGGGGATTGATCCCCATCTTGAGATTAGGTTCCAGGTGCTGGTGAATAGAGGCAATTAACAGTCCTGAAGGGACAAAAACATGGCTGAGGGTGGAGTGAGGGAGAACAAAGGATGAAATAGTAATTCAATCAAATGAATGTTTATTGGGTACTGAGGTGGTGAAATGGATAGGAGGAAGGATTCAGGATCAGGAAGACCTGAGTTCAAATCCTACCTCAGATCCTAATTAGCTGTGTGATTCTGGGCAAGTAGTTTAACTTCTATCAGACTCAATTTCCTCATTTGCAAAAATAGTGATAGTGATAACAGTGTTGGAAGTTCTCTGCAAACCTTAACTTGCTACATAATTCTTATTATAAATTGCTACTCTGTGCCTGGTATTATATAAGGTACTGGGCATGCAAAGATAAAAATGTATCAGGTCCTGCCTTCAAGAAGCTTACACTCATCCTGCTGGAGAGAAAAAAAATACAGGTAACTTCAGGGTTATGGAAAGAGGTGGAGCATAAGGGGAAACCAAGAAAAATATGACCCTTGAAGAGATAGAGGGGTTGTGAGAGGTGCTGCTGAGTGTGGAGAACATTCCAAATGGGTAACAGCTGATGCAAAGGTGGAATGGCAAGAGATGAAAATGTTGTTTACTGAGAAAAGCAAGTCAACCAGTTTGGCTGGAAATCGAGTGCAGCAGGGAGAGTCATTTGTAATAAACACTGGAAGAGAAGTTGAAGCCAGATTGTGAATAGCTTTAAATGTGAGACAGAGGAGTTTTTAGTTTATCCTAGAGGCAATAGGGAGTCGGTGAAATTCTGTGAGCAGGGGAATGACATGGTCAGGCTGATGTTCAGGGAACAGCTCTCTCGCGGCTATAGGGAGGATGAAGATGGGAGACACAGAATACAGGGAGACCAATTAGGAGTAATTGTAATTTCCAGCTAGGGCCTAGTCAAAGAATTCATTGGCATCAACGTGTCCAGAGAGTTGGGCAGCAGGAATGAAAGGAAGCTAGAAGCAACACAGGCAAAGTGGATTATCTTACAGTTGGTCAGGACACACCTGGTAAGTCTTTGGCATGTACTGTGATAAATGTGAGCAAAACCATAGATATGCTGGATATGGAGGTCTTGAAAGGAGAGGGGGTGCCCTTTCATAAATACATCAGCCTCTGTCTCTCAAGATTTGGGGAGCCTGGCAAACAGACAAGGAAAATTATAGGTCACTGATCAAATCTATTGCCTGTGTGTGTGTGTGTGTGTGTGTGTGTGTGTGTGTGTGTCTGGTACCCCAACTGACCAGTAAGTTTCCTGAGAGCCTGGAGAAGGGGCAAGGGATGTCTCGCATTTCTCTGCATGTCTGGCACAACACTCTGCCCATTAACAGTACTCAAAAATATTTCTTGTCCATTAATTCTTTGACTTTCCAAGTAAAGAATCCTTTTAATTCCAGTTTTCTGTATCTACCATCTGTCATCGGATCATCTCTTTAGAGCTGGGAAGAGTCTTAGCAAGACACTGATTCCAACCCACTCATTTTGCAGTTTAGGACACTGAGTCCACTGAGCCAAAGTGACTTGCTCCGGTCGGCAGAGGCCGGCACACCCAAGCCCCAGAGGTCTTCTCCCTGGCGTTCGTTTGCCATGGTTTATATTCCTGCACTGCCTTCTAGTTCAGATGAGCTATAACTGTACCTTAATCCCTTTCCTGGCCAAACATTCCTCAAGTGGGACAGGTGGTCCACAGACCTGTCCCTGGCTCTGAGTTGCCCCCTGGTGGTCACTTCTAGCACAATTCCTACCGGACCACAGGTTCACACAGCTGAAGGTACCAGCCTGCCTTTGGTCAAAGCCATCAGGATTATGTTTAGTTAGAGAGAAAAAGGAGTGGAGGCTTAGAAGAGAGACCAAGGAAGAGATGAGGTTCTTTACACAAGTAGAAGCCCATCAGGTTCCATCCAATGGTAAAACGGAAATTAAATATTTCATATTTTTTCTAAATATTCTAAATGAATAAATTATTTCCTATCAAACATTGTTTTCTTATTAAGCCTGGAGTCTATGTGAAACAAAGAAAAATGATATGAGCAATCTACATTTAGGATATATATGTATAAAACAAGATATATATTTATATCATGATTTGTTATTTGCAAAAGCCTTTAAAAAGCATTCTCATTTGAAAATAATTGCAATATTAAGAATATCTAACATTTATGTAGAGAGCCAACTATGTGTACTAAGAACTTTGTTATTGTCTAATTTGATGCTCCCAACCCCGAGAGGTGGCTACTGTTCTTACCCCCATTTTTACAGATAAGGAAACTGAGGCAAAAAGAAGTTAAGTGACTCACCCAACATCATTCAGCTAATAAGTCTCTGAGAGCAGATTCAAACTCAGGTCTTCCTTTCTCCAGGCCCAGAACTCTATCCACTTTACCACCTAGCTGTGTCTTCACAACAGCCCTTTGAGATGGACCCTGTAGAATACTTCTCAAATACTTGTGGCCTGCCCACTAGAATATAAGGTCCTAGAGAGAAGAAACTGGTTTGACTTTTCTTTGTGTCCCCAGGCCTTTGCAAAGTACTTGGCACGTAAGCAACACTTGGTAAATGTTTGTTGATTTTTGATTCTCAGTATTTTATAGATGGGTAAACTGAGGCTCAGTGAGGTGATTTGTCTAGGGTCACACTGCTAATAACCATTAGAAAGAGAATGTGAACCCAGTTGCCAGCTGCCTCCCAGGGCATCTGTCTTACACTTGCTCACATTAAATCATATAGAATACTGACGCCACCTGTAACCCAAATCATTTTTGCCACAACAAGCAGAGATTCAGAAAAAAAGAAAAGTGGGCTGAATTCTGTACCAGGATCTCCACTCTAGGGGAGGGGAAGGAGAAGGGTGTCATGTACTTTTAGTCAGGCAGGCCAGAGCTCAGATCCAATAAAATGGTCCAGAGCAGGCCTGGGAAAGGAAATGGTCCTGAATCCAGTAGGGTCAACCAAAGCGGAGAGCAGAAACCCAAGCTGGAGACCAAGGGTCAGGCAGCCAACCAAAAAGCCTGGTCAGGCAGCCAACCAAAAAGCCTGGCCAGTCAGGAAAGGGAGCCCAGGCCAAAGAGCACAGGTCACCAGGAGGTGTCCTAGGTGAGGGGTCTGGGTAACAGGGATACATGAAGGGTCTGACATTGAACCAGGGCCAGAACTGCCCTCCGAAAGTAGAAGAAGGTGGGGCCTACTTCCCAACTGAGGCCTCTTACTATGAAGATTTTTTTTTGGTGGGGCAATGAGGGTTAAGTGACTTGCCCAAGGTCACACAGCTAGTAAGTGTCAAGTGTCTGAGGCCAGATTTGAACTCAGGTCCTCCTGAATCCAGGGCCGGTGCTTTATCCACTGTGCCACTTAGCTGCCCCCTACTATGAAGATTTTAAAACCTTGGCTGGGGTGGGGTGTGAATAGCCTGAGGCTCCTTCAAAGTGGATCTGGGTAGAATTTCCTTGCTGCTGCTATACAACAGTTTCACCTTGGGTCTGACTGACCTCCTCACCATTACAGAGGTCATATTTTCACAAATTTAAGCTTTTCTTTGTAAATTGTTCCACTTAGGCATGATCTGGCCTTTTCTGGATTATTGTGAGGGCTATAACCAAAGGCATCATGCAGTCTATAAATCTCTATTCTCCCCAGATGCCCTCCCAGAAATGTCACGGTGGCATTTTAGGGTCAGTAGGTTTCTGGGGATTGGCACAATGAAAAGAGTCTTGGAGCCAAGGTGAGAAGACTGATTTTGAATAACTCTCTGACTCTGAATAACCTCTGTGACCATGGACAAGTCCCTGAAATGCTCTTAGATAACTTTTGCGACCATAAAATGGGAAACATGTAGAGTCCTTTATAAACTTTAATATACTGGGCAAATTTCAGACAGGGCCTGTGATGTCTTTGTCATAGGAAAAACCTGGTGAGAAAATTCCCTCTCCCAGGGCACATCAGTACCTTCTCAGCAGCCTGGCCCCTTCTCTTCAGGTTATATGCTTAAAAAGTTATCTGGGATACAGAGAAGTCAAATGATTTGCCCAGGATCACACAGTCATACACATCAGAGGTGAAGACTTGAACTCAGATCTCCCTAAGACAGTAGACAGAGGTCAGTTCTTTCCTATACCCCAATGTCATCCTCATCTTATTATTATTCTCCTAGTCAAATGAGACCACAGACCCCTCAGGTCCCTCCTTGAGCATCCCTCCTGATGTGGGAACTTTCTGGAATTCCAAACCAAGTAATCAGATCATAGACCTAGTGCTAGAAGGGAGCTTGGAGGCCATATAATCTTACCCCAAGCTTTTACAGATGATTGAACTGAGGCCTATGGAGGGTCAGTGACTTGCCATGGTGGTAAATGTTAGAGTTGGAGTTTCAATCTAGGTTCTATGACTTCAAATCCTGCCCCTTGACTGTGGGCCCAAAACACCCAACCTCCTATCAGTCTTCCTTGAAGTCATCCCTCCACCAATTCACCCAGGAAATATCCATCTGGGGTGAAGGTGGAATATTCTCTAGCTATGGTCTACCACCACTAAACTATCCCAGATTGCAACAAACAGTAGAGAGGGTGAGGTTGACCAACTGTCCACAGTGTATCACTGACTTCTTGAAGATAGCAGTGGGTTCTCCAAAGGCTATCCCATGCTTTTGCTACATATTTGATTTCAGCCCATAACCTCCTTTGCTAAGGACCCTTAGTCTTGTTGTCCTGTGTAATGTGTTATAACCAGTCATGTTCCTTTCCATTGGACTTGAGGTGATTTTCAATTTCATTTCTCTGAAGACTATAGTATCCCATGAATCATAGACACACCACTGTATACAATAAGCAAGTATGTATTATTTTAAAGCATGAGTTGTTAGCTTATCCATGGACAGATTTCAGAAGGGCCATGAACTTGGATTGGAAAAAAATACAACTTTTCTATATAATTGTTTTTCATTGGAATTTTATGCATTTTTTCCTATGCCTGTAAAATATCCCGAGAAGTGGCTTTGCCAGACTGATTGCCCAAGATGTCCATGATACAAAAATGGTTGCAACATTTGTCTTAAGGGATTCATATCAGATATGGGCAAACAGCATCTGGAAGTTCCCTACAAATTTCTAACATCAAGGAAATCCAGAAGAGTCCGGGAGTTACTTGGGACCAAAAAGTTAAACAATGTAACTGAGGCCAGAGATAGTGCATGGGTTCAAGCCCAGTCTTGTGGCCTAATCAAAACTGATTCTTTCCTCTGCCTTTGCTTCTCCATGGCACAGACCCTGGCTTCTCTGTCCCATGGGAGGCAGGAACAGTCAAAGGATGAAAATGAAGGGGTGATTAATCAATCAATCAATGAGTATTTCTTAAGCACCTACTACGTGCCAAAGTACCATACACATAGTAGATGCTAGGGATATTTTTGGCCTTAAATAAATATATACATAGTACTTAAATATAGGAGAGTTAGAGAGGGAGTGAGGGAGAGAGAACCCTAGCATTGTGGGGAATCAGAAGGTTTCATGCAGAAGAAGGGAATCAGAGGTTTGAAATCTAGTGCTCTAGTTCCCACCAGCTGCCTCTAACAATAGCAACTCCCATTTCCAGAGGCTTTCAATTTTCCAAAGGGCATTCATTCATTCCTCTTCACAGAGAAGCCCTGTGGGCTCACCTTTCCCAGGGCTCATTCCAGGCCTCTGGCACCAACTAGAGGAGAAAAGGGAAGAAGCAACCTCTCTGGGGGAATACAGGGAGTCTGTCTTTCACTGGACCTCAGAAGTTTGTTGTTAAGGATTATGGGGAGAGGGGATGGAGGTCCCCATATGGTTATGAGAAATAGCACCTTTGCCTGACAACTGCACGTATAAAGCTTTACAAGATCATAAAGCATTTTCTTCATTACATCTTTGTGAGTTAGTTAATGTACAAGTTTTCATCTCCATTTCAGAGATGACAAAACTGAGGCAGGGAAAGGCTTGCATGAATTGCAATAAATATATGGAGAGCGACTGCCAGGGCCAAGGCAAAGACTTTGTGGTTTGGAGCCCGGGAAGCCAGAACTAGGACCACCTTCCCCTATGCCAACACTCTTAGCTACCCAGAACCATTCAAGGTACTCCGAAGGCCCCAGACAAAGCTGGACTTGCAGCCATGCTGATGTACCTAAAGGTTTTGTATCCACCTTAACATTCCATCCTCCTTTATCTCTCCCACTTGTTGTTGTTTGTCCTTCAGACCATGACATGGGAAAGTGATGTCATGATGCAGTGAAATGGATTTAAGTGAGGGAGAACTGTGCAAGGACACCAGCCTCACTCTCTCCTCCTGAGTCATCTGGGTACAGTGTCAAGATATATATCAGGACAACTGGAGATGGCCCTAGATATTGGGCAATCAAGGTTAAGTGACTTTCCCAGGGTCACACAGCTAGTAAGTATCAGGTGTCTGAGGCTAGATTTGACTTGGGTCCTCCTGACTCCAGGGCCAGTGCTTTATCTACTGTGCCATCTAGCTGCTGCTTCTTTTTTTTTTTTACTTCTAACCCCCATGCTTAGCATGGAGTTAAGCCTTTAGTAAAGATTTTTATTGATGCATTATCCCCCTTATTCCACTTGAATAATTAGGCTATTACAGACATTAAATACCAAAACTTCAGAGGTTTCACTTTAGTTTCTGCAACTGATTCAATTTGATTCATGTAAACATTTATTAAACTCTACTTTTTTGCCAGGCATTGTACCAAGTGCTAGGGAGCATATATTTATATCTAGAAGGGGCACTCACAGATACCTAATCCAAACTCTTCATTTTAGAGATGGGGAAACTGAGGCATGGAGACTCAACCTGACTTACACAAGGTCACAGAGGCCATAAGTGGCACAGCCAGGATTTGAGCCTTTAATGCTCAGTCCATTATTCTTTGCATCATGGATCCTGCCTACATCCTGCTTTTGCATATAACATGCAGACAATTAAAAACAAAGTAATTCAAAGTAATTTCAAAAATACTGACAACTAAAAGACATCATAGGATAGTGAAAGGATTCTGGGTTTAGAAATAAGAGGATCTGGGTTCAAATCCTGGTCCTGTTAAATGATGTTGGCCAAGTCACTCCACATTGCTAAACTCCATCTGTGAAATGGAAGTGAGGGTGGACAGGATAATCTCTAAAATTCCTTGCAACTCTGCTCTGTATGATCCTATAAAGTAGATGGAATCAGGGAAGTCCTAAAGGGAGAGACCTTTCCAAAGTTGCTCAGCCCTCAGAGACATGGGCTAGAACCCAGGATTCCTGATTTCCAGCTTAGGATCCCTTCCTCTGTGTAGATGCTTGCCCTCCCAAAGGAACATTCTTGGGAAGGTGAATTCCCCTAAGTCAGAAAAGAAACAGTGACTAGTTGCTATTGAGTATTGTTATGCAAATGTGTCACAAATTGGAGTCTTAAATCTGGTCCTAATGATGCCATCTCGGCTTTGTCTCTCTGCTTTCCTAACATCAATTCAGAGATGCACCATACAGATGTTGGATTATTATGTCCGCCAATAAGTCATTCCCTATTTCCGTGTGGTGGGCTGTTAGCAGTTACTACTCCATCCTTGATAGCTGTGGGATTCATGCCGCCAGGGGAAAAAAAAAAAAAAAAGATTTGTGATTTAAGTCTTTTCAATGCACGACTCATCACCCCCCTCCTTTTTTTTTTATCAGGGGCAGAACGGTAGCTAATCCAGTGACGGCAAACCCAGAAACAACACAGATGTCACCCAAAAAGGCTGATTAAAAGCTTACTTTAAAATCTGAAAATAATCATTTTTTTAAGAAATGATAACATTAAAAAAATCCAAGACATACAAAGAAAACCAATTTAGTCTGAGCCAATCCTTCATCCTCAGTCGGATTAAAAAAAAAAAAAGGTTCGGCTTTATGCTAAACTCTGAGATGTCTGAGCAGCCTTAAACATACATGCAGCAGCCTGCTAATTACACTTCCAAGCTCTAGCATGTACTTTATTAATCTGTCTCTTTAATAGCCACAGATGCAGGCTTAATTCCATGCTGAAGCAACTTAACTCCTTGGAGTTCAGAGAGTCAGCAGCATGCTCCATGTCTACTTTAGAAAAGAACTCAGCAATAGGAAAGTGGTCAAAATTGAAGCCCCGTCAATCATGTTTTACATTAAGACAGTTGGCACTTGGCATTAACCTTGCATGAGATAACAAGTCTTTAGCATATCCTCACCAATAGACTGGATGCAGAACAGGATGGCGTCTGCAGCAGGGTACTCGAAAGGAGACACTCGCCAACTAGAAGTGAACACCGTCATGATATTCCACATTCAGTCCTTCACTGAGCAATCACAGAGTTGTGGAATTTCGGAGTGAGAGGGGACTTCTGTGGCCAACTAACACAGTGCATGACCAAGAAGAGAATCTCCTTTTATAACACATTCCACAAGTTGTCATTCAACCTTTGCTTAAAGGCCTCAGAGGAAGGGGAGACCCCTGAGTCCCAAGGCAGCCCATTCTGCTCTTGGAGAGCTCTCATTGTTCATGGAAGTCCATTGTATCAAGCCATATTCTGATGTTAAACAGCTTCCATCTATCACTCGGAGTTGAGCCCTCTTAGGCCAAGCAGAAAACATGAAATCTGTCTTCCACATAGTCATTCAAATACTAGAAGCTATCACATCACACCCAAGTCTTTTCTTCTCTGGTCTAAACATGCCAAATAATTCAATGAACCTTTATCAAGCATCAACAATGTTCTAGGCTCATTTACCACAGTTGTTGTCACATTGGGGCAGGTAGGTGACACAGTATTCAGGGTGCCCAGCCTAGTAAGGAAAACTTGTATTCCTGAGTTCAAATCAGCCTCAGCAGCTAGGGGTACCATAGTGTACAGAGCACTAGGCCTAGGGTCAGGAAAATTTATCTTCCTGAGTTCAAATCTAGTCTCAGACACTTACTCGCTGGGTGACCCTGGGCAAGTCATTTCACCCTGTTTGCCTCAGTTTCATCATATGTAAAATGAGCCAGAGTAGGAAATGGCAAACCAACTCCAGGATCTTTGCCAAGAAAACCCCAAAATGGAGACATGAAAAGTCAGACACAAATGAAAACAAGCAAACAAAATTATGTTATGGGTTCAGTCTTTTCCTCATCCTGCTTTCTTCTGTCTGCTTTCCAACTTATCAAGAGTCTTCCTAAACTGTGTGCAATAGAGCATGACACTCCAATACTATCTGTAACTATCTCCTTCTTTCTTAGAATCTGTCCCTGAAATAATCTCTATCATCCCATTGATAACAAATCACTAGGGACAGTCCTCAAAAAAAAAAGTTCAACACAGTTTCCTTTGCTAAATACCAATATCCAAGTCTCAGTTTCATCATCTTTAACATCGCTGGGGTGAAGAAGGTGGAAAGGTAGTGAAGGTTAGGCCAGTTTTTCCAGAGGCACTTCAAGGTTTAGAGCTAGGATGCTAACAAGATTCTCCATCAAGATCCCCCTTTGGTCGTTCACCCTGGCTTAGAGATGAGTTTGGTTTCACCAAAAGACAAGTCCCCTTCAAGATGGAAGAACATCCAGTATGGACCCAGTGATCGACTGAATGTCTCTGCTCTGAGGATGAGGTTAGCTAAATTAGGGAAAGTACATCTTCAGAAAGTAGTTCCAAACCATGAATAAAGAGAAATTCTAAAGAAAATCTTACAAAGGCAAAGGAGGGCCTGCTGGGGCAGAATGAGAAATGGCATTGATACAGAACTTTGAAATAATCAGAACTCAAATTTTTATTATTTGTGAAGCTCTATTTCCAGGACAAAAAAGAGGTAAATATCAATAACTGGATGTAAGGGATTTATACTCCACACCTCAATTGTCCAGAAGTGTCCTAGGATTGGTGCCAACTCCAAGAAGTTTATCCCAGGCTTTTCCCCTAGCATACATGAGGCAGAGCTCTTAGTGGCCACTAAGGGATAACTATAAGCCAGGAAAAATGACCAAGGTGCAAAGGAGATACCAGGCTAGGGATCAGAACAAAGGATGTCAGAATCACCTGCAATTATCAATTAATCAATAAACTACAGGTGCTTATTAAATATTACTCTAGGCAGTTAGCTGTTTCACTGAATGGAATGTTGGAACTGGAATCAGGAAGACCTGAGTTTGAATCCTGCTAGCTGCATGACCCTTAAAAGAGTAAATTATTAAATCTCTCCTAGCCTTGATTTTCTTCCCTATATTTTCTTACCCACTTTATAGTGAGGATAACAATAGCACTGGTGCAGTTGGGTGGTGCAGTGGATAGAGAGTTCCCTATGCAAATGAAATCACAGGTCCAGCCCCTAATCCCTATGTAAATGCTACACATTTAAAAATTTTGTACTGGAAATGTCTGGAGTCAGAGGTCCTGGGTTCAAAATATAACTACCATGACATTGTTGTCATCATCATAATCAATCAATCAATCATCATATATAACATATGTATAATGCCTGGTATGTGCCAGGTACTGTGATAAGCATTTTCTAAATATGATATCATTAGATCCCCATAACCATCCTTGGAAGTAGATGCTATTATCTCCATTTTAAAGCTAGTGAAACTGAGGAAAAGGAAGGCTAGGTGACTTGCCCATGATCACATAGCTATTAGGTGTCTGAAGCTGAAATTTGAACTCATATCTTCCTTACTCCAACCCCATCCACTGCTTTGCCTAGCCACCTAGGTGTCCTTCGGTAAATCACCACCTCTGAGTTTTCTTCACCTATAAAATGAAGGGGTTGGACAAGATGATCTCAAAGGTGCCCTTCAGCTCGAAATTTAGGATCCTTATGGCACATCTAATCATGACTTTGCAGGATCGTTGAATTAGAAGTGGAAGGGACCCCAGAGACCATAGAGTCCAACCCACTCATTTTACAGTGGCATAAAATGAGGCCCAAAGAGTCAAAATGACTTGCAAAGTGATCATACCCACTACTCCCTTCCACAGTGCAGAAAAAATCCAAACCCATTTCCACATAAGGAATGATGGTGGGCAATGCTTGGGAGGGTCATGCTGCCACCACAAGGAAAAAGCAGGTTATGAACTCAAGGTTCATATCAACCCAAGGATCTCAGAGCAAGTGATAACCCTACCTGCTATCAGGAAGGTCAAAGCTCAAATCCAAATCTCAGGGCCAGGATCTGCCATGTGAGTCAAACCCAAATACCAAGTAGGATGGATGCCTTGGTCTACACACAGATGGCACTGGCAAGAACTGCTCTGAAAGATTTGGCCCCTTCTTCTAGTGGCCAGAGTGGCCTGCTGCCCTTGGGCAGCTCACTTGCTAATGGTATCCACACCATCTGCTAGGAGCTGGAAGAAGTGACCAACAAGGTCCTTTCCAACTCTGAAATTCTGTGATTGATTTAATGATAGCATATGTATACACACACACACACACACACACATTATATCTATATCTATAGAGAGAGAGAGGTGGGGGGGCAGTTGAAGTCTTGAGAAGCACATTAATGTATAACATCTCATTGGATCCTTACAACAGCCTTGGGAAGTAGATGCTACTATTATCCCAATTTTACTAATGAGGAACATAGAGGCTGAGGGAGATTAAGGAGATTAAGGTCCTTGGCCAGTCACACAATTACTAAGTGTGGAGCAGAATTTGAACTCAGGATGTATATTACCTCCAATCCAGGTACCCTGTCTACCATGCCATCTAGCTGCCTAATCAACAATAACAACTCTCTTTTCTAAAGCCTATTAAATTTCCAAAGTGCATCCTTCACAATAATATGAAATAGGCTGTGAAATTATTATGATACCAATTTTACACCTGAAGAAACTTGTTGGGGTCTCTCAATTAGTAAGCAACAAAGATGGATTTTGAACTGGAGGCCTCCTGAATGATTTTTCCATTCTATAAAATTGGCCCATCACCTGGGAGTTTGAGTGCACTTTTCACTTACTGAAAAGTGACTCACCCTCCACTGGCCTCAGTTTACTCATCTGTAAAAAAAAATGAAAATACTTTCCCTACTTTGCAGGAAAGAAAGGCAAGTTATCACTAACAACGGCCAAAAATCCAACAAGAACTAAACCTGGCTGGCTTGTCCCTTCTGGTCCAATCTTACATAGATTCTAGAACCTGGAAGTGGTCCAGAGGTAAGATTCTAAGCCCTTTCCTTGGCTGCTTCAGGGGGATGCAGGTCTAGGAGCAGGATATAGAGGTGTTGAGGATAGAATGGTAAAGGATCTCAAGATTATACCTGGTGAGAGGACTTAAAGGAAGTGGGAATGCTTAGCCTGAAAAGGACAATACTTGGGAAGGAAACGGTTGGTGGTGAACTATATCTGTATTTGAGTTTAAAATTTTTAATGGACTAATTTTGGGGGAGGGTTTGTCTGCATTCCTAGTGCATAGAACAGTGCTTAGCATATAGTAGGGACTTACTGACTGTAACCCGGGGTTGGGGGGGATTAATGAGATTGGTCCCAAAGGTGCTTTGGGAAATGGTGGGTCACAAATGACCATTTGTCAGAATTTTAAAATCTGATATGCCTGGACTTAATGGTCTCTGAGGTCACTTCTAAAGCTGAAACATGCTAGTTTTGCACATGGGCCATACCAACGCAGGCAGGCAGAAGCTCTATGCACGTAAGGTCCATTCCCCTCATAACTGTCAGGTAAATCAGTGTTGATGAGATCACTCCTAAAGCTTCCATCTAAACAGGCCTCAGGTATGTCCTGCTGCCAACTATAGATGGAATCAGCCAGAGAGAGATCATAGAGTTAAAAGAGAGACTCCAGATCCCAAGGTCTGATCCCAGGAGAGTCCAGACATGTTGGCTAAAATTTACAAGAGTCTAGAGAAGCAGGTCCCAAAACCTCAAGGTATTAGAAACAGGGTGATTTCTCTTCTTGAAACCAACATAGGTGCAAGGTGACAGGTATGACCTATGCTGGAGGCCACCATAGCTTCCCAGAATCACAAGAACTCCAGAGGCCACCTAGCCCAGCCCATACCTGAATAAGAATCATCAGTATAATGATCCCTGACAAATAGGCATTCCACCTCTGTTTAAAGACCTAAATAAGGGGGAACCTATGACCTCTGAGGCAGCCCAGTTCTATCCACCTTAGGATAGAACTAATGATTAAAACTTTGTTTTATTCTGACTTCCATCTTCATCATAATAATTATCATCACCATTTTTTAGGTATGATACTTGGCAGTTTATTTTTTTTTCATTTTCTTAAGAAAGGCAGTGTGGTCAGTAAAAGGAAGGTTAGTCTTAGATTCAGAAGGCTTGAGTTCAAATCCTACCTTAAGTTTCCAGTTTGAATGTTTTTTCCCCTACTCCATCAATCTTCTAAAGAGAATACAGAACAAACCCAGAATCCATGGAAGACTGACTTTATCCGTAGGCTTTCTCCCATCTGTTTTGTTGGCATGTTTAGCTTTTTATGGCCTTATAATAGAGGGTAGCTGCCAATGGTTTATCCTTGACCTCTTTCCTCTATCAATTCCTCCCCTCTCTCAATTTTGCCCCTCTCAATTACTGCCCTTCAATTCTCCCTCTCTCAATTCTCTCATTCTCTCAATTCTCATTCTCTCCTCTCTCTCTCAATTCTCCTTTTCTCTCTCTCTGATCTCACTCTCAACTCACTCACTCTCAACTCTCTCTCTCTCTCTCTCTGTCTCCCATCTCATTCACTCCCACAAATTGTATGACCCCTCCTATGCAAATGACTCCCAAATTTTATCTGTAGTCTTTACCTCTCTCTGAAAATCTTTCTAGATTTGCATCTACAAGTGCCTACAGGATCACTAACCTAATACATGGATAGGAAATAGTATGAGCAAAAGCACTCTATCCACTCCACAATGACGTATTCTTCCAAGGTCCTATCCTGGTCAGGGCTTCTTCCACCACACAAAGCTGAGATAGGACTAATTCAGTGACAAAAGGAAATAAAATAATTATGGGCAATGGAATTATGAGCTTGGTGACTGTTGATTCCATAGGAGCTGAGAGGTTTCCTGTTCACATGCCCAGTCTTTGCATGTTCATCCCTGGCTGCCTGGTTTTCTTGCTACACTGGGGATGCAGGATCAGCTCCTATCTTCTCCAACACCTGCCCAGATTCCTGGCAAAGGGCCTATAACAGGTGTTTAGTCAGCAGAAGGGTTATGCAATTAAGTTCAGGTGATGCTAAGTGCTGGAGATACAAAAAAGGCAAAAGACAGTTCCTGCTCTCAAGGAGCTTACAATCTAATTAACAGTGAGAAGATTCAACAATCTGGGTATATGGGGTTCAATAGCCTTGTTGATATCATACCCTTCCTTTTGCTCAAATGCCATCTCTTCCATTAAGCCTTCTTGGTTCTCTTAAAAATGTAATAATGCTTTGTTCATACCTCTAACTTCACATAATACTTTGTACCTTTCATAATCATTGTTTCTATATGAGTCACATCTCCAGACTAGACTGTGAACTCCATCCATCTCATCTCTGGATATCCTCCATGCTAAGCATAATACTCTGTCCATGGTAGCCACTTAATTTATTTATTTAAACAAATGAGATGTATGTTGACAAAAAAGAAGGAAGGCCCCTTGCCCTCTAATATCTCTACCAAGCTACTCAATCTCGGGTAAGTTAGTTAACCTTTCTATGCCTCAGTTTCCTTATCTGTAAGATGCCATCTCAGTAAGTATGTTACCCACTTCACAAAGCTGTTTTAAGGCTCTAGTGAGATAGGTTTTGTTAAGTGTTGGCAAATAGAGCCTATCATAATGGATAAGGCGTCCGTCCTCAGAGTCAAAAAAGACATCATTTCAAATCCCATTGGTTGTGGAACACTGAGGAAGTCATCATCTCAAAGTGAGTCACACCACATTTTAGACTATAAATTTCTGAACCACATAATTAAAGGGAGTCTCCATACTGGAAGTTTGCTATACCACTTAAACCCTAGCTCTCTTCAAAAGAGAAAAAAAAAAAAGCTGATTGACACAGGCTTGGATTCCTTCCCTCACTCAGTCTAAAGCTATTCAATTGTTCCTGTCGAGCAATTTGTCTCCTGGTGTCTGTCATCTTCTATCCTGTAACCCCTGCTAGCCCCACCCCTGCCTAACTGCCACCCCCTTCAAAAGGAAAATGCTTTTGTCCTTTAATGATTTAGTGGGAATGGGTTTCTGAGCTGCTCAGCAAGCACTAGGGAGGAACATGGGGCCTGGAAAACAAACTGAACTCCTTCCCAGTTTTGGCCAAGGGTTGGGCTGGTCCTGCCCTGCCCTAAGGCAGAACACTTGGCTGGGGACTGTAACATTTAATCAACAAAGCTTCAGGCTCTTTAACTGGAAAACTAGCAGGCACCAGGAGTCAAGTTTAAGGGCAGCTCCCAAAGGGAGCATCTCCCTTCTGCAGCCTTATCACCAGCCTCCCAGACCTAACAGAGAGAGGAGGTCACAAAGAGGCTCTCCAGGAGAGGCTAGTGGAAAAGGCTGCTTGGCCCTCCTCAGGTATCCCTGGGACCAGCTCCTCTGGCCTCGATGGGAAAGCCTTGCCCCTTAGCCCAGACACAAGCTTTTCATCTGAGCCTGACACACAAGGGGAGAGCTGGCCAGCTCAGTCCTGCCTTATCTCTACTGGCCCAGATCACAGCAGGCAGCCTATCCCAGAGTGGTTTACTGAGCTGCTGCTGGAAATAAGATAGGAATTGAAATCTGCTCCCACTCCCTTTCCCAGCCTTCAACCCTACCTCACCCCACTTTAATTTTCATCCCTTAGCATTTCTACAAGGGACTAATAGAATGGTAGCTCTGGAAGCAGCCTTTAGAACACAGAATATTAAGCATCAAATGTTGGAATGAAGGAAAAAGTGATTTGGGCCTCTAGAAGGGACCTCAGAAATCTAGTTCAATCCAGAGCCAAAACTAAAATAGGGCCTTGTCCCAGGGCATCAACATTGTGAAGGCTGAGATAACTTCTCAGTCTTTCAGGAGCTAGAAACAGCTGAGCTTAGCAGCAAGTTAAGAAGAAGAATTAGTTAAAAGAGCATTCTGCCTATACCCCAGGGAGGTTGAGAAGAAGAAAGCCCGTTGTGCATCAAAACATTGACGGTAGCACTTTTTGTTAGTGGCAAATAATTCGAAACAAAGTATATACCCATGGACTGGGGAACTGCTATACAAAGTGTGGCCCATGAATAGAATGGAATATCACAGGGCTTTAAGGTGGGTGGTGAATATGGTACAGTATGGAGAGCCTTCTATGGATTGGTGACCAGGAGGACTGTATACAGAGTCTAATGATAGAGATGGAAGCAATAACAATAGAGCCAGATCCGAACACTGTGGGAAATTATAATGACCAGAGGAGGGATGAGAAAGCACCTTCCTGCCAGCTTTATGGAGTTCAGGTTGGTGGGCATTGATAGCATTAGAGCTTTTGGGAGAGCTTGGGTTTGCTTAACTTTTTCTTTCATCTTTAATTTTTTTATAAGGGAGGATTCTCATAAAGTGATACACTGAGAAGGGCTGTCGTAAGGATCAAAGGAGATTTTATATATAAGATGCTTTGGCAAAAAAAAAAGTTATGTAAATTTGTATTTATGTATCCTATCTATTATTCTTATTGTCATTATTATATATTGTCATAAAAATAATAGTAATAATAATTAAGATAAAAAATTAATAACATATTTTTTTCAAACAAAATCGAATGCTTTTATCAGCTTCCTCCATATCAGTGGTATTAAGCTATAATAGAAACAGGGTCACTAATCCAGATGGGAGGATCCCCATGGACCCCATATTGACACTAAAAATATAATAATAACTATATTTTATTGTATTCTATTAATTTTCTAAATATTTTTCAATTACATTTTAATCTTATGTTGGGTGAACTGGAGAGTGTTGTGGACTGCATGTGGGACCTCTGCTCCATACCACCCCCCCCCCAATGAGGAATAAAACCTGCCTCTGGTGAGCTCCTCCCCTACCCTCATAGCTAGGTCTCACAAGTAATCCATAGATGCCTTAGGTTTCTTTTCTGTTTGCTAGTTTACCTATTAGGGCTAGTGCCCCAGGATCTCTCTACACCTTACCTTGAGATTTTGTTTCCCTAGGTCTTGGTTCTGATTATGGAATGCACCCCCTGCTTTTGTGGCACTTCCCCCAGATCTCACAATTGGTAGTGACAGTTCTGGTCAAATATCCCTCATTTGACAGATGAAAAAAAAATGGACCTTTAGAGAAGGAAAGTGATTTGGCCAAGATCATCTGTTACATCAAAATCACATCCAGTTAAAGTCACAGACAGCACTTGAATGTGAATGGAGCAGGATTGGAACCCGGACTTACTGACTCCAAACCTATCACTCTATCCACTCCACAATGACGTATTCTTCCAATGTCCTATCCTGGTCAGGGCTTCTTCCATCACACAAAGCTGAGATAGGACTAATTCAATGACAAAAGGAAATAAAATAATTACGGGAAATGGAATTATGAGCTTGGTGACTGTTGATTCCAGAGGAGCTGAGAGGTTCCCTGTTCACATGCCCAGTCTTTGCATGTTCATCCCTGGCTGCCTGGTTCTCTTGCTACACTAGGGATGCAGCTCCTATCTTCTCCAACACCTGCCCAGATTCCTGGCAAAGGGCCTACAACAGGTGTTTATTCAGCAGAAGGGTTATGCAATTAAGTTCAGGTGATGCAAATGCCTCCTAGAAGCAATTAGTCACTCCCTGATCCCTGCCAGGGTGGTAATTGAGGTCCAGGGGCACAGAGAGGCCCTGAGGGCAATCACCACAGGCCCCACCTTTGGAAACAGGTAAATGGAACTGGAAAGAGGCAAGAGGTGGTGAAGGAGACATAGGAAGCCCCAGAAAGGTCTGACAAGACAAAGGTTCATAGATTTGAAGCTGAGAGAGACCTGAGAGGTTTCTAACTGTGAGAAACCTAGCCGTGAAAGAGGCTAAGTAACTTGCTCAAGATCACGCAGTGTCAAAGGCAGGATTCAACAACTACCTTGCACACCAGGAGGGTGTGGGGAGAGGTGCGGAGGGTGGTGGAAAGGATTCAGAATGACCTAGATTTGGAGTCAAAAGGCCTGGGTTCAAGTCCAAGGCCTGCCAATAACAGCTGTGTGACTCAGGGAAAAGTCTTTCCTTCTCTGAACCTCAGCATTCTCTCCACTTTCTATCTGCAGCTCTGCTTGCTTTGAGCTCATTATGGGGAAAATAGGGTAGGGGTTTGGGGTTGGGGTAGGGGTCCTTAGGATTTCCTCTTTAAAGAATTACACCCTCTTGCACACAAAACCAATTGAATAAGATAATAGTTTATTTAGGGGCTGGGGAAGGGAAACCAAGAGAGAAATCCTTGGACCTCTTCTCATGGGAAGAAGGCATGGCACAGAGTGTGGCTCTGAGACACCAATCTCCTCAAGCAGGAGACAGGCAGATACTTTTATAGAGGACTGATGGGGGTGATCATCTGACTGTGGAAAGTTCCCTTATTGAGGGAGGACCATCCCCCTCTGGTGGTGGCTAGAGGAGTTGGGTGAGGGGTGGCTGCAGATCTCTCAAGCCCTTTCTCTGATCCTCAGGCCACAAAGGTAGAATCCACACCTAATCTTATCTCCCCAGGGGTGAGAGAGACTGGAATGAAAGGTGGGGGTGCAGGAGCTAACTCAGTCACATCCAGTTCCACTTATCTCTACGTGGCTCCCAAGACAACTATCAAATGCACAATGCTATCTTTCAAGTAGCTGTGGGACCCTAGACAAATTTAAATTCTTTCAAGATGTCTTGCTGCAGTAAATGGTGTATTTGTAAGCATAAGATCTGGGTTCAAATCTCGACATAGCCTCTACCTACCTATGTGACCTCGGGCAGTAAATTCCCATCTCTGAGACTCAATGTCCTCATATATAAAATGAGAGCCTTAGAGTTTCCTTCCAGATCCAAGTCTACATTCCTAAGATGCTCTCGACCTGAGTCCCTTCATCTATAACATGAAAGAGTTGAATGTCTAGAAGCAATTTCAGCTCCAAATTTCTACCACTGCATTCTAAGACCTAAAAGTTGGGCTATCTTTTACATTACATGCTCTAAGGCCCATCCCAGCTCTAAACTTTCTTGTTCCAAGGCCCCTCCCAGATCTGATGTTCTGTTTTAAGGTCCCTCCTACCAAGCATGTGTGTGCCATGTGTGTCTGTGTGTGTGTGCCCATGTTTACATGTATTTCCCATCTGAGTGTAAAGTCCCCAAGGACAGGGACTGGTCCACTTTCATCTTTGTAACCTCCAAACCTAGCACATAATAAGCATTTAATGAATGCTTGTTGAGTAAAGCCAAGGCAACTGCTTCCTGAACTGTTAATTGGAAAGAAAGTCTGTCTGTTTTCTTTCCCTGCCTCTACACTGATGCCCACCCTGGACAACCTGTGCCAAACCTGTCCCAGTCCTTCCACCTTCTAAGCTAAAGTGGGGGGAGGGGCCAGAAATTATATCTTCAGCAGACAGCTTCTTCTGGCCGGTGCAGTAAGGGCTCAAGCTGCTTTCTGTTAATAGACTTGAGGCCCTACTGTTCCAGACCTGGGGTAGGTCTTGTTTTGCCTTGTTTTCCCAGAGAGAAGGTGCCACATCCCCCAAATATTTACAGCCTTGTTTATCGGAGAACATGTCAGTACACATTTCTTCTGACCTTCAGTTGCTATTTCCATCCTTATTAATCCCTCTTCTGAAATAAAAAGGTGTTAATTGTTTCCATAATCACCTCGGAGTTCTGAACCCAGAGTGAATTCTCCTTTGGCCTTTTTCCAAAGTTTTGTGTGAAACTCCAGTCAGGACCATAGACAGCAGTAGCAATGATGAGCAAAGGGGAATCCTCCCTCCCTCTTCTACTCTCATATAACCATGGGCCTTGGGGAGTAACAGATTACCTGTAAAGGGGGCAGAGAGATTCCAGCAGTGTCTGCTACAGACCCCGGGTGTTTGGTTTTGTTTTTCCTTAGCACAAAATGACTCCTCTCCCCACCACCTTCAAATGAATGATCATTTGGACATCCAGAGCAATTCATATTTTATTTATTTTTAAATTATGGCAAAGTCCTTTCTGCTCACAATATGGGGCCATTTGTGTCTGTAACAAATGTCCTTATTTTCAATAGGCCATAACATTAAGAAGCGAATTTGGGAAAGAAAAGAATAAAGCTGTGTATTTATGTTTGTGGGTTCATTTACAAACCTGAGCTCATTGGTCACAGGACCCCCCGCCCCGTTCAAATCCCAGGGGCCTGAAAGTCCTCCAATAATGATAATAATCATTCATATTTCTTGAAGGTCTACAAAGTGCTTTCCTTACAAGGCGCCTTTGAGGAAGGAAGTGTTAGTATTAACAGCCACATTTCATGGAGTCAGAAGAATAAGGCTGGCCTACACTGCTACAGCCTACTCTATGGCTTGTAAAATGTTTTACATTCATTGTTTCATTTCATCTCTACATTGAGCTGGTGAAGGAGACGCAGTGATTATCTGCATTTTGCAAAGGAAGAAACAGAGGCACAGCAAAGCTGTGTCTTACATAGGATATTACTATCCCCATTTTACAGAGGAAGATACTGAGGGAGAAAGAGGTAGTGCTGTGCCCAAGGTCACATAGCTAGTAAATATCCAAAGCAGGATATGATGAACCCAGGTCCTGTTGACTCCTGGTCCAGTGCTCTATCCACCAAGCCAGCTTGGGCCCAGAGTGAACAAGGGGTTTACCCCATACTTCTTACTGTACTTTATACACAACAGTCTATCTGCCATCTTGCATTCCTAATCACTAGAAAGTCCTCCCTCCTCACCCCCATCCCTTGGGTCCCTGGTTTTCCTCAAGATTCATTTTCTTCTCTCTCTCTCTCTCTCTCTCTCTCTCTCTGTCTCTCACAGACACACACACACACACACACACACACACACACTCTCACTCTTTCACTCTTTCTCACTCTCTCACTCTTTCTCACTCTCTCACTCTCTCCCCTACACCTCCATTCATTCATTCATTCATTCATTCATTCATTCATTTATTCTGTCTCTCTGTTTCTGTATTTCTTCTATAAACTATTTTTAAATATCTAATATATCTTCCTCTTTTTCTTGCACTTTCTATCAATACCTATAAAATATCTATCTTTTCTCTGTCTCCCGAAGTCTCCTTCCATCTCTCTCCATCTCTCTCCTCCCTCTTTCTCCTTCTCTCTCCCTCTCCCCCCTACACCTCCACTTATTCACTCCCTCTATCTCTTTTTTCTGACTCTCTTCTATCATCTATAACCTATCTTTTAAATATTTATTCTATCACCCTCTTTTTCTTCTATCTTCTATCAAAAACCTATCAAATATCTTTCCTTTCTCTCTTTTTCTCCCTCTTTTTTCTCCCACAATGAAATGTGAGCTCCTTCAGGGCAGGGAACATTTTGTTACCTTTTTACTGTAGTAGTTAGCATGACATCTGTTAGCATAGTGCTTCATAAATGTCTGCTGATGGACTGATAGTTAGTAAGCCAGGAAATAATCCCCAGTCTCTTTATTCCCACCCCTGCACTACTTGAAACATAGAAAGCAGGATCTTGAAGGGGACCATGATGCTCTGAGATAGGAAATAGAGACCAAGAAGGGACCCTAGGGCAGTGGTATGACTTCCTCTATCCTTAAAATGGGGGATAGAACACACCTGAGCTACTGCTGAGGCCCTGAGAAGAATGACAGGCACTCTCTTGTCAAGGGTGGCCCAGGGAACCTGGGAGAGAACCTGAAATGAAGCTCTCACCTTGGCTGCTAGACCCCACACTGACCAAGGCCTAGCAGGTACAAAGCGGACCACACTTGACTTATTACCTGAAGCAGTGCTAGATGACTCTGAGGCACAAAGAACAGGAGACAATTGTCCCAGATGGGCATCAGATCATAATCTATTGGCTCCTGACATCAAAACTAATGTTTGTTGAGGACCATGCTCTGTACACAAGCTACAAGTGGCAGGAGAAAGGAGAGAGGAGAAAGCTGCAGAGGACAGGCTCTTCGGTAATCTGGCTCCAGACATCCCCTGCTCCTGGGATAGGCTCAAGAATTATCTCTCTCAGGCATGGGTGCCTGGAGAAATAGCACAGGCCATTTCTATGGGATCCTGACTTACTGGATATTTAATAGGGATATCATCCTAGCTCTGCTAACTACTACCACTGTGAAAACCCTGGAATAATTGCTTGGCATCTTTGGGCCTCAGTGTCCTCATAAGTAAAATGAGGAGTTTGGATAAGACTATCTTTAAGTTCTCTGCCACTTCTGTATCTTTGAATTCATGATTTGATTAAGCACCAGTAAGGTAGTAAGGGAATTAAATTTAAAAATTAAGAAGTTTACCCAACATCCATTATATGCATGACCCTAGGATGGGCACTATGACAGTGAGAGGAAAAGGTTAAAGACATGGGCCCTGGACAAAAATAGGAATAATCAATGCTAAAGAGGTTGTGGAAAGTCAGTCACACTGATACATTGTTAGTGGAGTTGTGGCTTAGTACAACCATTCTGAAAAGGAATTTGGAAGTAAACAGATAAGAGAGCTAAAATGCTCATGCCCTTTGACACAGAGATTCTACTTCAAACTATAGCCAAGGAAATCACTGACAAAAGGAAAGACTCCATATACACCAAAATATTTTTGTATTAGCAAAGAATTGGAACAAAGAAGATATCGATCTATTGCGTGTAATGGCATATCCTTGTATAGCAATATACATGGCTATGATGAATACAAAGAAGCATGGGGAGACTGCTGTGAACTGATGCAAAGTGATGTCAATAGAGTCAGTAGAATATCAATGTAGGTGGAAAATTCAACAACCACAAAACAATCAAAACTAATTATTGCAAAATTCCAGAGAACAAATATATCCCAAATAAGAGATAGTGAAAGATACTCTCCCTACCCCTTTGCAGAGATGGAGGATCTGCAGGTGTGGAATAACTTATATTGCCAGAATTTTTATATATTTTAACATAGTTTTACTTGGTATTTTTTCCCTTTCTCTTAAAAACATCCTTGATAATAGGAGATGAAAGTCTAGGAGGGGAGAGAAGATGGATAGAAAGGGAAATTTCAGAAGTGTAATAATAAAAACTAATAAAAATTTATTTTAAAACAATGAGCCTTGACTTCGAGGGACTGGAGGAATCAGTATATGTGTAACCATTAGAACATGACAAGACAATATTTAATCAAACATGAAGCTCTATGGTATTATAGGATTTGGAGTCAATCAAGAAACAAGAATCATTGTGATGGAATACTATTGTGCTATAAGAAATGGTGAAAAGAATGGTTCAGAGGAATCTATAAAGACATATGTGAACTGATAAAAAGCGAAGTGAGCAGAACCAAGAGAACATTGTGAACAGTAAGTGCAATATTGTATGATCAACCATGAAAGACTTAGCTATGCTCATCAAGACAGTAATCCAAAACAATTCCAAAGAACTCAAAATGAAAACTGCTATCCACCCCCAGAGAGAGTGTAGATATCTGAGTTTGGATTGAAACATATTTTTTTCTTTTTCTTTCTTTTTCTTATTTCTTATTTTGTTTTGTTTTCACACATAGCTAATATTGAAATATTTTTGCATGACTTCATTCATATAATAGGTAGCTTATTGCTTTCCTTCCCAATGGATGGGGAAAGGATGGAGGAAGGGCGAGCTTTGAAACTAGAAATTAAAATATTTTTTAAAAGAAACAACAATTATGAGACAGGAAGGATAATCTCTCACCTCCATGAAATTGCTCAGGCTGAATCCTGTGTTTGTAATTTACTCCCTCTTCATTCCTGCATCTTAGAATTTCTATCTTCCTTAGAAGCCCTGATTAAATGTCACCTCCCACAAGAAACCTGTCCTCATCCTCAAGAACTCCCCTTCATTCATGCCTTCCCACCCCTTAATTTAGATTTCTATTTTGCATATTCTTTGTATATTCCTATCTATGTACATATTTCACCCTAATGAATAGGAGCTCATTGAAGACAGGACTTGTTTCATGGTTTTTTTTCCTCTATCACACAGTGAGTACTTAATAAATGCTTGTAGGTTGATTGGCCGCATGATTGCTATAGAAATCAGGGAAGTAGTAAGGTAAAGAAGGACATCTAGCATCATTGACTTTTAGACCTGGAAGGAACTTTCCAACAGAGAATGCTACATTTTGGAAGGGGGCTTAGAATATAGGACATCTAAACATAAAGCACAGAATGTTAGAATTCATAGGAGTTTTAAAACATAGAATGTCCCCCCTTTCCATTTCTCATATTCCATAGAATCCCTACCTTCTAAAACTCAACTCAGGCTCTGTCTTCTTCTACATGAAAACTTTCATAATCCCCCAAAGTGCCCTCCCTTCTACCTTATACTGGACCATACATCATGTATCTATATGGACACTAGGTGGTACAGTGAGTGCATAGAGAAAAGTCAAGCTGGAGCCAAGAAGATCTGAGTTTGAATCTGCCCTCAGATGTTTCCTAGATGTATGACCCTGGCTAAGTCACTTAATCTTTGTCAGCCTCCATCTACTTCACTATAAAATGGAAACAACAATAGCAGCTACCTTCCGGGTTTGTGAGAACTGAATGGGATATTTGTAAAGAGTTTTGCAAACCTTAAAGTGCTGTATGAACAGTAGTGATTATTATTGTTACTCATCATATTTCTTTATTTTGTATACACTTAGAGTGCTTATCACAGTGCCTGGCACATAGTAGGGACTTTGTCTATGTTTATTGACCATTGACTGATATTCTTTTTTATTCTGCTCTTCTCACTTGTGCTTCTTTTTAATTTTTTTATTTTATATGTGATATATAATTATATTTTATACATATATCAATCAGATATAATATACACATATAGGACATATATAATGTAAATTTTCTACATTATTACATTTAGATATCCCTAGATACATCCTAATACATATTACTTCATTGACTGATATTCTTGTCTCCCCCATTTGAACTTAAACTCCTTTTATTGATTTACTTTTATCCATAGAATTTAGCATAGTCCCTGGCACATAGTAGGCACTTAATGAATGCTTCTTGATTGACAGATTGACTAAATATCACCACTCTAAGAGAGTTTAAATCATAGAATGTTAGAAGGGACCTTGCAACAATGAATGTTGTGGTTTAAAACATAGAATGAAGGGGGTAGCTAGGGGGCACAGTGAATAAAGCACCAGCCCTGGATTGAGGAGGACCTGAGTTCAAATCTGACCTCAGACACTTGACACTTACTAGCTGTGTGACCCTGGGCAAGTCACTTAATCTTCATTGCCCCACAAAACAAAACAAAACAAAAGCAAAGAATGTGATGCAGAAAAGAGACCTTAGCTATCCTGTCAGTGTACAGGTCTGCAAACAATGGACAAACCCAGCCAAAACTTGTGGTTTTGGATGGCCCATTTTTGGTTTTGTTTTTTTTCATTTTCAAACACAGCAAAACTTTATTTAAAAATATAAAAGTCATTCTTACCTCACTGGCCAGACAAAACCAGGCAAAGAGCAGCCATAGTTTGCTGCCTACTGAATTACTCAAACACTCTCCACTTGCAGATGAGGAAACTGAGTCTCAGAGGGGTTGAGTGACATGACCAAGGTCTTATGGATGGTTAGTTGCAGAATACTGGGTGCTCTCTCTCTACTATAGCAGGTTGTCTACTCTGACCAAGCTGACATGTGTAATTGTGCCAAACCTTGATGGGTAAGGCTGTATCATACCATCCTGTACAAAGTTGGACCCTCGCCCAAGTTGTTAACACAAGCCATAACTTAGTCTGGAAGAAACCTTTCAAAGGTCTCCAGCTGAACGTAGATATATTTTAAGGTTGTTATCTCACAAATGTCAAAACCAACCTCTTCTCGCGCTGCTCTCCGTAATTCATATTTAATGATGCTTGTACGTGTCCTTTTTATTATTTTGTTGGTTCTGTTTGTCAAATAACGCGACATGCTTGGCTGTAATTACCTTGCCTGTTTGTAGCCATAGGCACACACATATTACCCTGGGTTTCACTTATTAATTTACACCTATTTGATTTATATTTTTAAGAGGCAATAAAAAAAAAAAAAGATCTCGAAGCATTGAAGTAATGAAACTTGGAAAGCCTCAATACATTTCCAGGGTTTCCTTAGCAGGATCTCAGGGACTGTTTTTGTCATTTGTTTTTTTTTTTCTTTTTTGGAGGGGGGGGAGGTTTGGTTGCTGATGTGTGAAAAACCATTTATTCATTCATATTCAATCATTCAACAAAGGTTTATTAAATGACCATTATAATGGTCTGCTGCTGGAAAAAGAACAAAAATAATATTACTACTGCTGCTATTATTATTATCTACATGTATATTATAATTATATTTTATTAACATGTTAATAATTTCTCATGTTATATATTTATATAATGTTATGTACATATAATTATATATTATCTTGTGGTTGTATTTTATTAATATATTAATTAAGTTAAAATTATACAAAAATTGCTGAAAGGAGGGGGCAGCTAGGTCGCACAGTGGGATAAAGCACCAATCTTGGATTCAGGAGGACCTGAGTTCAAATCCAGCCTGACATTTACTTACTAGCTGTGTGACCCTGGGCAAAGTCACTTAACCCCCATTGCCCTGCAAAAAAAAAAAAAATTGCTGAAAGGTAGTCATGAGGCAGCTAGATGGCTCAGCAGATTGAGTGCTGGGTGTGGAGTAAAATTTATCCTCAAACATTAGCTTTGTGACCCTGGGCAAGTCACTCTGTTTGCCTTGGAGGCAGCTAGGTGGCTCAGTGGATAGAGCACTGAGCCTGAAGTGAAGAAGACCCAAATTCAAATTCAGACTTAGGCATTTACTAGCTGTGTGGTCCTGGGCAAGTCACTTAAGCTCTACTTGCCTTAACTCACTAGAGAAGGAAATGGCAAACTACTCCAGTATCTTTGCCAAGAAAACCCTGTGCCCAGTGTTGGCATGCTAAGGACTAAGAGGACACAAAGAGTTGGATACAACTAAAACAAGAACAACAATAAAAAGCCATGACAAAATGGATAAAAAGCTGGAATGATGACCAGTAAGATCTGGGTTCGAGTGCTGCCTCGGCTACATACCAACTCTGTGATGATAGATAAATTACATGACTCCTCAGTATTTGAGGCATGTCTCTATTCTAAGTTGCCGGAAGGGTGACAACCTGCATTGACAGAGGGAGTTTCCTTCTCTGGAAGTTCTTTCTCTTAATGAAAGCACAGTCCCAAGTCCTAGCCCTAGCCCCTAATAATAGCTGGCATTTCAGGTTTAAAGAGCTCTGTGTTGGAAGTCGGAAGATCTGGATTCAAATCTTATTTCTGCAACTTAATAGCTATGGCAAGTCACTTAGTCAATATGATAAGGACTTATATATGGAAGACACTATGCTAAGCATTAGGGCTACAAAGAAAGGCAAAAACCAATGCAGTCCCTGATCTGGAGGAGCTCCCACAAAGACCTTTGTTCTAACAAGATGTATATGAGATCAATTGGAGATAACTGACAAGGTGGGAGATAGGCTCATTAAGGCCTATAGAAGGGAGAGTTTTATATGGAACTTGAAAGAAGCCAGGAGGTGACAGTGAAAAAGGAGAGAATCTCAGAAACAGGAGAAGTCAGTGAAAATGTATTGAGTTGGGTGGGGAGTGGGAAGTTTTGTATAAGAGACACCACGGAGGCCAGTGTCACTGGATCTCAGAGGACATGGGGTGGTAGTAAGGGACAGAGTAAGGTAGAAGATAGGAAAGATAGAAGCCAAGTTATGAATCGTTGTGACCATTTATCCTCTCTGAGATTGTTTTCTTATCTGTAAAATGGATATGATGATGATAATAATAATAATAATAATAACAACAATAATAATACTTGTATTGAGAAACAACAAGACTTGGGCCTCCGAGTCATTAAGACTTACTGGTTCTGGGGCAGCTACATGGCCCTGGATTCAGAATGACCTAACTTCAAATACAGCCTCAGACACTTGACATTTACTAGCTGTTTAAAAAAAAAAAAAAGCAAAGACTTACTGGTTCTGTGATCCTGGGTAAGTCATTTAACCTCTAAGTGCCCCAGGCATAGCCCTAAGACTTGATTGCAAAGCATGTTTATTCTCCCCTCCACCTAAGAAATTCTATGAATGCAGAAACTACAAGTCTTTTTTTAATTAAATCAAATCAAAGAGATCATAGGATCACAGACTTAGAGACGAATGGAAGAGAATTCAGAATTCATGGAATACAACTTTCCCAAGAGGAAACTAAGATTCAAACACATTAAGTGATTGTCCAAGCTAGTGTCCATGTCAGGATTCAAACCCAGATCTTCTTCACTAAAAATCCAGGACTGGTCACTTTACCACACTGTCTCCTCATTATTCAGAACACAATGGCCCAGACATTGCAAGTGACTTGCCCAAAATCACACAGAGAGTCAGTAGAAAAATGTAGGACTTCAACCTAGGTCTTTCTACTTCCAAATCTGGTTTTCCATTGTCACATGCTGCCCAATTCTTGATAAATCTCCTTCGAGGATATAGGTCCAGAAAAGATTTAGTGATGCTTTGCTTCCCAGTGGTTAGAGAAACTTTCTTCAGACCAGTGAGAGTTCATTCACTTTTCCTTAGTCAATGTAAAAGGTGTGGACATGTGTTAATGAAAAGGTAGATGGAGAGAAGGATGCACTGGTCCCCATGATGTGCAGCTCATCTGTGATAATGGACGTCTTGGAGGCCATGAAAGAGGAGGTCAAACCCTTCTGAAGGCAAGGAAACTATGGTGGAAGTTTGCAATCTTCATCCCCAGCCTATACACTAAGTCCCAAAATGCCTTGCTAAGGGGTTGGGGGAATAGAGGTTCGATGAAATATGAGCCTTATGTTTTATATTCTGGGAATATGGTAGGGCAGGAAAGGTCTATCCTGGCTCAAGCAAGAAGGACCCCAGCAGCTCCTTAGCAGCTGCTCAGCTTGATACTGTCAGCCTTGGGGCTTGGCTCATCTAATTTGGGTAACTCTATTTTCTGGAATGTCCTATTGACTAAGTCCTTGCCTTGAATGCTAATTCCCCAGGGACTGGGTTCTCTCACTTAGCCCTGGGTAACTGATAGCTGGTAATGTATGAGGGACAATATCTAAGGAAATCCCTACCAATAAAACCCATGACCTCAGAGCTCTGCATGCAAATGCACTAAGAATGTGGAATATAAGAATGAAGTGTGAGTTAGGTATCATTGTCCTCATTTTAAAGAGAAGAATACTGAGGTTCAGAAAATTAAACCAACTTGCCCCTGGTCACAGTAAGTGATAGAAGCAAAATTTGGATCCAGATATACTGACTCCCAAGTCCAGGGTTTTCTTCACTGCTGAATGTGCTCTTTGAAATCAACATATAGGACAAGAAATCCACTACTGGGGTCACTGAGAATAGACTGTGAATAGCACCATAGGAGCCAGGGCTCATAGATGCAGAGCCACAAACCTTTACTAGGAAAAGAACCCGGAGGCCATTTTATGTTTATAGATTGAGAATCTGAGTCCCAGAGGGGTTGTGACTTTTCCAAGGTCACACAGCTAGTTAGACTGAGCAGGGCAGCTCAGTCTACTTTCTATCATGTATAACCATTGGCCTATCCATCCCAGTAATAACCTTTCCTTGATCATCCTCATTTATAGGAAACAGAGGCTTGAGAGCTGCAAGGGGCTTTGGAATCTAGGCTAAGTCCTTTATTTTACAGAAAAGGAAACTGAGTCACAGAAAGACAGGAAAGAAGCATTAATGAATTGAAAGGAATTGAATGGCTCCAGGTCACCAAGGCAGTAATTCCCAGAGATAAGATTTGAACCCAGGTTCTTAAATACCAACTCCCAACCTTCACGAGGGTTTCTTCTGCCACACAGGGCTAAAAAAGCCCTTTTGGTCCTCCTTGGCATTCATTGCCACACAGCTCCTGCTGAGTTCCAGAGCCGATCTTTCGCTCTCATCCTCCATTGCCTGCCCTTTGGTCCATCTTCAGCAAGTCAGTTAACGACTAGGCGAGCCAGGAAGCAATCCTAGGTCTTCCGCTAAAGTCACTGCTCCTTCCACTTGTCTCCTGCCCATCTTCCACTGCCAAGTCTAAGGTATGCACATAAAGCACAGAGAGGTTACATTTCCTGTTAACTCAATCACAGTGGGCCAACTCCTCCCAAGGAAGAGGGAACAATTTCCTTTCATTCAATTTGACCTCAATGGGTTTTGTCTTCCAATGTAGTTATTGTAGGGCATTTTAGTTCAAAGCCAAAGGGTGGTCAAAACAGGTTTTTCTTCTGATGTCTACTTCACTTAGGGAAGTTTCTACAAGTCCTGCCATCCAAAAGAGCCCAAATATACAACCCTCTGCCTTCCAAGCACAGAGGGATGGGAGAGAAGGCCTCCCTGAGAAACATCTGGGAAGACCCTACTTGGACTTAATGAGGGAGGGGGTTTGCAGCCCACAGGCTCCTTGTTAATTACAAAGGAGTATTTAATAATTAAGACCAGATTCAGCCAACCCAAAGATCTAAAGAATTAGCCAACTCTGCCAACAGAGGCCTGCTGGAGAAGAGGGGACCCCTCCCCCAACCACAAAGGCATCATCCAATTTGCTAAGCACTGTGCACCCCCTCCAGAGAGAGAGAGAGAGAGAGAGAGAGAGAGAGAGAGAGAGAGAGAGAGATCACTGATTCACCAAGGCACAGATTAACTAAGACTTAGATGGTTCATCTAATGGGTCACTGGTCTGTAAAAATATCAGATGTTTCCAGACTCTTCTTATCATTTATTATTAACAGTGCTCATTGGAGAGGGGCTTAGGAGAAGCTAATCTAATTTAATTAAAGCATTGAAGCCAAGATTGAAAGGAACCCCCAATATAAGAACAAATGTCACCCACCCCCACCAAGAAAAGAAACATACAAAAAAGGAGACTATATATGCAGAGAAAAGAAGCTTCTTGGGGGACTGGCCCTTTCTTCACTCCTTCCTCCCTTCTTTCTTCCATTCTATCCTTCTATCCTCTCTCTTTCTTTTTTCCTTCTTTAATTACTCAAAACATTGATTCAGCAGCTTCTAGGTTCAGATCTTAGCTCAAACACTTGCTATCATTGTGAAGGCACTGGAATATGATGTCTCCTCTCTGTGACTTGGTTTCCTCATTTGCAAATGTATTCTGGGAAAGATAAGCTAAGGACTCTTCTAGCTCTAAGTTCTGTAATTTTAAAACGTATAAGATTCTGTGTTGGAGCTGGAGAAGATAAAAAAGATAAATGAGACATGCCCCCTGGATTTTATAATCTAGCAGAGAGACATAAAACACAGTTAGAGACACACATATATGTGTATGTCTGTGCATATGCACGTGGGTATGTATATATGTATGTGTGTACATGTACATGCAAACATATATGTGCCTACATGTTTCGTGTATCAGTGTATGTGTATTGTGTATATTTATAAATGCATATGAATGTATACATATGTATTTTCATAAATAATATAGTATACAAATAATACATTTATGCATGTGTGTATCACACTGTAGTACCTGCATTTATGCATGTGCTTATTCACATGCATACCTATGCATAGGTACACATGCATGCATGCATACACTTATATACATAAAATGAAGGATTTCTAGGCTTGGAGTCAGGAAAACCTCAGTCAAATCCGGCCTCAGATACTTAGGAGCTGTATGACCCTGGACAAGTCACTTAACCCTACTTGCCTCAGTTTCCTTATCTGCAAAATGAGCTGGAGAAGGAAATAGCAAACACTTCATTATCTTTTCCAAGAAAATCCCACATGGAGTCATAAAGAGTTAAACACAACTGAAGGAGGGATCTTCCAGTCTACTAGGAAGGAGGGTAGGGGATGTTCCAGAAAGAGTTCTATAAGAGGCATCATTTCCTTCTCTGCCTAAATGGTACATCACCTAGTAGAATGAGCTCCTTATAGGCAGGGACCATGTGGGATTTTTTGTTTGTTTATGTGTCCTTCTGAGTCTCAAGCACCCCACATTGCCAGGGACCTCATCAATGTTGTTGACATGAATAGAATTGACCCTTGAAGCTTGATTAGGATTTCAACCAACAAAAGATAGAGTAGGGGATGGCAATTCAAGTACAGAAAATGCTGTAGGCAAATATGAGGAGTATTTTAAAAAAGCACCTGATACCTAGGATACTGACAAGAAACTAAGTTTGGCTGACTTCATGGGGAGAGATGGTGTGTAAAAGACTGGAATAGTTAGATGGAGGATGGAGAATTAACCCAACTGGCAGTCAGCTCCCCCATCCCCATATGACAGTCCCCGAGCCTGGGACAGACTTCAACATCAGAGTACCAGGAGATAGATTTTCTGTGAATTGAAAGGCCCAAGACCCAGACAGCCATCTATCTGAGAGATTTAAAAAAAAATCAGAAGTGCCCCACCCCCTCAAAATGACAAGGGCCCCATTCCTGGGAGGGAAGCAAATCTCTTTGCAAATATATGCAAATTCGTGGTTCTAACAAAGCCATTTCCATGTGCCCAGGGGCTCAGAGGGAAACCGCCTGCTTTGATCAAAGCTTATAAAAGGATTTATCTGAGGGGCAGAAAAGCCTTGTTTGCCTTAACCCAGTCTAAGGAAGCTGGAAGTGCCCTGGCCCGGCCAAATCACCATCAGGGGACCTGTTTCAAGCTTTTCCCTCTTCCCTGCAGAGGGTTAGAGTCTGGAGGCTTCCTCCCCACCCCCACAGAGACTCATCACACAAGGTCAAAAGCTAAGGACACAGTGCTCTCTTTTCTAGTGTCCTTCATATTTCATAAAAAGCTGTTCTCACAACTTTCCTGGGAGGGACAGAAAGTGGGTAAATATTGTTAGCCCAGTTTCGATGGGTAATGAAACTTCCCCTCTGGATAGGCATGTGAGCTGTCCAGGGTTCTGTGCATGACATAATATCACACATCCCCCAAATTTTCTGAGCTGTCCAAGGTACTGTGAATGGTTCACAAGATCACACATTACCTGTATTTTCTTTGTGTACTGTATACACTGCTAATTTTTTTTTAATAAAGACATTTTAAAATGTATTTATGTATAGGCAGGTAAGTGGCACAGTAAACCTGGGGTTGGAAAAAAAAAGGTGAGTTCAAATCTGGTCAAATCTCTGTACCTTAGTTTTCTTCATCTGTAAAATGGAGATAGGACAGTTACATGGCTCCATAGTCCATAAAGCAACTGGCCTGGAGACAGGGAGATTCATTTTCATGAGTTCAAATCTGGCTTCAGTCTCTTCCTACCTATATGCTCCTGTGCAACTCACTTAACCCTGTTTGCCTTAGTTTCTTCATCTGTAAAATGAACTGGAGAAAGAAATAACAAACCACTCTAGTATCTTTGCCAAGAAAACCCCAAATGGAATGATGAGTCAGATATAACTGAAATGACCAAAAAATAACAAAAATGAAGATAATGATAACACCTACCAAGGTGCCTGTGGTAATTAAATGAGGTAATAGACATAAAATATTCTGCAAACCTTCAAGTGCTATATAAATGTTAGCTATCAGTATCATCAATCACCATCACTACCACGTGAAGGAACTGAGGTCCAGGGAGACAAAGTAATTTGCTCAAGGAAGAGATGTTAGGTTACTTCCCCACTGGACAAATAAAGAACTGAAACTCAGAAGTATTGAGAGCCCACTGGCAATATTCAACAGAACCAAGATGTCTTTCTCTTCCCAGTGCACAAGGTTACATATAGCCTATAGCAAAGGATTCTGGAACCATAGGTTTAGAACTGGAAGGACTCTAGCAGCCATATAATCCAAGCCTTTCATTTTACAAATGAGGAAAAGGAAGTCCAGAGGGAATTTATTTTAATCCAGGTCCCCTCACTAAAAATGTCTGCAAACGATCTTTCCTCTGTTGGTTTACAAAGGTTCTACTCACAATGACCCTGGGAGGAAGGTCATATAAATATTTTCCCTATGCAAAAAGTATGATCTGCCTATAGGCACACTTGCTAAGAGACAGTCTTAACTTGAACCCAGGTCTTCCAACATCAAATCCAAGTCATTTTCCATGACAGATGTGCCATGTCTAAAAATCAGCTGCCATTCCCCTCCTCCTAGAAATTCCTTAAGGGAGGTAAGTTAAATAATATTGACATGCCAACATTTCCACACTCACTCATGCAAATTACCTCTTGTACACGAAGGGTTTCTACACAATCATGAAATCAATCATGAAATATTTACCAATCCTCCAGCAATGTGAGGCTCTGGGCTAATGACAGACATAGACATTCATGCAGTAGTGTGTTGAAGCCAGCTCCAACCGTTTCTAGAAAGTCAATTGTTAGATTTTCAGAGTGAGCATTTGCCCCTCAAAAATCAGCAAATGCTACAACTCAAGGCTTGATTTATTGTTCTGGTGACTGTCTAAACTTAAGAAAGTGATGGAGAAAATGTACATATAAAAGATTAAACTTAAAAGTTTCTGGAATATTTTTTTCTTCTGTATAGCTTGTTATTAAACATTTACTAGCATTTCCCTGCTTATAAAACAGGTGCCCTGCCCCTAAGGAGCTCACTTTTAACATAGGAAACAAGAGAGCAGCTGAAAACCACACCAAATAGAGAAAAGAACCCTAGATTAGGAGTCAAAGTTCTGGGTTCAAATCCTAGCTCTCTGGTAGTTGAGGCAGAAACCTCTCCTAGAGCATCCCTGATAAGCCTCATCATACGGCCTTGGGATGGGTTCTCCCTAATAGTTTGGCATGTTTTTTCCTGACATGAAACTGAAATTCAGCTCTCTGAAACTTCCACCCCCATTCCTGATTCTTTCCCATCAGCCATGCAGAACATTCCTAGTCTGCTTCCCCTATAACAGCCTTTCAAATACTAGTACAGGAAACTGAGGCCAAAAGAGGGTCATTTCCCTAACTTCAAGGGGAAATATAGAACGATAATAGTGGCTGATATTTCCATAAAGCCTTGAGATTTGCAAAGTGTTTCCCATTAAGTTATCCCAGTTGATCCTTATAACTATGAAGTTGGTACTAGGGGTATTATTATTTTTAATAATTTAAAATTTTTTCTTGATGTAGTCTAGTGAGTTGAAGTTCAATCTCTGCCATTTATGACCTTGGGCAAGACACAACTCTCTAAAACTTTACTTAAAGAATATGGGGCCTACATCAAAGGAAATTGCATATGTTAAAAGTCCTCCTCAAACCTTAAATGCTAAATAAGTGCTCATGATTATTGGTAGATGGCATATCCACACCTGGGAGTTCCCTATACCAAGGACATCTCAGACCAGTTCCTACTTCTTTATTGATGCCATTTTCCAGGTGTGAAAATCCCTTGGCATGGCACAGAATAAGAGGGTCCAGCCCTGCCTTCAGAAAGAGTATTACCTAATTATTCAAGTTTCACACCTGACATGTACTGACTATGTAACCCTGGTTAAGTCACATGAATGAAATAATGAAGGAATGAATGGAGAATCATTTAAGTTTTTACTATATACTAATCACTTGAGTGCCAGAAATACTATATGCATGTGTGCATGCATGCATTCATGCATTTTATATATACCTATAGTATATATATGTATATATATGTGTGTGTGTGTATATACTATAGGTATATATACAATATGCATGTATGAACAAAATATGTATGCATATATAGATACATAGAGTTGGTATCTAGCACTTAGTATGTACATATATTACAAATACATATATGTATATACACTTATATGCACTCATACATGTATGTCTAAACATATACATACTGTGTATATATCCACATGTGTAGTAGATATAAAATCTCTTTATACATGCATGTGTATATATATATATATATGTGTGTATATTATATTTTTACTCTTAAATTTATAGGATATGTATTATGCATGTGTGTGTATATATATATATATATATGAGTATGTATACATAGATGTATATATGTATGTGTGTATAAGGGTTCATATGTATGTGTGTTGTAATGATTCAAATGATGCCACCTGCTGGAGAGTTACTGTAGGAAAGCTCCGCCATGATGAGAAGGCATCTGAGGGCAAGCCATTCCTTGGCATCAGGAAGTGACGTTTGCTCATGGGTACTGTCTATCAAAGACACCAGCCAATTAGCTTGGAGCTGTGTGTGCTTGTGGATGGGATGTTCCCAGTTTCACAGGAGGCTTATGGTAGTAAAAAGGAAGCATTTTCCTTTTTGTTCCTGACCTCACCATGGCAGGTTGGATGATGGGGTCTCTTAGAAATAGTTAGACTTTTGCCTTTCTCTCTGATCATTAGATCCTAATGCTGTTTAATAAATACCTAAATACTCTTGCTAAAGCTTCTAATTTATTGGTGACCACTCATTAGATATTTTAGACAGTATAGCTAGAATTTTAGCCCCTTACAGTGTACATGTGTATGTGTGTATACATGCATGTATGTACGCATTACATGTACTTATGTACTATATATGCTTTTTACAGTCCCAGCCCTCAAGAAGCTAACACTACAATATGAGAATACATTTGGGGAAGTGTTGACTAAGGCTAATCTGTTAGTTACAGGGAGGTAAGAAATCAAAGGAGGGGAGAGAGGGAGGTAGAAGGCAGATGGTATGATGACCTTGAGAGAGCATAGCTGGATGAGATGAGAAGCCTACTCTCTCCCTTTAGGCAGCAGATATAGTGGGCTAAGTGGACTACTTTGCACACTCTGAGTCACCAGTTAACTCAGTCAGGCCCTAGGGTTGAAGCACCAAAGATAAGTTGGTTAACTTCCCCAGACACTGGGGTTGGGATGCAGGAAGACCCAGGCATGGAGGATTGGGTGTAAATGGCACCATGCCATGTGGGGAGGAGCAGATCAGAAATAGCTGGCACATGGTGTGATGGCCACCCTGGACGGCTGGAGAGCATATGCATCCTTCACTTAAACTGTGAGCATCCTGGCCAATTCTCTAGGATACCACGTGGCAGAGCAATGCTAGCCTGAACTGGCAAGAGGAGTCTCCTAGATCAGTGAAATCCCAGAACTGTCCCCCATCCCAATAAGGAATAAGGAAAATGAAGCTTGGGAAGTCTCATCTGGTCATCATGATGCAGTTGGCATAGGCTGATGGCAGGATCAGGAATCTAGGTATTTTCCCACAATGTGTATTTTCAACATTTCTGCCTCTTTATTAGCTTCCTACAGGATTCAACTCATGTCCCTCCTTCTCCAGGAAGCCCTTCCTGATTTGCCTATGAGTTAGTGCTTCTTCCTTCCTTATCTGGAAACAAGATTCTTGCCCCTCTAGTAGAGTATAAGCTTTTTGAAGGCAAAGAGGTTACATAAAATCATGGATTAGAGCTGGAAGAGACCACAGAGACCATCCAGTCCAACCTCTTCATTCCGTCACTTGACAGATGAAGAAACTATGATGGGGGAGGGGGTGGCTGTGAAGTGACTGATCTGAACACAGATTCTCTCACTCTGGAGCCCATGTCTTTTCACTGTGAAAAGTAGGAGCATTTAGTCTTTGTTTTCCCTAGTCCTGGCACACATTAGGTGCTTACTAAATGCTTCTTGGGTTGGACCAAATAGCAACAGCCTCAACACTTACAGCTAGTGGCAATGTCTAATGAAATGTGCAGTTGTGCATAGTTAATCCCTCACACTTGGAGCTAGGGGCAGGGGGTGGTCGACAGAGCAGACTCATCGCATATTCATGAGCACCTCCAACAGAATTAATTGATAGGGCACACTAGTGAGGCAGGGAATTAATTTTCATTCTAATAACTTCACATGTACATGCTAAGCCCATGCACACAGCACCCGGTCAGGCTTTGATATGGCATGGAGGACGGTGTTAGAAATGCAAGAGTTAAGTCTGTGTTTTAGAAATAACACGTGAATTAATTTAATAACACTATCCTGCTGTCAAAGCTAGGATTAGATCTTAATAAAGACAGGGGGGGCTGTGCTGTTACATGTGGCTATTCATCTCACCAGCCCTGGCATCTGGTGTGGCCACAGAGGCCAGAGCTCGGGATGACAGCCCAGCTGGACATACAGAGGGTTCCTCCCATCCCTGGTGCCCAGCTGCATCCTCTGACACTTTGGACTTTTCTGTCCTCTCTGTGCCCAGCTGGCACAAGTCTCGGGTGATGCATCTGTACCAGTCATGTTTGTTCCCAGCTTACCCAAAATGGGCTTTGGGGAAATGACGTCCACCTTCACTTTGGATCTTTAGTACTTCTGAGTGCCTTGAGTCCTGGCCCTAAGGAAGATGCACCTTGGTCATGTTGGGCTAATAGTGAGAGCATTTAAAAGAACCCATCTACCATCTATAACTGGAAGAGCAGCCAGTTTCTTGACTGTTCTAAGGGTTGTAGCATCATGTAAAGAAGTACATGGACTTAGGGTCAGGAGACTGGAATCACAGCTCTGCCGCTTATTAGCTGTGTGACCACAGGAATGCTGCTTCTCTGTGCCTCAGTTTCCTTTTTGTAAAATGAGAGGAGTGGGTAATTTAAGTAAAGTCCTTTGAAAATGTTAAAATACTATATAAATGTCTATAACTTAATAATCATTATTATTATTATTAAGACAATATCTGTATTTGGGGTAAATCACTTAACATCTCTGTCCTTCAGTTTCCTTATCTGTAAAATGAAGGCACACAGTAAGCACTTAATAAATGCTTGTTGTCTGACTTAATGATTCTTGAAAGGGTTGGACTAAAGAACCTTTTTGTTTTCTTGCTTCTCCATGTCTGGGATCTCATAGCATGGTTTCAATCCCTTCTCTGCTTCTCCTCTTCAACTTTAGACAAGTCACAACCTTCCTAGGCCTCAGTTTCCTTATCTGTAAAATTGGGGGGCTGGAGTGGATTGGTCTGAAGTCCCTACCAGGTCTAGGTCTATCATCCTATAACCCTGGTTTAAATCCCAGTCCTGTCATGTCTGATACTTGTAACCTTTGTCAAGTCGTTTAATTTCTGTCAGCTTCAGTTTGCTCACTTATAAAAATAAGGGACATTAACTACATAACTATAAGCATTTCCAGCTCTATGTTTTGTTTGAACATTAGTAAAATATTGATTTATTTTTCGTCTTAAAGGAGAAACAGGGGAGAGAGAGGGAGGGAGGGAGACAGAGAAAGAAAGAAAGGGAGGGTGAGAGAGAAAGAAAGGGAGGAGAGAGAGAGGGAGAGGGAGAGAGAGAGAGAGAGAGAGAGAAAGAAAGGGAGGGAGGGAGAGAAAGAGAGAGGGAGAGAAAGAGAGAGGGAGAGGGAAAGGGGGAGGGAGAGGTGGGAATAAAGCATTTGGGAAAGTGGTATGTGGATCATGGAGATGGCCAGCTACCTCTTGAGGTGGGCTATATATAAAAAAAAAAAAATAACATGATCCCATCACCTTCCTTTCTTTCCAAACTGGGTTTAGCAGAGTGAGAAACTGGTGGGTTTTCTCACCGAGTAATTTGCAAATACTGTATATTAAGGCAGGCAAAACTCCATGATCCCAGCAATTGCAGAGCTGGGCAGAAAGCCAGGGAAGGCTTCCACCACACTCACCCACTGCTGGGTAAAGCAAATTTGTGGCTCTTTCTTGCCCTCCCCATCCCTACTCCTCACCTCTCTCCAAGGTCCTACACTACTGACACCATCATTGAGGACGTCTGTTCCATCCTGGGAATAAGGTTTGCTAGTTAACCTTTGGCCCCTTCGTGGAAAGGTGGCCATAGAGTTTAGCTGCAGGAGAATAAAATGAAAGAACTGTGGATAAAGAGAAGCTGACTTGTATTTCATTTGCTGGGGCCCAAATGGGGCAGGGGTGATTCCTCTCAAACTCTGCAAACAGCCTGGAATCCAACCCTAGCTATGGTGCTAGCTGCCTTTTGTGACCCCGGGCAGGGCATGTTTCATCTCTTGGTCAAAATCTCCATCTCTGTAAAATAAAGAGGGGGGATAAGATGGTTTTTAGGGACTTTTCCACAGTTCAAAAGTCTATTGGGAGTCAGTTAGGTGGGAGAGTGGATAAAATGGAGTCAGGAAGGCCTGAATTCAAATCCTGCCTCAGACAATGAAGTGCATCACGACCCTAACCTAGTCACTTAAACTTTTTAGCCTCAGTTTTTTTATCTGTAATATGAAGGTGATAATATGACTCAGAGACCGGTGTTTTGTGAGATTCCTGGGCCATGATGACTTTCCTTAAGTAAGGCCTTTTCCGCTTCCTCATCAATAGCTTGTCCCCAAGTAGGTTCCCTTTTCCCATACCCCCTCTCTTCCATCTCATCTCATTGTTCTGTCTTCCTCCATTAGAATGAAGATCACTGGAGAGACTATATATTTTTCCTTGTATTTGTATCTCTGGCACTTATGACAGTGACTGGTACTCAGTAAGCACTTAATAAATGCTCTGTCTATTGATCTATCACAGGGTTGTTGTGAGGACCAAATGACACAATGCATGTAAAGTGCTTGGAAAACTCTGCCATCCTATATAAAGCAAGGTGATCTTATTAACATACAATTCATACCTTGGAAAAGTGACTTCAGTTCTTTGGGCCTCAGTTTCCTCATGTGAAAAATGATGGAGTTGGATGAGACGACCTCTAACCCTACTCTGGCTCTAAATCTATGGTGCCCTAGTTTACCTGGAAAGCAGTGTGCATGAGGAGGAGCAACAGGAAATAAATGCACAGATAAAGCCCAGAGGCAGTTTGCAACAGCAATAGGGAGCAACAGGACCTTCCTGAGGAGGGGAGGGACCCAGACATCTGTTTGAGGAAAATTACTTAGGCAACTGAGTGGAGGATGGAGTGGAGAGGGGAGAGATTGGGAGGGGGGAGATCAATTAGGAGGAAATAAATGATTTTTATTATTTTTGACCACTAATTTTAGTGGATAGGAAGGGATACACTGCTCCAGTAAATAGCTCAAATTGACCTAACATTCAAAGCTTATAATGTCTTTACCATATAATAAGCTTGTAAGGGAAATGCTATAAGCATGATTTCATCTCATTTTTCAGATGAGAAAACTAAAGGACTCAGCAAGAGGAAATGACCTTAGAAGTAGTAAGTGAAGATGTTAGGTGTTGGGTCTCAGGTCTCCCACCTCCAAGTTGAGGGCTCTTACCCATCATTTCCTGATTCCTTCAGTTGAGACAAAGGTTCTGTCTCCCTTCCCAGGCCATGCTACAAAGATGTTTGGGGACCCTGGGTATGTTATTGCTGAGGTTGAGGGTGGTGTGGGAGAAAGATCTGAGCTTATATCTCACTTTGACTTCACTATTGCCTTAATCAATCAGGTCCACATTGAACAAAATATAAGAACATCCCCCAAAAAAAGGGGGGGTTAGAAATCTTTACAAGAAAAAAGTCTGAGAAACAGAAGAAATAAGTAACCAAGGAAGAAGTCCTAGTAGAATAAATAAGAATGAAGTGTGAAAAGAACAAGAAAATAAATCTTTGGAAGAAGAGAACAAGGCAATAAATAAGTCATGATGGTCCCTGTCCTCAGAATGTTTTTTCAGACCTCTTGGATCTCCACACAGTACTCCGTACACAGTTGGAACTCAATAAATGTCTGTTCCTGATTGATGGATTTAGCCAGCAGATGACTACGGGTATATTTATCTGCTTTTCTTCTAATTAGAAACTGTGCAATGGATCTTTCTCCTACACAACCACTGAGACTTCATACCCAATGGCACTGAGTGAAAACTGAAAAGGAAATAGGATGGACTGAGGGAGAAGTACAGCAGAAAGGGAAGCATTGAAATCCTGGCTCTACCACTAACAAGCTGTGTGACCTTGGGCTTGTCATTTCACCTTTCATTAACATCAAATGGGAGGTGGAAAACATTATATCCCCAGGCATTAGCACAATGCTTGGCACATAGTAGGCACTTAATAGGTGCTAGCTGACCTGACTGACAATCTGGCTAACCCAGGTCTGAGATGGAATAAATGCTTTACATACCTAATTGTTATAATTGTGGGCTATTGTTATAATAAGGGTTGGCTAGGTGGCATAGTGTATAGAGCAATGATTCTAAAGTCAGAAAGACTGAGCTTCCTGAGTTCAAATTTAGCCTCAGACACTTACTAGCTGTGTGACCTTGGGCAAGTCATTTAACCCTGTTTGCCTCAGTTTCCTCATCTGTAAAATGAGCTAGAGAAGGAAATGGAAAATCAATCTATTATCTTTGCCAAGGAACCCCCAAACGGGGACCAAAAGAGTCAGATATGACTTAAATGATGGAGCAACAACATTATTAAAATAAGCAAACTATTTATAATTGCATTAGTGTGGGGAGCTCTCCCCACCAACAGCCATAGCATCATTTTTCTCCAAGTATCGTGATCTCTCCATTCATATAGTGCCCCTTAGTTCAGGCTGTTTACACTTCTTACCTGGACTATTGAAATGCTTTTCTAATTGGTCTCCCCATCTCCAGGCTAGCCCCTCTCTATTTATCCTTTACCTGGCTGCCAAAGTGATTTTCCTAAAAAGCAGAAATCCTTCCTCTCCAAAATAAATTCTACCTCTAGGATCAGATACACTTAAAGTTATGCAAAATCTGGCTTCAATCTGTACTGGCCAATTCTCTCTCCCTCTCCCTCCTCCTTCTTCCTCCTAACTCCCTCCTCCCCTTTCTCCCTCCTCATTCCTCCCTCTCCCTCTCCATCCCCCCTCCTTATTCCTCCCTCTATCCCCTTTGCCCTTCTCCCAAGAATGACTTACTTGCTGCTCCTTACTCATGTCATTTCATTTCCTGTCATCCTGACCTTGCAAAAGCTCTACCCCATGCCTAGAATGCACTCCATATCCTAACCTCCACCACTAAGAATCCCTAACTTCCTTCAAAGATCAGATCAAGTGCCAAGACTTCACTTGATCTGCCTGTTTGCTAGTATTGCCCAAATTGCCTTGTATCCAGTACAAAGATTCTTAACCCAGAGTCTGTGAACTTGTATGATTTTTTTTCATTAATATATATTGATAACATCGTTTGAGATCATGGATAGAGTGTTAGGCTTGGAGTCAGGAAGACTGGAGTTCAAATCCTGCCTCAGACATTTATAAGCTCTGTGACCTTAAGGCAAGTTACTCAACATCTCTTAACCTCAGTTTCTTCATCTGTAAAATGGGGATAATAATAGTACCTATCTTCTAGAGTTGATGTGAGGTTCAAACTAAATCACTAGCTACCATCATCATCATCATCGTTGTTGTTGTATGAATTTTATTTTATTCATTTAAAGGATTCTAAGGCATCCATAAGCTTTCCTAGATTTCTTTCTTTTCTTTCTTTTTTTTGTTTTTTGTTTTTTCTGTGGGGCAATGAGCATTATGTGACTTGCCCAGGGTCACACAGCTAGCTTCCCTAGATTTCTAAATGGATCCATGACACAAAAATGTGACAACCCCTGATATAGTATGTCACCCCACCCAAGATTAACTTATAACTTCTCTTCATGCATTCTATATCTCCTTATTCAAGTATATGTTACCTCTTTGATAGAATAAAAGCTTCACGAAAGCAAGAACTGTACCTTCTTGGGTCCCCAGTCCCCAGAAGAGTGCCGGCTACATTTTGTTGTTCTTCAGTTGTTTTCTAGTCACGTTCAATCCTCCATGACCTCATTTGGAGTTTTCTCAGCAGAGATACTAGAGTGGTTTCCCATTTTCTTCTCCATTTCATTTTACTGATGAGCAAACTTGAGGCAAATAGGGTTAAGTGACTTGCCCAGGGTCCTACAGCTCCTATGTGTCTGAGGCTGGATTTGAATTCAGGAAGCTGTCTTCCTGATTCCAGGCTCCAAAAACTCTATCCACTGTGCCACCTGGCAGCCTGGTATATAGCATATCCTTGTTGGTGTTTGTTGAGTTGAATTGGTTTTAATTACCTACCCTAAATATCCTTAGTTTCTCAATGGGTCCTCCACATGACATAATTTTCAACACCTCACCATCCTCCGTTGTTTCTGTTTGTCAATTACCTTGCAAAGCAACCACCATGTTGCCTACTTCTTGATCCCACTGGAATGTGAGCTCTTTGAAGACTGGGACAGTTCCTTTCCCGTCTTTCTATTCCCAGATTCTAGCATACCACCAGGCACAACGAATTCATTGAATTCTTCACTTATTGATTTAGGAGATAGCTCCTAGGAACTTGTCTGAGTTAGGTAGAAGTTAAGTGACCTTCTGAAGGATACACAGTAAGTGTCAGAGAGAGGATTAAAACCCAGGCCTTTCCAACTCCAAATCCAGAACCCTTGGCACTATAGAATGTTGTTTCCTTCCCTTTTACCTGTACCCAAGAGTTGGGATCAAGATAAAATGAAAGCAATGGTGGGGGGTGGGGTAATAGGGAGAGAAAAATTTTTTTTTTTGGTCATTGAAAAAATAAGATTTTATTTTTAAAAGGATCAAATTATATGTGGCATCTGAAGGACACTATAAACCATAAACCAGTCTACAAATGCTGGCTGCTATCACTATTTCTATGCGATCCAATCCTGCCTCTAACACTTAGTGGTCATGAGACTAGGGATATACCATGTACTAGAGAAGGGGCTGGCAGATATATCTGATAGGAGAAAAGACTAACTCGAGAGAAAAGACGGTAAGCCACAACAAGTTCTAGGTCCAGAAAGTCTTTCAGATAACAGCTCTCAAACTAGAAGGGACCTTCAAGGTCATAGTAATAGGGGTTAGAGCTGGAAGGGAACCCAGAGACCACTTACTCCAATACCCTCATTGTCTAAAGAAGGAAACTGCGGTCCATGGAGATGAAGTGATTTGCCAGTGTCATCTGGGCTACCACAAGAGATTGGTCACTCCTCTGAGGCTCATTTTCCCCACTGATAGAGTACAGATAGCAGCACTTATAACAACTAACTCACAAGATTGTTGCTGAGGAGCAACTTCTTTTAAAACACTGTTTTATTGCAAGCTATCATGATGCTTATTTATATTCTCCCACTTAGGTGGCAGCTCAGTTGAGCCTTTTCCTCAGTGTCCCTTCACATTTTAATGTCTCCTGGCCCTCCATGCCTAACTCTATGATAAAATTAACACTAAAAAATCCTTACACATAAGCAAATCCCTTGCATTTCATATTATGCAATTTCTTTATTTCTGGTCAGTCATATATCTTAGCAATTCTCCCAGTTAGGTGTGTTGACAGATGGGAAGAGGGGATCATTCTAACTCAGGTTTCCTCCATTGATCCCCTTGCAACTAACCAAAGCTACATTTCTCCCCATACCAAATCTGGTGTTGTTATATTGGGTGAGATACTAGAACCCATGATTGAGAAAGGATTAGGGGCAGCTAGGTGGTGCGGTGGATAGAGCACTGGCCCTGGATTCAGGAGGATCTGAGTTCAAATCCCACCTTGTACACTTGACACTTACTAGCTGTGTGATCCTGGGCAAGTCACTTAACCCTCATTGCCCTGCCCCCCCCAAAAAAAAAAGAGGGAGAGAGAGAAAGGATTGGGAATCTTTAGCTTGTGGGGAGCCTTGTATGGGGCAACTAGATGGCACAGTGGATAGAGTGCAAGTCCTAGAAGCAGTAAGACTCAATTTTTTAATTCAAATCTGACTTCACACACTAACTAGCTGCATGACTCTGGGCACATCACTTAATGCTGTTTGCCTCAGTTTCCTCATCTAGCATGAGCTGGAGAAAGAAATGTCAAACCCTTCCAGTATCTTTGCCAAGACAACCCCAAATGGGGTCACAAAGAGTCAGATACAACTGAAATGACTGAATAGCAACAAAGACTTGTATAATGGAATGAAGACCAGAAATTAGGAAAGCTAGATTCCAGACTTAGCCCTGCCATTGAGTGATCTAGAGTACTTGAAAAATTATATCATCCCCTGTTGCCTCAGTTTCCTCTTATATAAGAAACAGGTTGTAGAATTCAATGAGCTCTAATGTCCCTTTCATTTCTCTGGGTCTCTGTTATAAAATCCATTCCAGCTCTAACATTTCTAAAACAGAGTAATTAGTTTAGAGCTGAAAAGGACCTTAGAAGTCATCTGGTCCACCTCCTTCATTTTACAGATGAGGAAAATAAGACCTAAAAGGTTCATTGAACATTCCCTAGATTTCAATTAGAAGGCAACAGAGCAGAGATTTTAACCCAGGTCTTCTGACTCCAGGCCCAGTGCTCTATCCATTGTGTTACCCTTCTCATTCTAATATTCTGTGTTCTATATGCAATCCTTCTTTGTTCCATGTATTGCCTTCATAAGCTTGGGAAAGATGAACTCTATCTCCGTATGGATCAGTTTCCTCACCTGTAAAATGAGGAAACTGGAGTAGATGACCTCTAAGGTCCATTTCAGCTCTAGACACACAATCTGGTGATAACATTCCAAGGTCCCTTCAGGCTTTAATTGAATATTTCATTAGAATCCTAGCATGTCAGCTGGAAATGACCATAAAATGTGGAGAACATATAATCATTCATTCACTCATTGAGCAAACAGCCATTAGGTGTTTAAGAAATGTTTATTCAATGAATGAATGATTATAGGTTTGAACATTTTATGGTCTAAGGTCCTTCCAGCTGGCATTCATTTAGAAGTCTGGGTTTAACTTGGCCCCTCCTCAAATGTGGACCCCTGGAAGCTATAGCTTTGCTCAAGGAAAACATCTATTCCAAACCACAACTCACGGCCCCGATTCATACTGCTCCTTTTATTAGACCAAACCAGAAGATCACATGAACACTAAACCAAGTCACTTACTTAAACACAATAAGTCAATGACAACGAAAATCCATCTCCCCACCACCACCACCACCCATGGAGTGGTTAAGTCGGCAGCCTTTGTCTGTTATTATTGTTTTGGCTATGAAACTTGCTTTCCCCAACTACAAACTTCATAGAATTCAGAGAAAAAGCAGGGGTTTTTATAATTTCCCTCTACAAATCTTAAGAAGCACAAATTCTTAAGAAGCACAAATGAGATGCCCACAACCACACAATCACACCTATGAAGCCCCATGCATGCAAAGCCCAGATACATGCAAAGGCAAAAACCCCAATAGAAGTAGTGTTCCTTGGGCCACTGGCCCTGAAGCAGATGTATACCACCATCATCATACAGGAATGCCTCCTTAGGAGAGTCACATCCCCAGCAGCTATCTCTGCCAGCATTGAAACACCCATACAGTCAACATTCACAATTCCTGCAGAACCAACTAGGAAATGTATTGCCACAAAATTGTCAAATTGGCATTGTCCTCAATATTGTCAAATAACTCAATGTTAGACATACAGAGATAGGAGTGCAATGACACTAAAGAAAATGTGTTTTTATAGAAGTTTTAGCTCACCATTATAATCCAGACAAACTAGGCCACTTGCCCTTACCATCTGCCTTACACCCTAAGGACCACCATATCATTCCATCTACCCTATATATGACCCCGCCCTATAGGTTGCTTCCTCCATTAGGATGGAAGTTTTTCAAGAGAAGATATTATATCACATCTCTATTTGTATCCCTAATGCTTAGAACGATGCCTAGCACAGAGGGAGGGCTTAATAAATACCCATGCTTTCATTCATCCTTAAAGTGGAAGTATACAGGAGTAGTAACCTTCTAACTGTACCCCACACTAGTGTTCTCTCCATTCTTTCATGCTCCCATTTGACAGACTTAGGCATGTGTTGCATCACCTTCTTAGACTGTAAGCTGCATAAAGGTAGGCACTATGCCACATTAATCTGATACCTCACCCAGTACCCAACACAAAACTGCACCCAACAGATAATGACATTAGTAATTCTTGAATTGAATTGCTTGCTTTATTCGATTGCATTTTTGCTGTGCTACAATGGGAAGAATTCTGACTCTAGAGCCAGATGCTCTGGGTTTAAATCCTGATGTTGATGCTTACTACCTGTTACCTTAAGTCACTTAACTTCAATGGACCTCAGTTTCCTCAACTATAAAGTAAGGCATTTGGACTAGGTAGCTTCTAAAGTCATCTTCAGCTTAACACCTATGATTTCACTAGAGTCAAGGCACAAAGACATTAGATTCTGCAAATCCCCAATCATTGAAATCTACCCCTCAAAAACCAAATTTACCAAGCTTAAGGCTAAATCAAGAAAATGAATGTGCATGTGGCAAAATGGAAGTCTGGGAATAAACATAGGGATAGAGCAGTGGACTTAGAGTTGGGGAGACTTGGATTAAAATTTGAAGGCAAGGGGGCAGCTAGGTGGCTCAGTGGATAAAGCACCAGCCCTGAATTCAGGAGGACCTGAGTTCAAATCCAGCCTCAGACACTTGATACTAACTGTGTGACCGTGGGCAAGTCACTTAACCCTCATTGCCCTGCACAAACAAACAAACAAAAAATTTGAAGTCAACTCGATGGCTCAGGGGATAGAACACTGGAATGAGAATGACCTGAATTAAAACCCTGCCTCAAACACTTAGAAGCTGTGTGACTTTGGGCAAATCTCTTAACTCTCCAAGTCCAAGTTTACTCATCTGTAATAGCATCAACTTTGTAGGGTTGCTAGAAGGACCAAATGAGATACGCAAAATTCATATGCAAATGAAACATGCAAAATCCATATGTAAATGCAATATGTAAAATGTTTTGCAAATTTTAAAGCACTATCTAAAAGCTGGCTTTTGTTGTGGCTGTTTTTATTATCATTATTATTATTCCACCTCTGATATTTACTAGCTGTGTGACCAAGGCAAGTCACTTAACTTCTCTGTGCCTCAGTTTCCTCATCTGTAAAATGGGATTAAGAGTAGTATCTACATCCCAGAATCATTGTGAAGACCATATAAATTAAGGTCCCCAAAGCATAATAGAAATGTGAGTTCTAATGCCCTGTTAGCCAGGTAGAAATCTGTCTGTTCAGGAGCGGCTGGATTCACAGCAGCCAGATCTTCCTTGATGAGCCAAGTGACAGGCACCGAGCCATTTCCAATCCCCTGAGCCCTCCCACTTGGAATTTCCCTCATTATTGGTCATGTAGATTTTTTCCCCTATGATAATGAGATTTCATGAGAGGCAACCACACAGAAAGACAGCCACAGAGAGTTAAGCCTTCTACCTTGGCTGAGTTCCTAACCTTCCATTTTGTATAAATTTGCTTTAAATTGCCATGAATAATTGTCTTCTAGAATTTAAGAAACACAGAATGCTGGCACCAGGAGGGACTTCAGGTTACTCTTTTATCTAAGCCACTTATTTTACACATGAGGAAACTGAGGCTTGTTCAGTGTCAAACAAGTAGTAAATAGTAGGTCAGAAGCCCCGAATTCAAGACAGTTATAGTGCCACCATATAGAGGAGAACAGCCTTAATCTCAGCTAGCCATTCCTTCTAGTCCAGAATTACCATGTTTTCAGATGTTTACATGTTCTCTCTGCTCCCCCAACCCAGGCCCCCAAGTATAAACTCCTTGAGGCCAGGAAATCCTTTGCTCTTGTTTTCATACTCCTGATTCCTTGTACACAGAAGGTACTTACTACATGTGTTTATTATTATCTCATTTGATCCTCACAGTAACCTAGCAATGTAGGTGCTGCTGTCCCTGCCAAACTCCAAGTCTGATTCTCAATATATTATGCCACACTGTCGCCATCAGGATGAGGTCACAGTAGGAGGCGGGGGGGGGGGGGGTGACGATGGCTACAACCATAAAAGTTGGAATAGAAGCCAGGGAATTTAGGCCAAGTATTTACAGTTAGTGGAGGCAGCTAGAAACAGGGGCCAGAGTGATGGCAGGAACCAAAGGGTTAAGCCCCCAGAGAAGTACAGTGTGCATATGCCCAGGGGAATCAGATTAGCCCTTCACCAATTCTGCATGGAAGGATATCCGAATGCAGGGACAAGAGGACCCACAGAAGATGACCTACATGGGCAGTGTGAACACAGGCACAGAGAGTCAGATGATGTAATCCTAAAAGTAGTGGCAGGCCAGATAAAACAGGAACATCCAACGCTGCCTAGATTGGGAGATGAGCCTGCATACTAATGACTCCTTCAGTAAATGCTTAATAAGTGCTTGCTGACTGACTGACAGACTGAATTCATGTGGTTCTCCAAAGGAGAGCCGGTGGTGCCAAACAGGGACATAAAATCAGCAATAGACCCGTAGGTCACAGAAGGCAACAGCAAGATTAGCATAAGAGAAACCATGAAAGCAATGTCTAACAATGGAACCAGAACTGATGAGCAATCATGTACAACCCTATGTCATGGAGGAACAAACGTGCACCTCACTGGTACTGTAAGTCATAGGGACTGTCCAAGTGCAGTGTTGGGGGTATAGGGGTAGGGTGGGGAGGGGGAGTCGTATGAATCTCCAGAAACCCCAAGAGGTACAGATGTAAAATACTGAGTCTTAAGGACTACATAAGTGCCCATGAAAAGAGCCTTGAGTTTATTTGAATGCCTAGAGGCTTAGGAAGGATTCCTTTCTGAATTTTTATTGTATTAATAAAACCTTTTCTATATTTTCTATTCTTATTAGCCTGGGTGTTTGCAGAGGATCTGAATTCTCTTTTCATTAAAAAAAATATATTTGGTTCTAATGTTCCAAGGATTTAAAATGGGGTACAAGACAGAGTGACTGATGGATACCCTTAAATTGTACCCATGTCCTCATGTCGAGAACATCGGGATGACAGAAGTAACATCAGTTTGCTAACAAAGGTTCCTTTGGCAAGAAGAGCTAGCACATACTGGTCAAGGCCCCTTTTGCTTCCCAGAGGAAAAGGTGTGTCAGAAGTTCAGGTCTCCATAAAACCTTTCATTCTGGCTATTATTACCAACCTCTAACCCTGCTGCACGTTTTCCCAGAAGTGCTATTAAACTGCAAGGAAGACATGATGCCCCTCCCAGGCTGCCCTCTGGTGAAGATACTAATGAGAAAAGCCTTGAGCAAAATGTGGGCCAGACAGAATCAAAAACCACTCTCTCCATTGTTAGCCTATGGATGTCTGAGGCTTGGAAAGATGTGAAAATGAAAAAAAAAAAAGATTTTTTAAAAATTTCATTTTTACATTATTAGAGACAAATGTGACAAAGTATGGGGAAGGCTTTGTAGCCATAAAGCAATACATAAATGGGAATTATTGCCATTATTATTACCAGCCCAGAAAGACACATGACACAGGAGAATCACACACATTCACCCTTTACAAGCATCAGCCTACAACATTAATGAAGGTCTGTACATGCCATAGGTTAAGAAATCTTAAGCACATTGAAGGAAATAAATGTGTCACTAAATCACTCATGACCTTAGACAAACTGCTACCCTTTTTTGGACCTCAATTTACTTTATAGTAAAATAATTACAATAACAACAGTAAATAATAATAATGTAATATTTATATAGCACTTTATGGTGTGCAAAGAGCTTAACATAAGTTGACTCATTTGCTCTTCACAACAATTCTGTGAAATAGATGGCATTATTTCCTCAATTTTACACAAGAGGAAACAGAGGTTAAGTGACTTGCCCAGGGTCATGCAAGTAGGGAATATGTGAGACAGGATTTGAACTCAGGTCTCGTGTTTTCTACATTTTAAATTCCTTTCAAGATCTTGCATGTTATATTCCAAGGTCCCCTCCAGCTCTGACATCCTATGTTCTAAGGTTCAAGTAATGGTGATCTATTGTAATGAGGGACATAGTCCTTTGGGTATGTGCAATATGCTCTCCATGCTACTGAATCATGTGGTAGACTTGGCATCCCTGCTTCTCTGGAAATGTAACAGGCATACAGAGATTATGTCTGCTTGTTACAGTATGAAAATAACCCTTCTTTTTTAAATTGGTGGCTAAACTGGAACTGCGGTGTATACAAAATATGTGGCAGAGGAGCTTTGGCCTCTGGCTTTCTCTGACTCTTATTGAGGGAAGAGGATAAATGATGGTGGACCTCTGGGTTGCTCCTTCTCCCACCTGGGCTCATGTGGCCATAAGCACATGGAACCCCTCTTTCTTGCATTTGTTCTTTCCTCATCTTAAATAAATCAGAGGGAGAGTGGATCACAGCATGACCTTGTGTATTTCAAAAGGTCAGGGGTTAAGGAGCTCTCGTCCATAGCAGAGATTTGCCAGTAGCTGAGCACAGTGAGGAGTCAGCCCTGAGGAAGAACCTGCCTGCCATAGTCCAACAGTGAACCGAATTAACCCAGAGTTCTGAAAGCTAGTTTTGTTGTTGTTCAGCTGTTTCTGTCGTGCCCTACTCTTTATGACCCCATTTGGGGCTTTTCTTGGAAAAGTTACTGGAGTGGTTGACCATTTCCTTCTCCAGCTCATTTTACAGATGAGGAAACTGAGGTAGAGTTAACTGACTTGCCCAAGGTCACACAGCTACTAAGTATAAAAGGCTGAATTTGGACCCACGTCCTCCTTACTCCAGGGCTGGCACTCTATCCGCTGTGACACCTAGCTCTCCTCCAAACAAGTTAGTGACTCATAGGATGTGGTAACCCTAGTAGTCAGCTTGATCTGAGAAATATCATGTGTGAGATTGCTCTCCCCAGAGACTAGGAAGTCAGGGGGAATAGTATGCCTCAGGCCAGGGAGATGTTTGTAATTTCTATTTTTGCTCTATCTTCTCGGTGAAAATTGTTCTGTAAAAGCTAATTGTTGTTCATTGATTACTGATGATATCAATAAGCAATTAAAAAGTTAGGTGATATTGAAGAGGTAACGGGTCAATTTGTCCTGGAGGAATGCACTAGATAGCAGCTCTGATAGCCTTGGAGAAGGCACCATAGCCAAGAAGTAACCTAGGCTTACCCCTAGAATTCTAACAAGAGTTGTAGCCTCCATTGGAACCTGACCCACCAGGGTCAGGAAGCAGGGAGGATTGGGAGAGTAGCTCCAGAGCTTATATGTGCTACCTTGTTTTAATATTTGTACTATCAGGAACATTTTATGGTCTATATCACAAAATCCCATGTTCTACATTCTGTTCAACTCTACCACTGAATGTTCTGACTTTTTGTTTCAGTTCCCTCCCATGTCTGAATTTCTATGCTATATGTTCCAACTGTCTATGTTCTGATGCCCAATTTTAACACTCTATATTCTGATGTTCTGCATTCAACATCCCTTCTAGCAATAGCACTCTAAGTTCTGAGGTTCTTTACATCTCTAACATTTCATCATCTAAGGTCCATTTCAGGTCTGATGTTGAGTTCTAGCATTGCTTTGAGCATTCTAAGTGAACATTCTAAGTTCTAAGGTTCTGTACAACTTGAACATTCCATCTTCTAAGCTCCCTTCCTTCTCCTACAATCTGTAGCCTAATGCTATAGGATAATTATATTTAGGATTGCATGACATATTGACAATCCTCTAGTCCAACACCTTCAAAGCAAAGGACTTGATCCTAGTCACCGAAATCATATAAGGTAGAGCCAATACTCAAAACCCTTGTCTCATGATTCAAGTCCCAGTTCTTATCCCACTACTCCACAATTGTCTCCTCAATTCTTTAGAAATACTTATAATAACTGCCAGGTCACTGGTTGCACCAAGATATAAAGTACTATGATTTGCTCATTGGCCATCCTGTCATAAAACTCTTTGGCACCAAGAAGATATTTTCCCATAGTGACAGCGAGTCTAATAAGAGCAGCAGATGACAGTAAAAAGCAAGTTTATTTCCTATAATTTGCAGAAATCCTTTTTTTGCCTATAGGATAAATAAGAGACCTCTGTGAATTACCAGGCAAAAATGTTGCTGAAGCAGCCTGGTAGCTCAAAAGACAGGGGGAGAAATGGCCATTTGGAAGACAGAGCCTAGAGTCAGCCAAGCAAATAATTCATCATCATCATAATAAAGACAACAATAGAAATGATAGAAAGAATAGGAATAACTCCTATTCAGAGTACATCACTGATTCTGAGATGCTCTCTTTGCATCAAATTTGTAAGGAAGCTAACAACTATAATATTTTTGTTGTTTCTTTTTTGGACTAGGCTTGTGATTTCATAGGTATGGAGAATTCCCAGGAAGAAATGACCTCCACTAATGCCCCTTCTCTTTAAAATTGGATAGAGCACCAGCCCTGGAGTCAGGAGTACCCAAGTTCAAATCCGGCCTTAGACACTACAACTTACTGGCTGTGTGACCCTGGGCAAGTCAACCCCAATTGCCTCACCAAAAAAAAAAAAAATCTTAGAGAGTGCCTGGGGCATCAAGAGATTAAATAACTTGCCCACTGTCATCCAGGTTGGAAATGGAACTGGAATCCAGCATTTCTTGACTCTGAGATCTGTTCTTTATGGCTGTGCTTAGACTAGCTGTCTAATCAATGTGTATGTGAAAGGTCTATGTGCCAGAAACTGTGTTAGGTGCTGGGAACATGAAATGAAGAAGGAAATTGTCCCTGCCTTCAAAAAGCTTACATCACCATCAATAATAATAAGAAGAAATAATATTGTAATAATAGTAACAGTAACAACAATAACATTTATAAAGCAATCTATTTTCCATATGATAAACCATTTTGTAAGCCAGTATGAGCCTGCCAACAACCTTGTGATACTTGTAATACCTACAGGTATTATTTTCATATTCTATGGATGAGGAAAATGAAACTAAGAAAGCTTAAGTGAATAGTCTATGGTCAATGAATCATTTCAGTGTCTATGTTGGATGTCAAGAACAAACTAGCCCCCCCACTAATTGTGGATGCTCCCCAAGGTTCCACCCTCCTCTCCTCCTTCTATGCCTTCATAGTAACCTTATATACTTAAAACTCTATGAAGATGACTCCCACATGTATATTTTGGTCCCAAGTTTCATTCTGACAACACAAATTGCCTATTGGGAATTCCAAATGACTTGGCCTTTAGGCATTTCAAACTCAACATTTCCAAACAGAACTCCTTTTTTCCCTCTGCCATATCCTCCCTCTTTCAAATCCCCCAAAGGCTCCACCATCCCTTTAGTTTCCCAGGTTCATAACCTTGGCATTACTCTGGCTGCCTTCTTCTTCTTCACTTTACATATATCCCCTCATTGCACACATACTTGTTTTCTCCCTCACTAGAATATTTGCTTATTGTATTTACTCTAATGTACTTATAATTCTAAGGATACAAAGCTATGATGTGGCCCATAAATAATTTCAGTCCCTGTATCCTTATTCCCAGAACATCACAGTGCCTGCCATACAGTATATGGTTAATATTTGTTGATTGACTGAGGGCTGCTGATCTTTCTACAAGGAATCCAACAAAAAGCTGGACAGACTTAAAGGAAACTGCATGCGTGAGTACTGCACAAAGAAAGGCAAAGATAGCCCAACAGACAGACAGACAGACAGGCTCTGTGAGTTATCCCTTTAGCACACATGTTCTCTAAGTGGAGATAAGAATAGCTATTCCCTGGCCTCTATATGCACTTGTGGAAGAATGCATCTCAGATCTGTCATGGGGAGGAGAGAGGGGAGTGGCGCTTGTTATACTTCAGGCCTCACTCACCCTTCTCAGGATATATCTTTGGTAAGAACTAATTGATGTAAAATGTTTGGTTAGTATTGGGAGGCTCCTCAACTGGTTACACTATATTAGGAAAGGAAATACACTGAATGGGTGCTTTTCGATGATATTATTAAATGCCCCCAACAACTCAGAATTACTCAAAGAATACTGAGGGGAGAAGGACTAGCCTCCTTCTGAGAACACAACCTGAAGATATAAATGGGATTAGGGGAGTGATTCCAGAGCCATATTACCAATTCTATTTCCAATGGGCTAAGCCAGGGGGTTATCAACCCACGGCCCAGTACAACCTATATGCTAAGGATGTCCTGTACATTGTTGAATACAGCAATACTTAATGTAAATGTGTAAAAAAAACATTCTTAGCTCAACAGCATAAACAGGCAATGGATAAGATTTGGCCCACTGGTGCTAGGTTGCCGATGCCTGGACCAGGGTGGTGATTTGTACACAAGGGATACAGAATGTGTACAGAAGGTGCAGAGGCAGGTTGTGGGTCTATGAGGGAAAACTTCTGAATTAGTAGATTTATTCAAAAAGTGGAAAGTAGCAGCCTTGGGAGGAATGAGCTCCCCATTACTGGAGGTCTTATAGAGCAGGCTGGAAGACCAATCCATCAATTGATCTGGACACTAGAATTCAAAGACAAATGCTTAAGAGGCCCTAGTCTTGTACAAACTCGATGAGTTTGTATTCTAACAAGGCAGACAATATGCACACATCAAGGTAAAGAAATATAGGGTGCTATTGAGGCTTCATGGCAAAGGGGCAGCTTGGTCTAAGGAGGGAAGGAAACAGAGATTCCAAGGGTAGGAGTGAGGAGCCAAGGCATTCTGGACTTAGGCAATGGCAGTGCAAAGGTGCAGGAGATGGGGTATCATGTGTATGTCAGGGACAGCAGGAAGGTCAGTCTGACTGGACACTGCAAAATATGGAGGGGGATAATGAGTAAAAGACTGAAAGAGCAAGAAGGGTCCAATTAGGAAGAGTATTTAATGTCAGGTAGAGCAGTTTCTATTTGAATTAGGATGTAATAGAGACCTGCCTAGTGGAGTTTACTGTGGGAGTCTTTGGCTGTAGCTTACCAGCATTTTGGCAGCAATGTGGAAGATGGGTTGGGTTGTTGTTGGGGTTGTGATAGAGGGGTTCCTGCTTCACCCAAGGTTTTGTCTCAAGGATGTCAGGGTTCCTTTGTAACCTCGCCATTCTATGAAATGTTTGCTGAATGAGTGAAAGCATTTCCCCCTACTGCATTGATTAGAATCCACATGGCTGGCCTTCCAGTCCAGAGCAAGGATAATTGGCATGACTTCATGGATCCCATAAACTGAGACAGTCACTCACCCTTTTACTCCTTCCTCTGCCACAGCTAGGTGTGCCTCGTTATTCCACCACCTTCCTCCAATGTATTTGTCTGTTTCTAAGCACAAATTCATCTTTGCTTTAAACTCATTTATGTCATCTGCCCCCACTCGATCACCCATGCCAGAATGTTGCCCATTCCAATAATTCTTTCCTGGGAAAGGGACATTTTCCCCCCAGTAATCAAGAAGGCACAATTGATTCAAAGTGTTAATATTTGCTCGCCACTGAGACTATCTCAGGGCCTCATAATTCATCCAAATGCCACGGGCTGCTGCACGGTACATGTCGGGTGCCTGATTGCTAGTGCATGAGCTCACGGCCAAGCCCAGAAAACACACTGTACTTGGGTAAACAAAATCTCATCAGTGGGAGATGTTTTCCCATGCCTTTGGCTTGCTGACATATACAGATGAGGAACTGCATAAAGTGGTTATAATGGAAACCTGGGACATACACAAGGCAGAGAATCAGGGCTAATGACTCCTGCATTTGGAAGAAAATGCTAAGAGGTCACTTCCTCCATCTCCTACCTTCACAAAGGAGTCCAGCAACAACATCCAAGGCAGATCTAGCTAATGAATGCATGAAAATCATTAGTCAAGAGCTTGTTAGGTATTCAGCACTGTGGTCAGCACTGGAAATCCAAATTAAGAAAAGCAAGACAGGACCTGACCACAAAGAGCTTACATCCTAAAGGAAGAAGGTGATACAGACAAGGAATGGCTAGGGATGGGTGTTTGGGTCTGAGAAGTTACAGGGATGGTGAGGAGAGCATCAATTAATTGACACACTCTGTCTATGTTGTCTTCATTTGATTACTGTTTGCCAATCAGCAGAGCACAGCCTCAGGGTGGGAGCTGGAGATCTTGCTTAGAGGTGGAAAGTGGAGGGGCAGAGTGACATGTTAGGAAGATGACCAGTGTGCAGTGTGGTTGACAGTGGATCTGGTTAGATATGGTAAATGATCATCAATTTGGAGAGCTGGGCCAATGTATTTATTTAGCAACCAAACAAAGAGCAAACATTTATTATGGACCTACTGCCTAATCTATAGAGAAATCTTGCTGATAATTAAACCAGAAGGTATAGACATGAGTGGGATTTCTGGACTTGGAGTCAGAATACTTGGTTCAAGTCCTTCCCCTGACTTGCCCTGGCAGGGTGACCCTGAGCAAGTCCCCTCAGTACTCCTAGGCCCTACTTTCTTAAACTGTGGGCCAAAACCCCATATGGGGGTCCCATAACTGAATGTGGGGGTCACAAAAAATTTGACAACAGTAAAAGGTTATGTATACCTATTTGATTTACCTATATACCTGGGGTCACAGAAAAATTTCTCTAGCATAAAGGGGTCACAAGCAGACAAAGTTTAAGAAGCCCTGCCCTAGGAACTCTCTAAGACAGTAAGTTGCAAACAAGGTTACCACCTGCCTAGGTAGAAGGTATCCACTCCCCCGGGAACTACCTAAAGCTCTCCTCACAACAAACAAGAAGCAGGGAGAATGTATAGAAATATATCTGTTTTACAGATGAGGGAAGTAAGGTTCAGAAATATCAAGACACTTAACCATTGTCAAACAATGAATAAACATTTAATCCAGGATGTGACCCTCCTCTACCCCCTCCGAATGCAGGGCTACTCCCATTGCCTCTCCAAACACCACAGACCATTTCGTACAACACCCGTATTTTACAGATGAGCAAACCAAAGTTCAAGGCAAGTGAAGGGATTTTCCAAGGTCACTCACCTATGAACCCAGTATCCCAGGCTAGAGTTAGAGCTAGAAGAGCCCTCAGCAGGCACCCAGACTAACGCCTTTATGTGACAAATGAAGAAATGGATGTTCCCAGAGGTTAAAGGATTGGCTTCACATCACCCAGGTAGCAAGAAACAGAGGTGAGAACTGAGCCCAGGTCCTCCAATTCCACATCTCACCCTGCTTTCCACTGGATAATGTTGCCTTTATTTTCAGTGCCCGTGGCACATCTCTCAGGAAAACATTAGCTCCTTGAGGGCCAAAACTGCCTCATCTGTGTCTTTGTATCCACAGGGCCATTCACTTTTGTTGGGGGTGTTACTGTTGTTTTGTATGGGGGCCCTGTCTTGTGATTTTATTGATATAGCAACTCCCCACTTAGGGAAACTCCCTCCACTGATGTGAGGAAACCCCTACTCTGTAACTTGCCTTTTAGCATTGTGTAAGGCATTGAGAGGGCCACATGACCTGCCCAGACTCACACAGACAGTTAAGGACAGGAAGGAAATACAGGTCTGTCTTACACTGAGGCAGCTCTCTATTCAAAGACATACTGTTAGGAGAAAATAAAACAATCAAGCAAGAAAGCAAGGAGGGAGGAAGGGGGAAGGGAGGAAGGAAGGGGGGAGAGAGGGAGAGAAGCAGGGAAGGAGGGAAGGAAGGAAGATGGATAGATTGATATGGATGGATAAAGAGATAGAGATCAACAAGCATTTATTTAGTGCCTACTGTGTTCTAAGAATGATTCTAAGACTAAGATAGTCCCAACCATTGAGGAATCCACAGTGTAGCCAGGAAAGACAATATGTACATATATGGAGGGTTTTACAATATCCCAGGATAATCAAGGTTGGGCTGAGCAGAGAGGCATCAGCAGTGGGTAGGGAACCTCTTTGTTGAAGGCCTTCTGAACATGTGAGCTGAACCATAAAGGAAACTAGGGATTCTGAGATGAGGAGATGAGGAGTGAACATATATACTCAACTTCAGTAGAGAAAACATCTCCGCCAGGAATTCTCTCCAGCAAAGAAAGCGTAGGCACAGAACAATCAATCGATACAAAGTGATTTGGGGGGTAGGGAGCACTTACAACTTACAAGTGAGGTAATCAGGAAAGGACATGGTCTTACAGGGTCATAGACTGGCTGGAAGGAACCTTGCAGGCCACTGAATGCAACCACTTCATTTCCTGGATGAGGAAGCTGAACTACAAAGACATTAAATGACTTGCTAAAAGTCAGATAGATGGAGATTGAACTCAACTCTTCATGTACCATTTTGCTGTCTAAGGGTACCTAAGTCGCAGAAAGAAAAAAATCTCCATCCAGAAGGAAATAACTCAGGCTAAATACTTTTAACATTGGACCCCCTAGATATCCAGGACTGCTCTACCTACATTGTCAATGAGAGAGAATATTGGGCAATCCAAAGTAAACTTGAAAGGAGAATGTATGATGTAGTACATATGTCTGTTAGGTAAGTGGGTAATATTGCAAGGCTCAAAGTCAGGAAGGACTGAGAACTCAAATACGGCCTCAGATACTTAGTGACTGTAAGTATCTGGATAAGTCACCTTTAAGTCCCTGAGCAAGTCACTTTGTCTCCCTCAGCCTTAGTTTCTTCATCTGTAAAATGGGGATTTTACAGGGTTATTGTGAGAATCAAATGAGATGATACATATATGTACTTTACAAACCTAATTAATGCTGCTACTGCTGCTAAGGATGATTCAATGGATTTGCAATCTGGAAAACATAGGTTAATATCCTACCTCAGAAATGTATTAGCTGTGTGATCCTGGACAAGTCACTTAAACTTTCTGTGACTCAGTTTCCTCACCTATAAAATGAGAGGCTTGGACTTGAGGACCTCTAAGATCCCTCTCATGTCTAAATCTATGCTATATGGGCTACATCCCCCCATTCAGTAAGCCAGAATCCCAGCACAGCCCAATATGAGGCACTTACTCACAGAAGTGGTATATACATCAATCTCAAAAATACTACAACTGGCATCTCACTCCCCAGAACCAGAGGGTCCTGAGCTGGAAGCAAGCCTTCCTGTTGGCATGCAGGTGAGGCAAGAGACCTCCTGCTGTCCTGAGCTAATCTGTCACCCAGAAAGCTAAATGAGGCTTAAGCAGACCCTGCTGAGCTACTCTGCCACTCCTCCATGGAATAAGGAGATAAGTTCATTAAGGCAGACATTCCTCTACATTAAATGATCCTTCACCCAGACTAGCTCATTATAGTTGTCAGTGTCTCTCTCATTCTGAGCTGCCACAATCTTAGGGAAATCCCTAATGCTCGGTGTCACAAGGGATGCCTGAGATGATTATAAGAGCTCACATTTACATCAGCTTTAAGGCTGAAAACTGGCTTTGGTGACAACAACCCTTCAAGAGACTCTGGGAGAGAATTAGTCTCTTTTTTTACAGATGGTATAACTGAGGCCCAGAGATTAGAAATGAGTTGCCCTAGGTCATACATTTAGTGAGCATCAAACCCAGAATTCAAACTCAGATCCTATCTGTCAGTCTTTCTACTGTACTACTGTGGTTCATACCACATGAAAGTCAGTTATTCAATTCATGGAATCATAGAAAGTCACTTAGAAGGGACTATAGCAGCCATCTCATCTAGCCAAAATTTGAAAAGAATTATTTCTATAGTTTGTACTGAGCCTCTGCTAGATAGACTCGTGGAAGCAACCCATTGATTCCATTGTTGGACAGCTCTCATTGTGAGGAACTTTTTTCCCCACAACCTCCAGTGAAAACATGTGTCTTTACAACTGCTGCCCCATTGTTGCCAGTTTTTTTGTTGGTTTTTTGTTTTTTTTAGTGAGGCAATTGGGGTTAAGTGACTTGCCCAGGGTCACACAGCTAGTAAGTGTTAAGTGTCTGAGGCCAGATTTGAACTCAGGTACTCCTGACTCTAGGGCCGGTGCTCTATCCACTGCGCCACCTAGATGCCCCCATTGTTGCCAGTTTTAATTCAGTAAGCAACTGTTAAGCACCAATGATATACAAGGTCCTACATTGTTATTCTCATATGAGAAGAATTAAGCTGAGGGATCCAGGATGTGAGCTGGGAATATGGGAGAGGTATCATGGTGAAGGTGGCATTTGGGTTACAAAAGCCACTCTGCCACACAGTGTCCCCAAAGCTGTTTTAACGTGAGGGGAGAAAGACAGTGCAGATTATCTTGTCTGGCTTTCTGTCTCTAGAAGGGAATGATTCCAAAAGATAAAACCAAGCCCCGAACACAAGCTAGAAGCAAAGCATCAGGAATATATGGATGGATTCTGGGCCCTGATGGAGGAAAATTAACTTGACATTCTGTGTGCTAAGATCCCTTCCAGTTCTTATAGCCTATGTTCTATGTAAGCCTTTGTTCTAAAGCCCTACACTCTAACATTCTATGTTCTGATTGTCCCTCAAGCTCTCACATTTTATGTGCTTATGTCTCTTCCAGGTGTGTTCTATGTATTCCCTCTGAGCTTCAATATTCTTTGTTCTAAGGTTCCTACCATCTCAGTCAATGTGCTAAGGTGTTTTCAAGTTCTAACATTCTGTGGATTGTCTAGCATCTCCTTTTCATTCATTTATCAGAATCGTTCAACATTTGTTAAATGCCTACTATGTGCCTGGCAAAGGCACGTATAGCACTAACACCATATGATGTTATGTCTCCATAATCTCATCATTCTTCCTATCATGCACTTAATATCTTATCATTCATATTAATTATACACCAGTACCTAATATTTCCCTTACTAGAGTGTAAACCCCTATGCGGGCAGAGATCTCATTTCATTCACCTCTGTATCCCTCAGCAATGAACATAGGGTTTTCTATCCAAGTTCCCTGCTCAATACATTTTGATGAACAAATGTCTATAACATGACAAATATTTAAAACTCCACATTGTTGTAAATCAACAGCATCAGAAAAATGTTCAGAAGAGAAAAATCTCCCAGGTATTTCCCACTAGGCTGAACTTTGCATCATGCCCCAGGAACCTTTTCATCCTAGAAGATACCTTCAGCCTCTGAAATTCACATCTTATCAAGACCCTCTGCCCTGGGACTCCTCCTTCTGCAGGGTGAGGAGCTCCTCCAAGAACCTCCATTTAAGCAAGGTGTTCAAGCAATCTCTTCATGTCCAACCAGGCTGAACTCTTCTGAATTTCTCCAACGTCTTCCCCCAAGCCAATATCTTCTTCTGCCCCTCCCCTCCCCCAACTTTTCAGCTTCCTTTCCTGTGTTGATTTCCCCCATTAGAATGTAAGCCCCATCAAAGTAGGAGAAATTCCTCTTTCTGTCTGAACTTGTATCCTCAGTGCATAGCAAAGTGTCTGGCACATTGGGAGCACCTGAGCACATCGGGAGCTTGTTGACTTGATGTGGTCATGTTTCCAGCCCAAATAACCATGGGACAGCTCAATGACTTGGGTTTGAATCCTGGCTGCCATCTACTAATCCTTAACAAGGCAGTTAGCCCCTCTGAGCTGCTATTTCTTCATCTGTAAAAAGGCAATAATGATGCTTGCACTGGCTACTGACAGATGTGTGAGGTGAAGAGTGGAAAGATCAACTACTTTATTGCATCCTTTTTAGACAATCCACAGAATTGGGAGGAGCCTTGGAGTTCATGCAGATAGCTTATAGGCAGCAATATCTTGCCTGTTTTATGGATGAAAAAACTGATACTCATAGATATCAAATGGTATGCCCTAAACAATATATAGATGTATACATGTGTATATATGTGTGTGTGTGTAGGCATGTATGTAAATGAATGTGTGTATATATGTATATGTGTATATATATGCATAGATAGACAAACACATACATACACATAGCCATAATGGATAGAGTGAGAGCTGAATCAGCAAAAGATATGAGATCAAACCTGACCTAGACACTTACTAGCTGTATTACCCTGAACAAATTACTTAACTGCCATCTGCCTCAGTTTCCTCAACTGTGAAATGAAGATAACAGCATCTACCTCCCAGGACTAGTTCAAGGATCAGATGATATAATATTTGTACAAAGCTTAACACTGTGCCTGGCACAGAGTAGATATTTAATAAATGCATGGTTTCCTTCCTGTTCATATGATTTTTTTTCTTTAAAAGTTTCATTGATGTCCTTTGCATTTACATCATTGTTATTTTTGGATATACCTTCAGTCACCCACCACATCCTTACCATTGAATTCTTCTTTACAACAAAGAAAAATAATTAAGTGGACATACCCAGCACAGTGACCTGAATCTAACCTCCCATCCAACATCATTATGCTTAATCCTTCACCTCTGCTGAGAAGAGGAATGTGGTTTTCATTACCTGTTCTCCAGGACCATAATTAGCTATTGTAATTGTTCAGCCTTCCTTTTAATGGTCTTTTTTGTTTCCATTAGTGTAGTCATCATTTGTGTGGTTCTCCTACTTCTACTGATTTCACTCTGTGTCAGTCTGTATGAAGTATTCCAAGTTTTTCTGAATTCCTCACATTCATCGTTTACTAGCAATGCGATTTGAACTGACATCTCCTGACTTCACTTTGGGGACTATTTTCAACATGTTAAGCTGCCTCCCTGGATAGCAGCAGATTCAGGACTAAACCCCAGTGTCATGATATAGAGACCAACATTCTTTTATCTAGCCCATTCTTTCTTCCTGGAGTCCCAACACTCTCTTCCCTCAGTACCTTGAGCTCTCAGTCATCCCAGAAGACTATGGATCAGAGACCCAGCATGACAGTAGCCAACAAGTCAGCAAAAATGGAGCCAGGATGAAAGAGATGGGAGCAGGTGTCCCATTGTGCATGCAATTTGTAAACTGCCATGTTGTGTACTGGGGACGATTACTCAGTCCTTAATGAACACACAACCAACAAGCTGTCCAAAGGATGTATAAAAATGGTAACTATTTGGAGTCTGCCACGTGCCAGAAGCAGACAACAGAGACTAACCAGTGCTTTCTCCAAATGCCTGGGGTGCAAGTCCCTATGGGACTCTTTGGTAAGGTCAAGGAGCAATGTTCTTGAGCGGAAAGATCATCTTTCTTCAATGGGACATGAGATTATAGATTTAGAGCTGAAAGGGACCTTAGGGGATATCAGATCTCATTTTACAGATTGGAAACTGAGGCCCAGAGGTGGTAAATGACCTAAGGTCACACAGGTAATAGGAAGAAGAGCCAAGATTTGGTCTAGGGACATAGAATTACGAGATCACAGATTTAAAGGTCAAAGGGAGCTCAAAGGTCAAGTGGTTCAAACCATCCCCACCCTCAATTTCATAGAAGAGGAAACTAAAGCACAAAGAAATTGTCATTTGTCCAGGGTCACACCCAAGGTACTAAGCAGCTGGGTCAGGTTTTGAACTCAGGACCTCTGAATTCAAAGCCAGCATTCTTTCCATTCCACCACACTGCCTATGTTTGAGTCCCAAGTCTGTCCCTGACACCCTATGTGACAAAGGCCAAATCACATCACTTTTCCAGACCTTCAGTATCTTCACCTGAGAAAGGGAGGCTCTATGGAGACATCTATGCTGCGAACAAAATGAAGAAGGAGCTGGGGCTGGTCCCCTCTTCTGGATCACCTTCAGATTCCCTTCGTTCCAACCCATCGGTGTACATGTTTTGCCCACTTAGTATATTATAATATCCTTGAGAATGGCATTTTTTTTTTGCTAATTAATTGGGATTTTGTAAGCACCTACTCCATGTGCCAGGCACAGTACTAGGCAGTGGGGGTGACACAAAGACAATGAGTAAAAAGGAGCTTACATTCCACTGAGGGAGATAACCCATGTCCCTCCCTGTTCTCCAGGCATCTACCATCACCTGGACCAGAGACCATGGCCCAGAAGTTTGAACGCTTTCATCTCCAGAAACACAGCTGTGGCTGCTTTAACTGGACCATGATTTCAGAAAAGGTACAAATATGTTTCACTTCACTTCATCCTCCCCTCCCCAGTAATCATTTCAACAGCTTGGCCAACCGCCTTGCTACCATACATGTACTTTTCTCCTCCCACTCTTCCTCCAGTTCTAGAACCATGATCAATCACTTCTGCTGCCATTCCTGTGAAGAGCATGACAACCTACTCTCCCAGAGTCCTGCTCCCCATCCCTGTAACTTCCCAGCTACCAACTCCCCATGCGTGTTGTCTCCTCTCCCTATCTTTGCTTTCATATGTGTATCCAGAGCACTCAGAACAGTGTTTGGCACATAGCCAAGTACTTTTCATTTATGTATTCATTCATGCACATATATAAGCATATGCAAAATAAATGCACTGTACTTGGGAGGGCAAGAGCATAATGGGAGATCAGGAAAGTTTGCGTGTACATCTTTGTATTCAAAACACGAGTGCAATGACTCACACATTAGCACATTTTTCAGAAGAGGAAACTGAGGAACACTTTTAGCATACACCTCTTACAAATCTTAAGGTTTGCAAAGCCTACATGTTATTTCATTTGAGCTTCACAACAGCCATATAAGGGAGGTGCCATTAGTTAATCCATTTTGTGGATGAGGAAAGTGAGCCTGAAAGAGATTAAGTGACTCATCCAGAATAACATGGCTAGTAAATGTTTGAGACAGGATTTGAATTTGATTTTTTTTTTACTCCAAGTCCAACACACTATCTACTGTGCCACATAACTGCCTAAAAATTTTATGAACACCAGACTCTGATAAAAATTAAGTGAATTATATCTATTAGGCAGGGATGGGGAAGGTGAGGGAGCACCGTTTCTGGAGTTTCAATTCAGGGGATAGAATTATAGCTGGGGAAAGGAGATGGGATCAGTAGCAGTGCAGATGGCAAGATAACCAAGGTCAACCAGGTGGATATGCAATATATGTGCAGATAAAGTACCTGCATGAATTGGCAACAGCTTCAGCATTAGAACAGAACTAACACTACAGCATTTTTTCCTGTGCTAAAGTTCAGCACAGACTACAGAATATTTGATCTAGAAGTACTCTTAGAACATAAAATGTTGCTACCTAGAACACAAAATGCTAGGAATGTACGGGGACCTTAGAGATTATATTCTCCAACTCCTTCATTTTGCAGATGAGGAAAAGGAGGAGCAAAGAGGCTAACTGATGTGCTCCAAGTCACATAGATAAGCCTTCTTTCAATTCCCTAATCAGCATTCAGGGTTATAGGGTTGTACAAATTAGGTCTCAAGTGTTGGTTTTGACTGCTTGTCTTCCCACTCAGATGCTTAGAACTGACCACAGCACCTGCCCATTGTGCTTTCAACTATGAAAGGAGAGAGAGCTTTCAAGGGCCCTTTTCCCTCTTAGCTCCTGCTTAGTTGTCAAAGAAAAAGAAGGATTTTGTGAAGGGGTACACATAGGTCCCTTTGAAACACTGCCTTTTATGTAATTGCTCTGGCTGCTGAGAGACTTTACTGAAGAGCAAGATGGCAGCATCTGTCTGAGATCCTTTTGTGAGTCAGCCAACAACAAAAAAAGGAAACTCATTGGCTTGGAAGACCCCCTTGCTTTAACCACATGAGAGCTACGCTCTCTGGCACAGGGAGAGTTCAATTCCCTTCCACATATATTGTTAAGGCTCTACTACCTCCATTGTCCTGGGCTTGGACTGGAGGACAACAGGATGAAACAACAACAACAACAACAACAACAACAACAACAACAACAACAACAACAACAGGAGAAAACATGGTCCAGGGGAAAGAACACTGGCTTTGGAGGCAGAGGACCTGAGTTCAAAGTCCAGCTCTCATGTTTACGAGCTATGTGACCACCTAAAAACCATTTCACCTCCTAGGACTGTGTACTATGAGGGTATTGGCAATGCCCCTCCCCACTTCTTTGCAGAGGCAGAGTCTATAAGAGTAGGGACACTGCATAGATTGTTGAACTGGACTCACATTCATTAGTTTTGTTAAACTGTTTTTCCCCATGTGTTATTTTCTGTTTAGTTAAAAGGGCTGAGAAGAAGCACAGAGTATTGGAAAGAAAGCTGATCTCAGATCCAGGAAGAAATAGATTTGAGCCCCACCTCTCATTCCTTCTGGCATTGGGACCCTGGGCAAGTTACTTAACTTCTCCATATTCTAAGCAACTCTCTAAGAAGAGAAGTCACAGAGAAGGCATCAACCTGCTTTGGCAAAAGGAGTTCCCTATGAAAGCATAGGTATGATCCTGATCCCCTATTGCACAAAGGATAGCTCTCCAGGATGGAGAAGAGGGGAATATAATGGGGGAAATGAATGAGATTTAGAAAGAAAAGACATGGATAATGGGATTTGCTGTTTGTTTTTTCTTAAATAAGGGGATTAAACTAGATGATTTCTCAGGTCCTTTCCAAACCTGGATCTCTGATTCCCTACACACACACACACACACACACACAGAGTGAGAGAGAGAGAGAGAGAATATGAGAATAAATGAATGAACCAGTATGAATCAGTCCTTGCCCTGAAGGAGGTTACAATCTCTTGGCACTGGGACTGACAAGTCTACCATCATTAAGCCTGTGCTTTCCTGAGTATGGGCACCCCCTCCACTTCCACAGACACAGAGCACCAGTAATTGACAAGTGCTGTGGCCACAAATTCCATCCCCCTCTGTCCACCCTCATGGTGATCCTTTCTGAACTTGGCTAGGCCAGGCCCTCAAAGAACAGAGAGACAGTACAGTCTGGTCTGCCACAGAGCCAATTCCAAAAGACTTCCCGATGTGCAGGACCTGTCAGAGCTTATGCTCTGTTGACATCATCTCTGATATTCCAGGGTTATCGCCCCCAATGAAGCATCAAAAGAAGGCATTAGTGAGGCTACGTGGGGGAATGTTACATATTCAGGTGAGGGGTGTGATAGAAATGTATCAGACTAGGAGATGGAAGGACCAGTGCTTGGCTAGTACCATGAGGTATCTATGACAGTTTAACCCAATTCAGTTCAATTCAGAGAGTTCATAGCTTCTGATCCATATTGTCTGTGTGACCCAGAACAAGTCACTTAACCTCAAGGCATTCTAGGCAAATTTCTAAGACCGTAAGTTGGAGAAAAGGTATGACCTACATTGTAGAGGGAATTTCCTCATCTTAGAGTTACCTGCACCAATGAAATCACAAGTCTTGACCCTATCCTACTATGTGCCATGTATTCCACCAGGCTCTAGAAATAAAAAAGAGAAATTCTAATAATCCTTGCTCTCAAGGACTTTACATTTCATCTACAGAAATTATATATACACAGATAAATACAAAATACTTTTTAAAAAGTAGTGGGGCAGGGCAGCTAGATGGTGCAGTGGATAGAGCACGGGCCTGGGATTCAGGAGTACCTGAGTTCAAATCCAGCCTCAGACACTTTATACTTACTAGCTGTGTGACCCTAGGCAAGGTGCTTAACCCCAATCAAGTGCCTCACTAAAAAAAAAAAAAAAAAAAAAGAAAGTAGTGGAGGAAAATGGAGAATTAATTGCTGAGAGGAAATGTGGCCTAGAGGATACAGAAGTGGTCTCCAACTCTGGAATACATAGTCTCAATTTCTGTCTCTGAGGCCTATTGTCTATGTGATACTGAGCAGGACATTTGACCTCTGAGTGGCCCAAGCGACTCTCCTGAATAAATGTTGAAGAAAACATGCCGACCTGCATTAGTTGAGGCAGCTCCTTACCCAGAGCTCCCTATGCCAATGAAATCATGGGCCTGTTCAAAAATCAAACCAAGACAAACACAACTAACGATGAGGGAAACGTGGAACAAGCGGGATGCTTCACTGACTATTTTCTCAGCCAGAAACACCTAGGCATCGTCAAAAGCCACAGCAAAGAGATGGCAACTAAAAACTGTCTTCCCCAAGAGTCAGATGTTCAGGGCATCTCCCAAGAGACATGTTTCTGCTCTGCCTCGGAGCCCATTAAGAGAACCAACACTCATGGGGAAATCAAGATGAAGTGTAACAAGTTTCTAGCTTAGTACTGGGTCAGGTGCTGGGGGACTGAGCCATCAGTGAATTGACACAATTTCAGAGCCTCACTGTCCTAATTATATGACAATCTGTCATCTCTGAAATGGATCTGGGACTTGGCTTATGGCAGGGGCTACAGGGAACAGGAGGGATGCAGTGAAAGGGAAGGATGGAAACCAAATTCACACTTCAGGTGGGAACCAGACACAATGATGTCTGAGATTCATTTCTAGCCTGGGAGTCTATGGTGCTATGACAAGGGTCCAGTCTACCTGGGAAATATTTGTACTGGATCTGAAGTTAGAGGACCTGTGTTCTAGACCTCACACAAGTAGCATGATTGCTAATTAGAACCAAAGAAGCCCAGGATGTTGGCATTACAGTGGAACTCATAGGCCATCTGGTCTACCCTCTACCAGAAGAAGAAGCATTCCTGAGGAGGAAATGGTAAGCAGAGGCTAAATGACTCTGAGTCTTCTGACTGCCCCATTTTGGTAGGCAGCACAGTAGAGTGGAAAGAGTGCTACATTTAGAGGACCCGGATTCAGATCCTAGTCTCAATATTTACTGCCTAGGTGATGACAGTAATAAGAAAAACATGATGATGGAGATGATGATAGAATTTATATAGCACTTTAAGATTTGTAAAGTACTTTACATGCATTACATCATTTGATCTTCATTATAAGCCTATGAAGTAGGTGATATTAACTTCCCCATTTTACAGATGAGAAAGCTGAGGCTGAGAGAAGGCTACCATTTGTCCAAGGCCACACAGCTAGTGCATGTCTGAGTCAGGATTTATATGTAGATGTCCCTGTCTCTAAGTCCAGCACTCTTTCTACCGTACCACCTCACTGCTGACATCAGATAAGTCATTTAACCCTTTCTGAGGATCACTTTATCATGTATAAAATGAGGGAACTGCATTTGGTGGCTTCTAAGGCTGCTTTTAGTTCTAAATCTATGATTCAATACATTATACCTCATGATCTCTGAGCTTTACTTTCTTCATCAATAAAATGGGGGTCATGAGTCTCAGACAATCTACTTATAGGTTTTTCCTCTGGAAACTTTTGCGAGCTATAGAAACATGAGTTGTTATCATAGTCAGAGAAGGAGCTTGGTGGGGCAACTAGAAGTCCAGGTTTGGGGTAAAGATTACTTGCCTCCAAGTACCGCCTCCAGAACAAACTGGTTGAGTTGTTTGGCCAAGTTAAAGTCACTTAACCTGTTGGTGCCCCAGACAATTATCTTATAACTGAGGGACAGATGAATTGTCTGGCCATCTTGGTGGAAGATGGTGACATGCTGGGAGTTTCCTATACACATGAATCAATCAACAAGTATTTATTAAGGACTACTAGTTGTCAGGCACTGTGCTATGTATTGTTGATATGAAGGCAAAACTAACATGGTCCCTGTCTTCAAAGAGCTTGTATTCTACTGGCAAAAATCACATGTCCACAGATTCTGTTGTTCAGTCATTTCAGTCATTATGGCTCTTTGTGACCCCACTTGGGGTTTTCTTGGCAAAGACACTAAAGTAGTTTGTCATTTCCTTCTCCAGCTCATTTTATAGTTGAGAAAACTGGCAAATAGGGCTAAAGGACTTACCCAGAGTCACTCAAGCTAGTACATATCTGAAGCCAGTTTTGAACTCAGGAAGATGAATCTCCATGACTCTGGGTCTAGAATTCTATCCATTATGCCACCTAGCTGCTCTTATCCAAAGATAAGCAGATATAAAATATATACAGCATAAATGCATGAATATAAGTTGGTGAAGAAGGAACAGCACTAACACCTGGATAACAACTATACTTTTATTGTACTTTTAGGTTTGTAAAGCATTTAACATGCTATAAGAAAGTGAAAATCAAGCTAAGCTTTGAAGGAAAGTTAACATTCTAAGAGGGGCAGGTGCAGTGGATAAAGTATCAGGACTGGAATCAGGAAGACTTTAGTTCAAATCCAAACTCAGACACTTACTAGCTGAGTGACCCTGGGTAAGTCAATACTGTTGGACTCAGTTTCCTCATCTGTAAAAGGAGCTGGAGGAGGAAATGGTAAACCACTCCAGTTTCTTTGCCAAGAAAATCCCAAATGGAGTCATGAATAGTCACCTGACTAAAAAAATAGACTACAAAGGATTCTAAGGAACAGAGGCAGGAAAGGAATGCTTTCCAGGCACAGAGTACAGCCTGGACTTCTAGTTGCCCCACCAAGCTCCTTCTCTATGATAACAACTCATGTTTCTATAGCTCCCAAAAGTTTCCAGAGGAAAAACCTATAAGTAGATTGTCTGAGACTCATGACCCCCATTTTATTGATGAAGAAAGTAAAGCTCAGATGAATTGTTGTGTTAGAAACAGCAAAAAGACCAATTTGGATGATCATCAAGTGAATGAATTGGAATAAGTTATAAGGAGTGGTCTAAACCAAACAAATGGTTATCATTACCTTTCCAAGGTTGGAACCAAAAGGCTTTTGGGAATCCTGAAGCAGCTGAGTGTTTGTTTGGACCTGGTCTCCTTCCTAACTTTAGGCGCTCCTTCAAGACCATGGATAGATTTCAAGTATGAACATAAACTTTTTTTAAAAAATCCCATCTTCATTTTCACTAACCTCTGCTTTTCTTTTTAATTCTATGAATTTAAAATGATTATTCTGAGAAGGGCACCATAGGTTTCACACACAAGAAAGTTAAGAATCCTTAATCTAGACACTCACAAACACCTGCCCAGATCTACCTACTAGCATGTTTTCCATGAAGTGAGATAATATATGAGGAAATGCTGCAAAAAGAGGCAAACACCATATGAGTGCACAGTATATGTGTTAGCATGGCTGGGGACAGGCCTGAATGGGAAAACAAAACCCAATCTCCTAGCATTGAGTACTCCAGGCATAGTGTTGACTTGTGAGGGCAGCAGGAATCTTGCAATACTTTGATTCTCTCTTGCCAATATTCTACATCTGATCAGTTGGAGAACCCCATTGTTCCTCCCTCTGTCCTCTCTCACCTAGCTAGCAATCTCCTCTTTTCCATTCCCTAGGTGAACCTGAGTTTATGTGCTCTTTAGCTCTCACCTGGAATAATGGGTCATATTTCTCCAGTGATTAAATATTTGCTAAATGCTTTATATACATGATCTCACTCAAATGTCACAAGAACCCTGAGTGGGGTCCCTTCAGGATTTAAAAACATCCAGTCCAAGGCACCAACATATTCGTTCCTTCCCCAACAGAGCTATACCTTCGACCCTGGCATTAAATATGGAGCAGGTCAGCAGCCCACACAGGCTGTTGGAGGCAAGAAGTAGAGCGAAAAAAGTGTATCAAATTAAAACGGCTGCTGAACGATGGGGAGGCAAAATATAATTACTGAGACTGGAAATCTGCCAGGACACACAATGAAGGAGGAATGAGTAGAGGGAGATCCTCTCATTCCTCATAAATTTCTCCCAGTACTTTGGGATCAAGACCACAAGACCCCAAATAGCTGCAAAGGATCAGAGGATCCCAAGATTCACAGCTGGAATGGAGAATGAATGAATGAATGATTTATCCTACCTATAACTAGAAAACATTAGATGTTATCTTCCCCATTGGATTATAAGTTCTGTGAAAGCAGAGACCACCTTTTACCTTTCTTTATGTCCCTAGCACTTAGTACAATGCCTGGCACATAGTAGGTGTTTGGTAAATGTTTATTGAATGAATGAATGAGCGAATGAATGACTGAATGAACAAACAAAAGTGGGAAGGTATTTACTAAACATTTACTATGTGCCAAACACTACACTAAGTTCTGTTAAACTGTCTGTCCCTGCCTTCAAGAAGCTTAGATTCTAAGGGGGAAACAACTCCTATAGAGGAGTGGTTGCCAAAGAGGAATATATTGTCTTGGAAACTTCCCAGAATGGAGAGTATTGCCATAGGTCAGTAGATGGAGAGACTTTCTTTCCGGAAGCTATGAGGCAAGAGAGTTGGGAAAATGGTAAGAAGCTTAAGCAATGAAGTGAATCATAGTTCAATCCTGGACCTAGATGTGGTCAGGAGCCAAGCACAAATCAGCACAATGAGGAACCCCAGGCATGAAAGGTTTATGTTCTCCAAAGCAGGTAGTAAGTGTCCATCCCAGATCTTGGGACCCCATGCTCAGCACTCCTTCCCCTATACCCACTCAGGGGGCCAGCCCAGTCTGAATGGAAGGCATGATACCTCAGCAGAGGCTATATGATGAAGAATATAATTATTCATGAGATTCTTTCACAAAAGTTACACCTACCTATTTCAAGGGCTTTCAGAGAAATTCTCAGCATCCCAATAATCTACATCTTGTTTATAAAAGTCCATAGTCACAAAGGCATCCCCTAATACAGGTCTTCAAGTAGAGGGCATTGTCAGCTAAAGCATACTTGGAAAAGATTGGGGTCAATGGAAGCAGGAGGGTAAGCACCCATAGCTCAGGTAACCAACTTCCTTCCAGAGGAGAGTTTGACAAGAAGGTCTTCCTGCAGCAAAGTTCCATCTAAGCTCTTCGTAAGGGCTGATATTGCAAGGATCACTCACCAGTCTTCCCAGAATGATTAACATGCCTACACCACTTTGAAATTAAAAGTATTCTATATTTACAGAGAGAAGGAACCATCAAGCCCAACTCCATAATTTTACATGTGAGGGGACTAAGAAAGACATTCGAAGTAGCAGTTGTCTTGGAGTCCCACAATTAGTAAGGATATGAGACAGAATTCAACCCCAGGTCTTACTGATTACAAGTCCAGGTTTCTATCCACTATTCCATTCTGCTTTAACAAGGCTTTTTTTCCCTCAATAATCCTATTTCTTACATGAAGAAATTGAGCCTGAAAAAGGTCCTGTGCCTTACCCAGGGTACTCTAGGTAGTGCCATAAGTATAGGAGACAATGTTTCAACTAAAGTCTCCCAAACCCAAAGCTCTTTCCACTTTTCTAATGTTTCTTTCTGAATCAAAGCTTGGGGGATTGCAAAGACAGGGAGGGTTTTTAACGTCTCACACATAGTAAGCGCTTAATAAATGCTTGTTAGCTGATTTTGTTCTGATGTATTAGGAAGACATTTGACATGGAAACCCAGAGCAATGTGGTAGCATTAGTGCTCTGGGGAGTCCAAACACAAGAAGGGAATTATTGCTAAAAGCTGACTTGTCCACCAGGATCAGGAGACAGCAGTGGGGTACAATGGAGAGAGATGCCTTTGTAATCAGAGGAGCCAGGTTCAAGTCACACTTCTGACACTTGCTCCTTGGAGGATCTTAGCAAGCTACATAACACTCCATCTATAAAACAAGGGGGTCATACAGCACACTAGATGGCCACAGACATCCCTTTCAGCTCTAAATCTACAATTTCCTCATCTTGCATATGACAATGTGTGAAACTTCTCTAATCACGCTTTGCTCAGTCAATCTCAAAGCTGTAAACTTGTGGATCATTGTTTACATTAAGGCAGGAAGGGTGAAGTAATGGACAGAGAGCCAGTCAGAGCAAGGAAGACCTGAGTTCAAGTCTTATTTCTGATACTTATTGCCAGTCTGACCCCACATAAGTCTCTAGGCAATTTTCAAACACTTTAAGTTGCAGAGAAGATGATGACGTGCATTGTTAGAGGGATTTCCCTCACTTGGGAGTTCCTTATACCAATGAAGTCACAGCTCTAGTCTCCACCATCATAATTGTTATTACTGTCATTATTTTCAGCCAAGGTAGTATGTTATGGCAAGAATGGTGAACTGGATGGATTCAACAGCATTATCCAATGATCAAGATGAATTTTGGGGAAGCAACAGTGGGGTAGGAAAACAGCAGGCAGGCAGCAAAATGAATGCAATCTTAGTTGGCATTGAGAGACATAGTGTCTATCACCAGGGAAGCAGTTACTTGTGTTCTCTGCACTGGCCAGACCACATCTCAAATACTGTGTTAAGATCTGGGTAATTCATTTATGAAGGACTTTCAACAACTGGATGTTCTCAGACTCCAAATATTGTACTTTTCCCCTCCCTACTGTAAGATTTGATTATTCTCTCCTCAATTCTTTCAAGAATAGGGAACTCACTCCCTAAGAAGTTTTATTCCATTGATAGTGAGCTCTCCAGGGACCAGAAAATATTCACTGCCATTTTGTGACCAGTCTTTTAGTCCAGATTTGTGGAAAATACCAGAAACAGCCATAATTTGGCTAAAGAATCATAGCTCTAAAGCTAAAGGGATTTCAAAGGGAACCAAGTGCACTTGCCTCATTTTACAGATGAAAGCTTAGATGAAGAGAGGATTCATAGTGGACTTGACCAAAGTCACATACGTGTCAAGTATCAGAGGTGGAACTGAAAGTCTGCACCTCTGACACCAGTCAATAATCTCCCCCCATATCATACTGCCCTGGTCTAGTTCCAGATCACAAAGCAGAGATATCAGCCTGGGAAAAGGTGGTCTCCACACCCACTGAGCATCTAGGCTTGTAGTGTGGCCTCATCTCTTTTCCTCCCAAAGTTTCTGGCTTGTATTCAAAAAGAAGGAGAGATGATAAGAATGCCAAGATTCCCACTATGTGGGGAGCAGGGTGGGAGTGGGGGTGAGTAGAGATATATCTGAGATATTTAGTGGAAAATAACATTTGCAGGGGGAGGGAGGCTGGGGAGAGTACCAGCAGACAACAATATCCATTCCAGAAACAGATGGCTGCTCACAGCCTCGAGTCTGTTGGCTTCCAACTTCACAGCAGCAAACTTGATGCCAATCTGAAACTTCCCTTACAAGCCAAACAGCAGCAGTGGCAGGCCTGGGGATGTTTATAATACCACAGGTAGGAGCATTGTAAATTGCATGGGGGAACTAAGATGTGAGTTTTGCTGCTACCTGGGCCAGGAGAAGAGATGCCTGAAAATAAAGGATTTTATTCGTGACTCCAAGGTGTTCTGTGTGATTCTGATTAGCCTTGGGCTAATGGAGAGAGTATAGGTCACTAACATCAGAAAAACTTGAGACTGAATCCCTGCCCTGACACTTGACATTGTGATCTTTAAAATGGGATTGAGTATCCTTATATTATCAAATAATAATAACTATCCTTTCTAAGGCGCTTTGTAAGGGTTGCGAAACCTTTTATAGCCATTATGTCATTGGATACTTATAACAACTCTGTGGTGTGGGGTTATTACCCCCATTTTACAGATGAAGAAATTGAAATTCAAAGAGTTTAAAAGCCTTTTCCAAGGCCATATGGTTTGTAAATGCCTGATGGAGGATTTGAATCCAAGTGCTCCTAGCTGCAAATTAAGTTCTCCACCCATTATCATATTGCTATCTGTTTCCCCACCTCATGGGGAGGGCAGTGCAGTATACATGTTCAAACACCAGTTACATACAAGTTGGCTTTAATAATAACTTTTGTGCCTTCATTTCTCTTTCTGAAAAAAGTCTTTCCATCCCATTATAATTACGTGGGGAAAATGAACAAGAGAATGTCTTTTCAACAAGTTCAGATCCTTTGAAGACTCTAAAGGGGGATTTGGATCCGTGTAAGATTTAGAACTATGCCTGGCTTTCAAGTCTATTTAGTTAAATCTTCTCATTTGAAAGAAGGGGAAACTGAGGCCTAAAGTAGAGGTATGACTTCTCCAAGGTAAGACAAGTACGAAGAAGCAGGTCAGGAAGTTTATGACTAAATTCAGGCTCTCATACTCAGGAGACTAAACATGTCACCTCAAAGCATTTATTTCGAGCTTCAAGAGGCTTCAGTGGTCATCTGATCCAAATTGCTCATTTTACTGAGATAAAGTAGGCTCTGAAAGGGGTCATGACTTGGCAAGGTCTCACAGAGCTACACCATCCTTGCTCTGCTCCCTTTTGTTTGGGAGTCTCTCTCCCCCACCTCCACCCCAGGGTTCAATCCTGGGTCCCCTTTGTTTTCCTGGTAAGCTCATCACCCCAGTTGGATTCTCTTATCAACTCAAAGCAAATCACTAGGATATCTTTGCATACAGTCCCCTGAACTCCAGGCCTACAATTCCAACTCCCTGCTGGCCATCGCAAACACTCTGGTTGTCCCATAGGCTTTTTTTTGGTTTTGGGGGGGGGGGCAGGGTAATGAGGGTTAAGTGACTTGCCCAGGGTCACACAACTAGTAAGTGTCAAGTGTCTGAGGCCAGATTTGAACTCAGTTCCTCCTGAATCCAGGGCCAGTGTTTTATCCATTGTTCCACCTAGCTGTCCCCTATCCCATAGGTATTTCAAATTTAACATATCCAAACAGAAATAATTATTTCTACCTTCTCTCCTCCCCAAGTCCACCATTACTACTAATCTTATTTTTGTCAAGAAAGTCACCATCTTTCCAATCATCTAGGTTGCCAACTTTGAAGTAACCCTCAATGTTTCTGTCTTGTTCAATCCCCCATTGCCCATTAATTTTCAAGTCTTGTCAAATTCATCTCTCAAATCTATCCCCTTCTCTCCACTAATGCATCCATAGCTCAGGCCTTCAGCATTCCTTGCCTGAATTATTATAATAGTCTCCTAATGGCACACCCTTCCCAAAGTCAGTTTCCAAAATGACGTGCTCAAGTACAAGTCTGACAATATCACTTCCCTGCTCAAGAAATCCCAGTGGCTCCTAATTGCCTTAAAAATCAAAAAACAAATTTCTCTTTTTGTTATTTATTGTTGTCAGTGCTGAGTCATTTCAGTTGTGTTTGACTTTTTGTAACTCCATTTTGCGGTTTTCTTGGCAAAAATCTTGAAGTGGCATACAATATCCTTCTCCAACTCATTTTACAAATAAGGAACTGAGATAAACAGGGTGAAGTGACTTTCCCAGCATTGTCCAAATAGTAAGTGTCTGAGGCTGAATTTGAACTCAGGAAGATGAGTCTTCCTGACTCCAGACCCTCTACTCTATGCACCACACCACCTGTAAGGAAACTGAGTCCCAAGGCAGTCAAATGATTTTCCCATTCACACCGGGAGGGGAGGGAAGGGAAAGGATTGGGGGGGATGGAAAAGAGGATTGAAGGAAAAGAGAGGAGAATTGAAAAAGAAGAAAAGGAAGATGACAGGACAAAGGGAGAGAGGGCACTTGAGTAAGTGACTGTCTACTCTAATTCTAACATAGAAAAGAAGAGCGTCTGAGGATTATGACCCAGCAGCTCTGCTAACTGCTACCATGGCCAGATCACTTCCTGTCTCCTGCCTTCAATTTATTCACCTATAAAAGGGGGAGCCCAAACTAGGTCCCTTCCACCTCTCAATCTATCACGTCTTCCTTTCTCCTCTACATCCTCCATATCCTCTTCTCCTCTCCCTGTGTTCCCATGATGCTATGTTGGAGTCACTTTTTGGAAAATGATGCCAGGTCCTACTTGACCTCTGGGGTCTCCTCCAGCTGTAGATTAGTAACTATCATCCTGTTTTAGCTCCTAGGAGGTCAGTGAGTGGAGCCCCATTGTGAGTGGGGTGGGATGAGAGGGGGAGTCCAGGAGAATAGACTAAATTCCTTCTCATCCCCCTTTCCAACATTCTGATGTATGTACCATACCTATTTATTTACATGTTGTCTCCCCATTAGACTGTGATCCATCGAAGGCAGGGAGAGTGTTTTTGCCTGGCACAGAGCCTGGCACATAGGAAAGCTTTCTGACTTTTGATTGATTGGTCTTCAAGAAATTTGAAGAAGACAGCTCCTTTCTCAAGGCTCAGTTGGGCAGGTCTGAATTGGCACTTGGTCCTCCTCCAGGGCCCAAATGCCACCAGTTGCCAAGTCCTGAGCCCTATAACTCCTTGTTTCTGGAGTCTCAATGGGAGACTCCTTGAGTCTCACGCTTGTGTTAACACTTGAGACTTTGATAGTTCAAGTGTGCTTAGCCCTTTTTTTCCTTCCTCTAATGCCTCTCTCTGTGTCTGAAGTGCCCTTATCCAAGTTCAACAACTGAGAAACAATCCTAGAGAGATCTTCTTGGTCAGCCTGAAATGGAAGGGGTAGATGATGGCAGAGTAAGTGACAGAGGCCTGGGATCCAGTGTATGAACCAAGATCACTGTAATGGCCAATATGTGGGAAGATCCAACACAACAGGGCCACATACACAGGGTTTTGTTCGATCCTCACAACATAGTGAGGATCCCAAATACCTATGACCATTGTCCCCATGTTGATTGCACAGTTTGGTCCATACCAGGAACTCTATAACCTGAAGGAATCACAGGTCTGGACCAAACTGTATACCACCACAAACATTTCATGGAGTTTCTCATGCCCTCCCTGTAAACAATGTGGCAAGATATTGGATAGATTTGGGTGCGCCAAAGAAGATTCAGGACTGGTTGAATAACCAGACAGTGGGCATCATGGGTCAATTTCAATTTGAAGGAAGTCTCAAGTGGAGGACCCAAGGGATCTATCTTTAGCTCCTGGCTGGGCATATTGTTCTTTAACAATAACTTGGATCCAGTCATGCTTGTTAAATACATAGAAGAAAATAAAAAGTTGGAGGAGATAGCTAAAGCACAAGAAGATAGTTGGTAGAAAGATGGATAGATGGATGGTAGTAGATGGATGCATGGATGGATGGATAAATGAATGAATGAGTAGATGAATAAAAAATGAATAAACAGGGGGCAGCTAGATAGCACAGTGGTAAAGCACCGGCCCTGGATTCAGGAGTAACCGAGTTCAAATCCGGCCTCAGACACTTGACACTTACTAGCTGTGTGACCCTGGGCAAGTCACTTAACCCTCATTGCCCTGCAAAAAACAAAAAACAAAAAAAAACAAAAAACAAAAATGAATAAACAAACAAACCTCAATTGGCATGAAGAATGACCTGAATTTAGAAAAATTAAATGCAATTGGGATAAATATAAGTTTTTTAGACTTGGATTCAAAAGACGAATGTCACAAATACAAGACAGAGGGGAAGTATGACTAGCCAATGGCATGTCTGAAATAGACCAAGGTGGGAGGGGTGGTTATAGTAGACACAGAAGGTTGGTATCTCTGTCCTTTTCAGACTATACAGGGAGCATCATTACCAGTTTGGGGAGACATATTTTAAGAAGTGTTAAGGGCTAAAATTCTAGCTAAACTGTCTAAAATATCTAATGAGTGGTCGCCAATAAATTATAAGCTTTAGCAAGAGTTAGACTTTTAAGCATTTATTAAGGAGAATAAGAATTTGGTAAAGAGAGAGAAAGGCCTAGATTCATCTATCTATTAAAGGGAGAGCACATTTCTAGCTCCCTTCTCCGCCAGTGTCCTCAGGAAAAGGCCCGAGACTGAGCACCAGTCTCTTCCTTCCTCCTCCCACTAGCCCGCGTCACTTCCTGACTCCTGGTCTTGCCCTCAAAGACCTTCCCTTCATGGGCAGAACTCCTCTACAGTAAGTATCCAGCAGGTGGCGTTATTCCAATCGTTACAGTCCCCCCTGTTGTTCCTCAAGAAACAAAATGTTTCCTTGACGGAACAGTAAAAAGAATATAATAACTATTGCTAACTAATAATATGTGAACAACAATATAGAAAAGGAAGAGAGGAAAGTTTTGTCCAGAGGGGCGATTTTTTTTTGTCCTCATGAACCGACGCTTTGACATTAGTCCTGCAAAGGGAGGGCCTCTGCAGAGAATACATGTTACAGATGGTGTATATTATAACAGAAAGAGAAAAAAAACAACAAATCAAAACTGTTCATTTAAAGTCTCTGAAAGTCTTTTCTCAGATGTCCTCTAGGTGTAGTCATGGAATGGAAGTCTTTTCAGGGGTTGATGTGTGGATGCTGGTAATCAGCCAGGAAAATTTCCTACAAAATTGAGCTTAACACAACTTTAAAATAGCTTTGTCAATAATCAAATCAAACAATGAAAGTTCTCAAAAACATGTCTAAGGGAATTCAGAATCTTGGTTGTTACACATGAAACATATAATAAAACAAAAATTGAAACATCCTTTAAAATTATATATTACTATAGTCCCCCCTTTTGGAGGGTAATTGAGAAGACAATTGCTGCAATATTAATTTTTTAAAAATAATTTTTATCTTTGTTTCATCACCTTTTGCATCATCTGCCTAATTATCCTCATGCCATTATGAGAAATTACAAATCTAATATAATTGGTAACAGATGTCAAGGCCAAATTCAACACTGTTATTTATCATGACATCTGAGATAATTATGGGGGTTACCATAAAAGAACAGAGAAATGATGGGATATGAGCATTCCCACACTTGAGCAATATATACTGTCCATGCAGTATGCCAGGCTTAAAATAGGTGGATGGAATATATGTCCATGCCACCGAACATATTGGAGGAAACTGAGTCAGACTTAATCAGATGCATGGGATTGAGATGTCCATGGCATCAGGCATATAGGAGGGAGCATAGAAGCCAGGTGTAGGAGTGAGATGGGTGGGATGAATACTTCCAGCCATCTGTACAATATTGTGGGGAAAAATAAAATAAAATATTAAACCAAGAGAATCCAACCTCAACATTTGTCAAAAGCCGTTCCCTCGGCCATACCTTGACTTCATGCATGTCTCCCCTCATGTGACAGTTCAGTGTCTGCTCTTGCATGTATTCCTCTTGTGATTGGATGGCATCTTGGCCAACTGGCATTTGATAACTCAGAATAAAGGCAATTAATGTCTTAAATGATAAGTTCCCATAATCCAAGTCTCATATGGATTTAAAAATTGAGGATAATAAATGATTGCAAAAAATGTGAATACATCTTGACTCAGAACACAATATATAATTATGCAACAATTTCAAATGATACCCCTTTTTTTTTAAACTTAGTATACAATTACTTTTTGAAAAATCTGAACATATTTAAATACAAGTTAAAGCACAACACAATCCCAAAGAAAACTTTTACAAATGTTCCCCTCTTTTTTTTTTTTTTTTGGAATATGCTTATCAAAAATAATACTTCTAGAATCAATTTACACTTGCCATGGCAACCAATTTGCCAGGGAAATGCTTTAAAGAGTTTGATCAAATAATCAGTTGAGAAAAATAACAAAAACAAATAACTCAGAATATGGGAGCACAATACTCCTAGAATTAACATTGTATTATGAAATCAAAACCATCTTGCAATGTTTCAAAATTAGAGATGAATAAATAGAAAAAAATACACATGGAACAATAAAAGACAATGAAATTCAAACTAAGGAAATCTAAATGAGCATGAACTTAATATTAACGAGTATTACAAAATATAAACTTGATCGCATGACTATAAAAAGCTTTTACAAATATTCTCCTTGTTTTAAAAACTAAATATAAAACACAATCTCAAAAGCATGAAAATCTCTATGAAAATAAACCCATACCATTAATTTCAAAATGTATATGTGATAGCATAGAAATCCTATGTAACCTCTGAACTGATACTATTACTACTCTGAGTAAATTCAGAACACTTTTGATTCCGATATCTAAAATCCCCAACACTCATATCAATACCTTGCTGCTTACTTCTACATTTCTCTAATATATATACCCTTCCATGGCAAAAGAAGCAGAGTCTTGAACTATGTTGATGGTTGTCATTCTTATTCAGCTTAAGTTTTTCTTCTTTAACCCCTCTATATTGTCTGTCAGTCTTTTCACCATACAAATGCTTTATAAGATTACTAATGAAAGGCAAAAGCAGGTTAGCAAAATTATCAACAAAATGAGCATATCTGGAATTTAAAGGGTTTTCTAAGGTTGTCTCAGAAGCACAGCCAGGCTGGGGAAGGGCTGAGCCTGAAGCTGCAAATGTAGGTAGAGAAAGTTGAGCATGCGCATCAGATCTCTGGACTTCCCAGGCAGGGGAAGCAATGGGCTTGGCCATAGGAGGAGTAGAGGGTGGGGTCTGGAGAGGAGGGGAGGGACCAGCACAATTTGAATCAGACTTGATTTTGAACTCAGGCCTGGATTCCTCTTCCCCCACTTTGCCTCCAGGTGCTAGGGAATTAAAAGCTTCTAGAGGGTGGGTCATTGCCTCCAGGCATGCAAAATTAGAGCAACAATTAGTGTTAGAACTGGGAAAAGCTGCAGGAATCTCTTCAGGTTTCTCTGAAAAAGCATGGTTGGGAGAGGGAGAGATATTTCCTTGTGTGAGTAAGTTGCTGGCTCTTTTAACAAAAATAAAAAGAAAAATAGAAAATCCACAAAAACAAAGCATTAACATGATCTTATCTCCCATTTGTCTGGTTAAACAGACTAAAATAAAAAATAGGGTAATTAGGGAGTTTAAAAGGTCCATTTGAAAAAATTTAAAGGAAAACACAGCCAGTGCGCCAGTACTTAGCAGTTAAAAGGAGAGGGAGGGGAAATTTCTTACCCAACCAGCAGATCAGAAGACTGAGGGTTAGCTTTCCTCTTCGTGGTTGCCATCTGTTAAGGGCTAAAATTCTAGCTAAACTGTCTAAAATATCTAATGAGTGGTCGCCAATAAATTATAAGCTTTAGCAAGAGTTAGACTTTTAAGCATTTATTAAGGAGAATAAGAATTTGGTAAAGAGAGAGAAAGGCCTAGATTCATCTATCTATTAAAGGGAGAGCACATTTCTAGCTCCCTTCTCCGCCAGCGTCCTCAGGAAAAGGCCCGAGACTGAGCACCAGTCTCTTCCTTCCTCCTCCCACTAGCCCGCGTCACTTCCTGACTCCTGGTCTTGCCCTCAAAGACCTTCCCTTCATGGGCAGAACTCCTCTACAGTAAGTATCCAGCAGGTGGCGTTATTCCAATTGTTACAGAAGGATATAAATACTCTAAAGCAATGTTGTCAAACTCAAATGGAAAGGATACCTATGGGCAAAATATTAACTTACAAAACAGCAAATTCTCCTTATCTCTTTTGTATTATACTTTTACTTGATTAAACATTTCCCAATTATTGCCTGCTCCCCCAGGCCACATGCTTGACCTCTGCTCTAAAGGAGCACTATGACAGGGTCTTGAGATAATAGAAACAGCATGCCTTAGAGATCTGTGATTCTGTCAATAGGGGGAATTTCTACCTTGAGAACTTCCTGCACAACACAGATCACAGAAGTCCTACATCCAAGGAGATAAGTCCTACAGAAGTTTCCTGAAGCCCAGGATCCCAGATTGTGTCCAACCAGGGATCTGAATCTGGGTCTTTACAAATCTAATCACAGAACATTATTTCCCTATTGTGCCATGTGATACTTATCATTTGGAGCTGTTCAAAAGTATAATGGGTTACTGTAGAAGGTAGGGGAATTTCCATCCTAGAGGGTTTCAAGCAGAGGTTGGATGGGGCTTGTGAGGTATGCTTTAAAGAAGCTCTAGGTGAAGCATGGGTTAGACTAAATGGCCCCTGGGGTTCCTTCCAAAACTGAGAGTCTATGATGGTAAATGACTTGACATTCTGCTTCATATCTGGTGTTTTCTTACCTCCCTGCCTTTGTCCATGCTGTTCAAGATGCCTGGCACATTATTCTTCTCCCACAACTCTTTACGGTCTATTAAAATCTTAAAAGGGGCAGCTAGGTGGCGCAGTGGATAGAGCACCGGCCCTGGAGTCAGAAGGACCAGAGTTCAAATCCAGCCTCAGACCCTTGACACTTACTAGCTGTGTCACCCTGGGCAACTCACTTAACCCCAATTCCCTCACCAAAAAAAAAAAAAATACTTACAAGACCAAATTAAATGCCACCCTCTCTTTGAATATTTCCAGAGTCCTACTAGTTAGAAGTGATTCTTCACCACCAAACCACTCCCTCGCACCCATGATGGATTTCATGTTCTATTCAGGTTACAGACAACATAGCCAAAATATCCTGACTTATATCCTCTCAGACGGTTACTGACTGTGACTAAAATACTTCATTTCTCAATTTCCCTATCTTTAAAATAAGAATAACAATACCCACACCACCCACCTTGCAGGGCTAATGTGAAGAAAGCACTCTGCAAACATGAGAATGCCAAAGAAATCTGAATTATCACCTATTGAGGACATTCATCATTTTTTATTATGTAGCAGAGTTCACTGTGTATGTCAGGTCCCCCTACTAACTGGTGAACTCCATGAGAGCTCGGCCCCTGGCTTATCTAAACTATTTCATGCTGGGCACTGAACTATTTGTGGAAGCTCATGACTTGGAAGAGAGAGGGGGAAATGGAGTGAATCACTAGAGCCACAGAAGACATTAAAGAAAAGGGGTTTTTGTTTGTTTTGTAAAAGGATTGTTCTGCCTGTATCCAATGAGCAGAGCCAGGGGCAAATGGGTAGATTCAACATAACTTCTTAACAATCAGAATTGTCCAGAAATAAAATAGGCAGCCTCACGATACAAGTCACTACAAGTCTTCAAGGAGACATTGGCTAACCAGTTATAAAGACAGGACTTTTTATTTGGCTAGGAATTGGACCAAATGCAGAGACATCTGGTGGCAGAATAGTTAGGCCTTTGGCCTGGAACCAGAAAGTCCTGAGTTCAAATCTGACTTCAGATACTTACTAGCTATATGACCCTGAGCAAGTTGCTTAAACTCTTTGTACCTCAGTTTCTTCCACTGTACAATGCAGATAATGACAGGCACCTATCTTGCAGGGTTGTTGTGAGGGTCCAATTAGATAATATTTGTAAAAAGCACTTATCACTGTGCCTGGCACATAGTAGGTGTTTATAAATGCTTTTTCCCTTTCTCTTCCTTTCCCTATAATGGACCTCTAAGGTCCCTTCTAACTATGCATTTCTGTTATGAGGCAGCTGGGTGGTAGAGTGGGTACCAACACTGGACCTAGAGTCAGGAAGACCTCACTTCAAATCTTGCCTCAGACACTTACCAGCTGTGTGATCCTCAGAAAGTAACTTCATCTCTGTCAGCTTCAGTTTCTTCATCTCTAAATGGGTATAACCATGGTTGTTGTGAAGATCAAATAAGAAAATCCATGTAAAATTCTTTGCAAACCTTAAGGTACTAGATTGGTCCTAGATGTTATTACAATTGTCATTATGGCTATTACTTTTCATTATTATGAGACTATCAGAGTTGAAATAAACTTGAGAGATTACCCAGTCTGCCCTAATATCTGATGCATGAAGCCTTATATCATTATGAGATTCTATGTTTGATGAATCTAATTTATTTATCTCTTTCTCCCTCCAAATGACACCCTCATTTTCACCTCTCAACAGCACATTAATTCCCATGTGCATGCAATTAAAAACCAACTAAGAAAGGGTAAAAATGTTTCCACCTATTGGTAGAAAAGGGGGGACTTTTCTTTTTACTCAGTTTGTAGTTAGGAACACCATGGAGCAAGAGAAATCTGATTAAAACCCCAGCAAGGAGTCAGCCCCAACATCAGGACTACAACAGTTGCATTATTATTAATAATACAAATATAGTTGTTGTTAATAACACACATATCCTTAGTATGGACCTCTGGCAACAAAGTTATCCATACCTTATGACCATTTGTCTCATGGGAAGAGTTGCGATACTGATAGAACTGGGCTTGGGCAAGATAGCCATCAGTCTAATCACCTCCTTTCCTATGGAGGACAAAGAGACTCAAGGGCAGGGAAGACAAGAAGGGGATTTTCCCAAGGTCACACTGAAAGCAAGTGAATGAAGCACTGTTTGGCCCCAGATAGGTCCTCTGATCACAGATTTCTACTACATTGCATTGCATCATTTGAATGCCAAGGTTTATTCCAGCTTGGACTGTCAATTATTCTATATTTGTTCATAAGCACATATATGTCTATACAAATATTAATACTGGATTACAACTTAACCCAAGATTCTGTTTTGTTTTGATGTAAAGGTTCTGTGACTTCCAAAATTTTGAAAACCTTTACCTTAAGTCATTCTAATCAATTTCCCCCTCCCCAGGCAGAAGAATAATCCCAGCAAGGTAAGCACCAGAGATAACAGATGTGTTTTCCAAAGATTATCCCCAAGAGACTCAGACTAAAGGTTCTAATGGATGCAGATGTCCTGAAAAGCAGCAAGTTTATCCTGTAACCTTGCCAAGGTAATGCCTGCTGTTCGTGATGTTACACTGGGGTTAATGGCAGGGAGAGAATCACAGATAATTCAAGGGGAATCTACAAGGCAAACAAACACCCACAGTGTTTTCCCAACAATTTAGACCTAAAAGCAGAAAAAAAACAACCCTTCTGGAAAGTCTATCTCCTTTCACTAGGTGACCTTGGGTAGGTCATTTCTCTCTGGGTTTCACATTCCTCATCTAAAAATGAGGAGATTGGACTCTACAATCTCACAGGTCCTTAATAGTGCTAAGATTCAGTGATTCTATAAAAATCCTATGCAGTCTCTCCTTCATCCAGGAAGGTCTGACCTAAAGGATGGCTAGCTCTATACATATTTGATACTAGGGCTAACTGACAGCTGCAATTTGATGTTCTCTAAGAAATCCCACCCCTAAATGCCCCCCTCCATGAATGCATTTCTACTATAAGTCGTGTATTTCCTTATATTAAGCATTTCTCTCTCCCTATCCCCTAGGGAAACAACCTTAGATAAGGTTAAACTATAAAACATTAAAAATAGGAATATTATCTAAGGACCAGAGAGAAAACAGTCAGAGTTGTGCCCTAGTCAGTCCATACATAGAATATTATATTCAATTCTGGTATATATAAACAGAGAGGGGGGAGGGACAGAGGGAGAGGTAGGGAGAGGGAGGGAGAGGGAGGAAGGGAGGGAAGGAAGGAGAGGGAGAGGGGGGGTATATATGTATATATAATATACTCTCTCCATAGTAACCATCTGAGAATGAGACCAAATGAATAAACCCATACAAGAGGCAAAACATCCCCCAACTGCCTAGGCATTATAAAGATTACCTCTGTAATAAATATACAAAAACAATAATAATCATATTTTGATTCTGTGTGTTCTTCCTTTAGCTACCACATTTTTGGAATAACATTCATGGTGATGTCCAAATCCTGTGAGGATCAGATGAAGGAACTGGACCTGTTTAGACTATAGAAGAAAATACCAAAGTGGGGAGGGGACTGTTATAGTGAAAGGGAAGAAATTAAAACAGCTATTCTGGATACTAAAGCCCTGTAATGTAGAGGACAGATGATATTTGTTCTTTGACTATAGAGGACAGGACCAGGAGAAAAAGATGCAAGTTTCCACTACCCACCAATCAGAGCTATACCAAAGTGGAATGTCTTCTTCATTAGGAGTTGATGTGGA